>NC_081573.1:24738486-24837091 GCF_022355385.1 Mustela nigripes
GTGAAGTGTGTAAACCTGGTGATTCACAGACCTGTACCCCTTGGGATAAAAATATATGTTTATAAAAAATAAAAAATTAATTAAAAAAAAAAAAAGCTCAAAAAAAATTAAAAAAAAAATAAAATAAAATACTCTTTGCAGCTGAAAAAAAAATTAAAAAAAATATATAAATGAATAAATATCAAGGAAGGACTGTATATCCTAAATTATATGTATGCATTTTTCACATGGACAATTTCCAGGGGATCAATATAAACAAAGTGTGAGACCAGATTCTACTTCATACTGAGAAACTGCTTTCTCTCTTTAGCATTATTATGATTATGATTACAACTGGGGATCTGAATTCCACTGTAGGAAAATCTTTTATGCTCCAATTTACTTCTATTTCACATGACTGATGACCTCTGCTCTAGGAGAGTCTAAAGGTGCATACAAGGAAAGTAACAGCATCATATGCCCTTATGTTAACTAACAAATTTGTGAGTATAGTATAAAAATTCAAGCATATTTTTTCAAGCTTTACAAAACAACTAATTTTAAATATGAAAGCAGTTTTAAGGCTGGAATAAAAGAACCTGTTGAGTGCAGGGTGAACTTGATTTGTCCTAACCATATACAAATTAGTATCTATTTCACTAGAATTCCTTATTACTCAATAAGTAATGTCTATTCTAGGAAGCATTACTCTTCAATCTGTACAGCCACACACATAAATATTTCACATTTAGATGAACTAAGCAATAGATTTTTTTTTTTTGAAATCTTTAAATGTGATACAATAGTTTCTTTGAAGTACATTGGCAAAACTCAAATCAAGGACACAAATCCTATAGCTTTCTCATTAAACAGAAAAAAAATACTTTGAAAGAGAATTATTGAGTTTTAATATAAATTTTTGAAACAACATTTATTCTAGGTTGGAACAAAAAGGTTATTTTCATAGGATCTCATAAAGGTCATGAGAGCCCCTCTCTTAATGCATAATATTTTTTCTGTACATTTTTGGTTTATAAGCCTGGGAAATTAAGTAAGTTATTTTTTTTTTATTTCTTAAAATTTTTATTATTTATTTATTTACTTATTTTATCATGGATAAATTTTGGATTCCTTTAAATTTAATTTAAATTTTTTTCAGTATTTCAAGATGCATTGTTTATGCACCACACCCAGTGCTCCACACAATACATGCCCTCCTTAATACCCACCACCAGGCTCACCCAATTCCCCATCCCTCTCCCCTCCAAAACCCTCAGTTTGTTTCTTAGATTAAGTGTTTTTTTTTTTCCCCCAAGATTTTGCTTTTTTATTTGAATGAGAGAGAGAAAGAAAGAGAGAGAGAGAGAGAGCGCACACACAAGCGGGCAGGGAGGGGCAGAGGGAGAAGCAGGTTCCCTGAGCCTGATATGTGGCTTGATCCTAGGACTCAGCAATCCTGACCTGAGCTGAAGATAGACACTTAACTGACTGAGCCATCCAAGTAAGTAAGTTATTTTCTAGTCACAGAGAATCCTGAATATAGGTAGACCTGAGAACTTAAGCAAGGGTAGGTAACTCACTCACTAAGGCTCAATCTTCTCTTTCCTGGAAATGAACTACTGACTACCTATAGCTCTAGCATCACAAAACAGGTAAAGGTGGGAATATGTCCTTGAATTCGAGTTTCATATTTTGGTAGAATGTTTCCTAGAGACAGAACATGGGGTCTGAGGCATCAAATGTTGCCTCGGTACTAGAGGTAATACTTTTAAATTAAGATAAGATAGCCAATCCATGCCTTGAAAAGTACCTGGCCATACATTTAACATGAATTTCCTAAGGCCTCCTATATGCCAGGCTCTGTGTTTGGCATTCCGTAATCAAAGACAAATAAGACATGGACACTAATCTCAAGTTGTTTAGAATACTAATAATACCCTCTGAGAGAAAGATGTTAAGCAGGTGACCATAGTAAATAAGTCTGGATTTCAGAGTGCTTCTCAAATATCCTGGAATGAATGGAATTGGGGGTAGAGAAGAGATTACGTGTTATATTAAAGTAAATGGGAACTAGGAGTGTGCTGTCATTTATGAAGGCTGATCCTAATGATCCAAGGGCATAGAACAGATACATTGAGATGTATGCTTCAGCTGAATCTTCCCAAGGCAACTAGAGTTTGCATTAGTCAATGACTATACTAGACTTAGTTATTTATCTGAAGAAGATCAAATTCCAAACTGTACTTATTTCAACAGTGCTTGTTTCAATTCAGTGAATTGAATCAGATTATTCTAATTACACATACATTTAGGGTTAGCAAAAATTTTAAGGATTCCTTATCTTTCAGATGAGAAGAGGATTAAAGGTGAAGGAAAACTGCTGAGGAAAAAAAATACACTTGAAAGTAGATACATTAATAGCAAGCCAAATATTCAGCAAAGTTTAATCTTTTTTTAGCTCTAAAATAGCCAAGTAATACCTCCTTCAGAATGGCAAAGGAGTGCCTGCAATCATATAGATAAAAAGTGTAGAAATGGGTAGAATATCAATATTCTGAGATTGTGATAGTAATGAAGATGGGAGTGACTCTTAGTTCACTCAAAGTAGGATGAATATGCTGGTTAGAAAGGAAAATTACATTTTCTGTTATTTATAAATACATGTGTCACTTCATTAACAATTAACAAATGACTGTCTTGATGGCTGTCTTAGTGTCAACTATAATAATAGTAACACAAACACAGTTACCTTCCAACAGCAATTCATGATAAAACTCTCAGCAAAGCAGAAACAGGGTAAACTTACTTAACATAATGCAGAAATACAAAAACCTACTGATAATATCATACTTAATGGTGAAAGATGGAATGCTTTCCCCCAAGATCAGAAACAAGGCAAGGATGTCCACTGGCACCAATCTTATTTAACACAGTAATGGAAATTTTAGCCAGAAGAAAAAAAGGGCATAGATTGGGAAGAAGAAATCAGAGGTTTCCATGTAATTGTCTAAGTAGAAAATCCTATCGAATCTTAAAAAAGCCTCCTAGAATCAATAAATGAGCAAGGTTACAGTATACAAGAGGAACACACAAAAATCAACTATTTCTATTTATTAAAAACAAACATGTGGAAACCAAACTTAAAAACACAGTACTTGTAATCACTTCAAAGAAAATAAAAAATTTAATCATACACTTAACAGAAAATGTACAGGATCTCTATGGTAACATGGATGCCAGTTGGAAATAGGAAATAATGAGAAAATTGAAGTAAATATACTGAGGAAAGTGGAAGCTGAGTTTCTCACTGCTAGAGAAGATACCTATAGACAGAAATGACTAGAAAGAACCCTTGAAATGCTATGTTAGATTAGAAATGGAAGTAAGGGCATAAATTCATGGTTTTATTGTAAGTAAATGTACGTATACATATATACATACATACAGTTATAGATGGGTATATTTCTGTGTTGTGTATGTGAAGCCGTATCTGTATTTCCTAGCTCTGTCCATTGGGAAAAGCTAGAAGAAATGACACTCAGTAGAATCAGCACACTGAGAATCTAGAATTTGGTTTTTAAATACCATCCACTATAAAAGGTAACAGGGCTCCTTGGAGAGACGTCAGATTCTAGACTTAGGGAAAGGGAGGTATAAGATGAATCTCGAGTATCTTTCTATCCCAGAAAACATGTCAAAAAGATACAGGAGCCAGTGTGAAGGAGCTTCTACTGCTTCTATTGGGAACACTTTGAACATTAAATGATTTTATGTACTGAATATAATATGAATAAATACATATAATAAATATAATAATGAAACACATATATATGATAAATGAATACATAAATACATGGAAGAGAAAGATATAGTACAATGCCAACTAAAATGTAGAAGGAATGTTGGAAATAGAGAATCACTGTTTGATAACTATCTCAGAGAAAGCAAACACAAAGACGGAAATAGTGAACTTAAGGTGGAAAGACCTGGTGGTCAATAAGATGACCAAAAGATCAAGATTAACATTATGATGGTATAACAGGCCAACATCACATGCTTCCTGATAAAATGCACGAGAAGTACACAGCAATTCCATGCAATGGAATTTCTGCAAAGAATGTATGACCTGAGTAGAGGAAGAGAAAACAGGGTTATGCTACAGAATGAAACCTGTATTCTTTAAAATTGGTAAGGACCTGAAATGCAATTGTTGCAGACTGAAGAAGTCTGCAAAGATGTTACAATGAAATGCAATAGGAATTGCTGGATAAAATCCTGGAACAGAAAAAAATCATTGTTGGGACATTTGAAGAATTTGAACAGGGTCTGTATATATGATGGTAGTATAACAAAGTTGATTTCCTGATTCAGAGAGTTGTATATAGGTTATGTAGGAGTCTGTTCTTATTCTTTGGAGAATTTGCATTGACAGAGAGAATACAAAATTAAGTGTTAATAAATTAATAATAAAACATATAAAACAAATACTCACCAATCACTTTAACAAAATAAGCATCTGCTTCAAAGTTATTTTTTAGTGTATGGATGGCAAAATCATTCTTTGTATATCCTTTACTTAGTACTACAATGTCCAAGATTCCCTGGAAAACAAATACACAAAAGTTGTAAGAACAAACCAGCAACTGAAAAAATAATGAAAATACATGCATGGTCATCATGTAATATAAACCTTATTCAACTTGATGTTTAAAATAAAAATACTATTAAAAAATATAAAACCTTAAGAAAGAGAGAGAGGCAAACCAAGAAACAGACTCTTCTCTCTAGAGAACAAACTGATGGTTACCAGAGAGGATGTGGGTGGGGGTGGGGGAAATAGGTGATGGGGATATGGGGATTAAGGAGTGCACTTGTCACGAGTACTGCATGTTGTAAGGAATTACTGAATTACTATATTGTATACCTGAATTTATTACTACACTAAATGTTAACTGGAATTCACATATAAACTTAAAAAAAGAAAAACCCGGGGCGCCTGGGTAGCTCAGTGGGTTAACCCTCTACCTTCGGCTCGGGTCATGATCTCAGGGCCCTGGGATCAAGCCCGCTTTGGGCTCTCTGCTCGGCAGAGAGCCTGCTTCCCCCTCTCCTTCTGCCTGCCTCTCTGTCTGCTTGTGATCTCTCTCTGTCAAATAAAAAAAAAAACCAAAAAACAAAACAAACAAAAACCACGCCAAACAACCCCAAACCTTAAAATAGTAAACTATAAACAGAATGAAAAAAAAATCTGTAATTTTAATCTCTGGAGATAAGTATTATCATTTTTGTATATTTCCTTCTGGTAATAGTTGCATGTATTTTTATTTTTTTAAAAAAGATTTACTTATTTATTTTAGAGAAAAAGAGAGAGTGTGCAAGCAGGGGGAGGGGCAGAGGGAAAGGAAGAAACTCAAGCAGACTCCCTGCTGAGCGTGGATTGCCATGCATGATCTGAGATGCATGACCTGAGCGGAATTCAAGAGTTGAATGCTTAACTGACTGAGCCACCCAGGCACTCCTTCATGAATTTTTTTTTTTTTTTAAAGATTTTATTTATTCATTCGACAGAGAGAGATCACAAGTAGGCAGAGAGGCAGGCAGAGAGAGAGAGAGAGAGGAGGAAGCAGGCTCTCTGAGCAGGGAGCCTGATGCGGGACTCGATCCCAGGACCCTGAGATCATGACCTGAGCCGAAGGCAGCGGCTTAACCCACTGAGCCACCCAGGCGCCCTCCTTCATGAATTTTTAAAGAACTATGAAATTGACTGCTAAATTGTTTTCAACCATCAGAGGAAGAGAGCACTTTTTAAATTTGCCCTGGTGACCATGACATATTAACATTATTTCTCCCTAAAAAAGAAGGACATTTTGCTCATTTTATTGGGGAGGGAAAAGCTATGCTCATATTTAAATTTAAATTTCTACTTTACTGATGATTTATTTACATATTAAAATTGTTTTGTGTATACTTGACATACAGTATTACATTAGTTTCAGGGGTACAACATAATGACTCAACTGTATACCTTATGCTATGTTCACCACAAATGCAGTCCATTACACTGATTCTTTTTTTTATTTTTTTTTAAAGATTTTATTTATTTACTTGACAGAGATCACAAGTAGGCAGAGAGGTAGGCCGAAAGAGAGGGGGAAGCAGGCTCCCTGCTGAGTAGAGAGCCCCATGTGGGGCTCCATCCCAGAACCCTGGGATCATGACAAGAGCCGAAGGCAGAGGCTTTAACCCACTGAGCCACCCAGGCACCCCCATTATACTGATTCTTACTGATATTGATCATTTATCATTTTCTTTTGTGTATTACCCACACATGTTTTTTCTGTAAATTGACCATGTTCTGTTTCTTCAGTGGGAGTTTTTTGGGGACTTGCATCAGTTTGTATAAACACTTTTTATATTAAAGATACTATTTGACTCTTTCATAGTAAATTTATTTCCCAGATTTAAAAACAGTAAAATTTCATTTAATTTTTTTTATGTACAGTAATTAAAAGTAATTAAAAGCCTCTTTGTAGGGGTGCTTGGGTGACTCAGGCAGGTAAGTGTCTGACTCTTGATTTGGGCTCAGGTTCATGATATCTGGGTTGTGAGATCAAGACCTGTCCTGGGCTCTGTGCTGGGCATGGAGCCCTGCTTAGGATTCTTTCCTCTCCCTTTGCTCTCCCCCTCCCCCCACAAAATTATTTGTAGTCAAATTTCTTGATTTTTCCCCTTACGGTATTTTTGTCAATTACTTTCATGTTTGTCAAGTGTTAATAAAAAGTGAAATAACATGAGATTTGGTAGCAGAAAGAGGAAAACAGGAACATGGACAATTCATATAATTGAGAATCAGTCTGCTGCAACACAACAAGACAAAACTGAAAATGTTACAACCAAACCAAACCAAAACCAAAAATTATGTTAGGAGGAGATATAAATGTCCTCACGGACAGTGAATTTTTAAAAATAATTATTTTATAAGGATGTACTGTGATATATTAACCCTAGAATTCAACATATTTTTATCAGAATTTGTTATTTTTCTGAGTGGTAAACTGGCTTTTCACATTAGAATGGAGGAAACCAGGGCCCTGAGGGCCTTTCATTATCACTTGGCAACTGAAGATGGAGTCACAGGCATCTGTGGAAATAGATGCTACTTCTAGTTCACAAAGTTAAAAGGGGGTACTGCATTCACTCTTCTATGATCTTGTATAGGTTCACTGTTGGCTATGCTTTTGTCTACTGGTGCACATGCACATTTGCCAGCCTCAGAGCATGATTCTCTAGTGGTTAATCTAAATAGCACAAAATGAGATAAAGGCATTTTCATATTTCACTGTACTGATCAGCTAGTAGTGTCAATAAATTTGTTCCCTGTGCCATTTAACATTAAAAGGGGCTTTCTTTAATTAACTCATTTGCTTTCATTATCTCATCTACATTTTCTGGTCAAATAGGGTGAAGTGAAAGTGAGATGAAGTGGATGGCAATTAGACTCCAAACACAGAAGAGAGCTCTGAACTCACATCTTCATAAATGTCAAAGAAGGTGGCAACCATGGCATCTCTGATTTGATTTAGGTCCATCAGCTCCCAGTAGACTTTAAACATACGATGTGCCCCCTCACAGCTTGCATTGTTGCAAGGAACATTCTCTAGTAAAAAGGCCTGCTGATTGCTGTAAGATAAAGGAAAGGCATTTAGTTAATAGAACACATCAGTTCTGTCTAGTATCAGCTGTGATGTATTTCCTAGAATCAGAGATGATAAATAGCATATAGTGGAAATGATATGAAAAAAAAAAACCCTTACATTTTACTGATAATTGTACTGTATCATGCAAAAATTAAATTGTTGGCTATCCTATGTGAGCCTTTGGCAAAAATTCTCTAAGGTTACCTAGTTGCTGGCCTCTCTCCTTTTACATGGAGGTTTCAGGTCTATCCTTTCTTCCTCTCTTGCTAATTCAGTCATTGGCCCTGTGGTTTCATTATTGAGTTCCTGGACACTGTCATTATACCTTCCAATGTGTATAGCTCTTCAGGTGAGTATATGCATTTTACATGGAACCACCTGATATCCCTAAGTCTTGGAAACCCCAAGTAGCAAATCCATAATAATACAATTTCAACTTCCAGACAGGCAGTAGGGTGGATATTGCTGAGCTTCTCTCAGACAAAAGCATTGTAATTTTCATAGTTATGTAGTCCTCCCTCTTAGATGCTACTCTGTAGGAAAAGTGGTTATAAGCTTAGATTCTGGAGGCGGAGTACCTGGATTCAAATCCCGACAGTCCTTTAGCAGCTATATGACCTTGAGTAAATTAATTTCCTGGAGACTCATCTCCTTATTTCTAAACTGAGTAATAAGAGTACTTACAGGATTGTTGTAAAAAATGAAATACTGAAAAAAAAATACTGAATGTGAAGTACTTAGAATAATTCCTATCATCCAGTTATCTCAGTAAAAGTGTTTGTATTATCATCATTCTTATTTCTATAGTGTAATACCATGCCATGCAAAAATATTTCCTCTAGAAATAGGGAGTAATTTCTGCAGTGTGATTTTATGTAATGGTTCCTATAATAGGCATTTCCCAGTGTACACAGTCCTTTACTTCCCTCTACTTATACAAAAAATAATAGATTAAGTGTTAAATTTTACTACTGCTCAATTTTATCTAATAACAATTATTATTTTTGAGAGAGGGTGAGTGGGGAAGGGGAGGGGCAGAGTTAGAGAGAGACTTAAAGAGGCTTAAAGAGGCTCCGCATCCACCACAGAGCCTGATGTGGAGCTCGATCTCAGGATCATGAGATCATGACCTGAAATTAAGAGTCAGACGCTTAAGTGACTGAGTCACCTGGGTGCCCCTCTAATAATTATTTTAAATAAAACTAAAAAGAAACTTCATTTGGGATGTTTTCATATTTTATATATAAATATTACTTTAGGTCTGGACAATTTATAAAAGAAAAAAGCTCTATTATAAAGAAAATTTCCTAGTGTTTATAATACAGTAAGGGAACCTATGTATAAAACTTGAAATCTGCATAATATACCAAATATATGATTGACTTTAAATTACTTTTCTAGATAAAAATTCCAAGACAACTAGTCCTAAGAACAAATCATTAACAAAGGAGAAAAAAGAACTCCCAGATTATAATAATTACCTGAAAAATGTTGAAGGGACTTTGCTCAAGGCCTAATATAATTTCCAGGTAATTTAACCATCTTACTTTTTTAGCTGAAGAATTTTACAAGATATTTCACAGAAATGAAGAATCTTCTATTCGGTTATTAGGAGATTATATTAAAACATGAGAACATGTGATAAAGGCAGCTTTTCTACAATCTTCTGTAACTAATGTATTATACTGGCCAACCTTTTGAGTCACTGTGCCCCACTAACTTCCCTTTTCAAAGTGCATGGATTTCATTATTAGAACTATGGCTGCAAGTTTAAATACAGAATACAACTGACAACTGAAACTAATTGTAGTTGTACAATTTAAAATGTCATTTTAATTTCTGATCTGAGTTTGTAAAGATTATAAATGCCATGCACCATGGTTCTTGTCTCATTGCTCACTATCTTGGTTTTGCACTATGGAACTTGGGAGTCTGTAAAATTTCAGCTAAGTGTTTTTGAACCCTACATGCAGAGCCCAATATCTCCCTTTTATAAATAAAATTCCACTTAACCACAGGAAGGAAGAATCTTGATCCATTGGGTTGGAAACCCATGAGGAGAAATGATCTTGCTTCTTTTGAGTCTGTCTCTTGATGTGTTATTGGCAATTACAAGCAGTTTATCTTTTTAAAAACTGTTTTTTTTTTTTTCAAAACTTACAAAGTTATTGTGAAATTCAAGTAATGGGAGACATTTAAAAAATAAAATTCATCATTTCCAGGGATAATCATTATTATTCGGTATATATCTTTCTCAACCTTCTTCTGGGAATACATAAATATGTAAGTATATATATGAATACATAAATATGTAAGTATATATAGCCTTAAAGAAACCCGTTTGGGTTCTACAACACAGATTTTTCTGCAACTTATTTCTTTACATTCAATAATACAGCATAACAGGGCAAAGGGGTATCATCTGAATGAGAATTTCTGATATTCATTTTGAAAAGTCCCCTCAGAGAAGTGGTACTAGTTTATAAATCCCAGCAGCAGCCCATCAAATTACCTGGTTCTCCACATGTGAGTTCTTTTCAATGGATACTACACAATATGGTTAAGCCATCACTAGTTTTAACACCCTGCTTTTGATAGACAGTGTTCAATCATTATCCATTACAGTGTACCACACATTCACACACATATACTATTTGCCCTTGGGAATTTGTACAAAGGTTTCCAAATGATAGTCATTGGTCAAAGAATATGCATATTTTAAAAGTCCATAGGTAAAGCTAAATGGTCCTTTAAAAAAATGTACCAATTTGTACTTCTGGTAATGTATGAATATATCCTCCATATATTGCCAATATTAATATCATTGCTTCTTATATTTGTCAGCTGGGTAGCTTAAAAAATCTCATTCTTCTGATTATGGCTCAGTTGGTTGGACAACTGCCTTTGCCTCGGTCATGATCCTGGAGTCCTGGGATTGAGTCCCACATCAGGCTGCAGCTCCATGGGGAGTCTGCTTCTCACGCTGACCTTCTCCCCTCTCATGCTCTCTCTCTCAAATAAATAAATAAAATTTAAAAAAATATATTTTTTTAAATTTTATTTATTTATTTGAGAGAAAGAAAGAGTGGGTGTGTGAGTGGGTGGAGGCATGGGAGTGGGGTGAAAAGAGGAGGAGGGAAAGAATCCCAATCAGACTCCCAAGCTGAGCGCAGAGCTGTGACGTGGACTTTGATCTCAGGACCAGGAGATTACGACCTGAGTGGAAACCAAGAGAGAGATGCTTAACTGACTGAGCCACCCAGGCGTCCCTGAGTATTATTATTATTATTTTTTTTTTGTCAGAGAGAGAGAGAGTGTGAACACAGGCAGACAGAATGGCAGGCAGAGGCAGAGGGAGAAGCAGACTCCCCGCCGAGCAAGGAGCCTGATGTGGGACTCGATCCCAGGACGCCGGGATCATGACCCGAGCCGAAGGCAGCTGCTCAACCAACTGAGCCACCCAGGCGTCCCCCAGAGTATTATTTTTATATTTATCAGCTATTTGTATTTCTTCTGGGAATTGGCACTTGAGTATATTTTTTCAATTACTGATTTTTAGGACATCTCTGAGTGTTAGTGGTATTAACATTTTACCTATTATTCTTATATCATTATTTGCAACATAAGGACAAAAATAGTGTATTAATTTAAATGGCTGTTGTAAGGATTAAATGAGAAAGTACATGATAAAGAGTTACATAAAGTGCCCCAAACATAGCACAGCATACATTCAGTATCTGCTCTTGTTGATATTTTATTATATGTGATGTTATTACTCATAGATTGCAAACATTTTGTCCCGGCTTTTTATTTTAAGAATTTATGGTGTTCTTCACTGACAAATTTATAATATGACATAGTCATTTATGTCAATATTTTTCTTCATGGCACTGTATGAAATGTTAAAGTAAGTCCATCATCAGATGGGAAATGAAACCAGATGAATACTACATTTACACAAAGGAATGAAGAGCAGTGAAAATGTTAAATATGTGGAAAAGTAAAAAACATATAGTTTTTATTATTGAAATCTCTTTAAAGAAAACTGATAATTAAACATGGCAGCACCAAGGCTGGGAGAGGAGAAATGAAAATGTGCTGTTATATGGTTCTTCAACTGTAAGTGAATGGCACAATATTGTTTGAAGATGGACTGGGATGAGTTAAAGACTCAACCAGTAAAATGGCAAGATTTATAGTTAATAATTTAACAAAAAGACAAAGTATAATCTTAAAAAATGCTCACCTAATTCAAATAAAGGCATAAAGGGGGAAACACAACACTGCTGGTGGTAGTATAAATTGGTACAGCCCCTGTTGCAAGCACTATGAGGGTTCTTCAGAAGAATTAAATGCAGAATTATCATATGATACAGCAAACCCACTTTTTGGGTGTACATTAAAAGGTACTAAAATCATAATCTCAAAGACATATTTGAAATTCCATGTTCACTGCAGTAATATCTACAACAGCCAAAATAAAGAATAGTTTAAATGTCCATCAATTGATGATGGGTAGAGACAATGTGGTGTGCATATGTGTATATGTGTGTCTGTACACTGGAATATTACTCAGCTTCAAAAAAGACACATTTGAAACAACATGGAGGAACCTGGAGGACAATATGATAAGTGAAATAAGGCAGATATAAAAAGACAAACACTATACGATCTTATAGGTAGAATATTAAAACACTGAACCTAGAGAGTAACATGGGGGTTACCAGGGATGGCATTTTCAGTTATAAGATGATTAAATTCAGGGGATCCAATGTACAGCATGGTTAACTACAGTTAACCATACTATACTGCATACTGCAAGTTGTTGTTATGAGAATAAAGCTTTAATGTTCTCACTATAACGACATAAAGAAGAAAATGGTAATTATGTCAGATGATGTTAACTAACCTTAATGCAGTAAACTTTTTGCAATATACATGCATGATGATATGTTCATTGTCACACTATACACCTTAAATTTACACAATGTTATATGTAAGTTACATCTCATAAAGCTGAAAAAAGAAATTAATAACTTAAAAATCTCCAAACTGAATATTAAATGAAATACTACTACTAAATATCTATTAGTAAGTAGAAGTAGGAATCAAATGGAAATTACAAAGTACTTTGAACTTGATGAAAATGAAGATACAACATATCAAGCATTTGCAGTAGGTCACTAAAATAGATTTCTGAGGCAAATTTATAGCACGAAGTACTTTATTAGAAAAAAAGAAAAGCCTCAAAACAATGACCTCAGAGTCTTGCCTAAGAAACTGGAAATAGAGGAGCAAATGAAATGTGAAATAAGCAGAAGAAAGGAAATAATAACACAGAGGAAAGAAATGAAGTAGAAAACAAAAACAACAGAGAAAAAGGAATGAAACCAGAAGATAGTTCTTTGTGAAGAAAATTTTAAAACCCAAAAATCTTCAATTGAAATGGGAGAAGACACTAAGTACAGCTATGGTGAAGAGAGTGGTAACACCACTACAGAGTTTACTGGTATTAAAGATAATAAAGGAATGTAAAAAAAAAAAACTTTGTACCAATATAACTGACAAGTTAGACAAAATGAACAAATTTCTTGGAGCTCTCAAGTTACCAAAGCACATTGAAGATGAAATGGGATAAAAAAAGAAATTGAAATTGTAGTTTTGTATCTTCTAAATAAAATCTGAAAAAAAAAAAAAAATCCAGGCCCAGATGACTTCACTTATGAATTCTGCTGAATATTTAGAGAAGAAATAATACCAATTCTACACAAACTTCTCAGAAAATATATGAGGGATACATGCTTCCCAACTCATTCTCTGATACTGCATTAAACAGGAATATTACACATCACAAGAAAAGTACAGACTAATATTCCTCATGAACACAGACAGAAGTATTTTAACAAAATTTGAGTAAATAGAATCTAATAGTACATTTGGATTTTGCTTTGCATGGTACAGTGTCCACTGAAACTTGTGCATTTTGGAACCATGTCTCTGCTTCATGATTTGCCAGACAACCATGCAAAGAGAGGACATGGTTCTGATATGTTTCAGAGACCAAAGTACCCTGCAAAGAGAAGACTGTATGGGTACATAAAAAAGATAAAATTATGAGCAACTAGGGTTTATTGCAGGAATGCAAAGTTGCTTTAATAAAATAAATCCGTGTGATTCAGCAGATTAATAAAAATAGGAAAACCATACAATCATCTCAATATAAGATGGAAAAATTATTTGGCAAAATCCCCTACCCATTTCAGATCTAAACTCTCAGCAAACTAGGAACAGAAGGAACCTTCTCAACATGATATAGGACATCTACAGAAAACCTACAATATCATACTAATGATGAAAGACTGGATGTTGTTCTTCTAAGATACTTGTTTCTTTTCTTTTTTTAAAAGATTTTATTTATTTATTTGACAGAGAGAGTGATCACAAATAGGCAGAGAGACAGACAGAGAGAGAGATGAGGAGAAGCAGGCTCCCTGCTGAGCAGAGAGCCCCATGCGGGACTCGATCCCAGGCCCCTACAAGGATGTCTGCTTTTACCATTTCCATTCAACATTGTACTGTAGGTTCTAGCCATTGTGAATGACAAGAAAAACAATAAAAAGCATCCAAATTAGAGAGAACTGAAATTATCTTTATTCATAAATTATATGACCTCCTATTTAGAAAACCCTATTATATCTAGAAAAAAACCTACTACAGAATTAGTAAGTTGAGCTAGGTAGCAGAACTCAAGTTTAATATACAAAAGTCAACTGTATTTTTATATATTAGCAAACAATAATCTGCAATTGAAACTAAAAAGTAGGAATGATCTTACCACTGGTGAAAAAATAAACAGAAACATATATACACAAACACACAGACAGAGAGTTCATGGGTCCAAAGACTCAATATTGTTACGATGTGAACTATCCCTGTATAGATTTACAAAGTCAGTGTACAGAAGTTGTCCCTTATCCACAGTTTCACTTTTAGTGGTTTGGTTACTCCTAGTCAACTGTGGTCCAGGAGGAGATGAACCTACTTCTCACATATATTAAAAGCTCAACTGTAGCCTAACAATACATCACAATGTCTACATTATTCATTTCACTTCAACTTACCACATAGGGATTTTGTCATCTTACATTATCACAAGAAGGGTGAGTATAGCACAATAAAATATTTTGAGAGGCAGAGACCATATTCACATAAGCTTTATTATACTTTATTATAATTATATTTTATTATTAATTGTTACTGTTAATCTACTGTGATTAATTTAGAAATTAAACATCATAGTTATGCATGTACAGGGAAAACAGTACATATGGTTCAATACCATCAGCAATTTCAGATATCCATCAGGGGTCTTGGCACACAGTCCCCATGGATAAAGGGGAGGAATACTGCCATATCAATCCAAATCTCTGCAGACTTTAAACAAAATTTTTTGGGTGGAAGATTTGAAAATAGTTTAAAATTCATAGAAAATACTAAAGATCTAAAATACCCAAAATAACTTTGAAAAAGAATAAAGTTGGAGGACATACACTATCTAAATTTACTACTCATTATAAATAAACAACAGTCAAACCATTCTAGTATTGATGCAAAGATGAACAACAGATTATTGGAACAGAATAGAGTGAAGAAATATACCCACTGACACACATATGGCCAATTGATTTTCATCAATCAAGTTTAATAGCAATTGAGTAGAAAATGAATTAATTCCTTCCTTTTCTTCTTCTTCTTCTTTTTTTTTTTTTTAAGGAATTCTTTTCCACAAATGGTTCTGGAACAATTTACAAAAACATAAACTTGGATCTGTATCTTGTACTATATAGAAATATTAACTCAAAATGGATCATAAACCTAAATGTAAAATATAGGACTTCTAAGAAAATTTCTAAGGGAGGACATAACTCATTGTGGCTGTAGTTAGGTAAAGATTTGTTAGATATGACACTAAAAATCATAATCCATAAGAGAAAAACTGACAGACTTTTAAAAAATTAAGCACACTGCCTGGAGTATAGAGAGATAAGCCAGAGATGAAAACAATATTTGCAAATAATAATGGTAAAGGATTTGTATATAAAGAATTTTCAAAACTCAATTAAGAAAACAAATATCCCAAATAAAATATGGGCAAAAGATTTGAACAGACATTTCATTAAAGATCTATGAAAAGCAAATAATTACATGAAAAGGTGTCACAAAATCATCAGCTATTAGAGGAATTGAAATTAACACTACAAAGGGCTACACTACAAATAAAATAACTGAAATTAAGAAGACTGACCATGCCAATGTTGAAAACGCAAACCAACTGGAACTGCTTGGCGTTTTCTTAACAAGTTAAACACACACCTTCCCAAAGACCAGATATTCCATTTCTTGGTATTTGCCCAAGACAAATAAAAGCTCCTGTCTACACAATGCCTTTTACAAGAATGATCATACCAGATTATCTGTAATAACCAGAACTGACAAAAACCTAATGTCTAGCAACATGGAAATGGATATAACAAGCAAATTATGATATATCTGTACAGTGAATACTGCTCAGCCATGAGCATCAATAAACATGTAACAGTATGGATGAACCTCAATACTAAATGCTGCGTGAAGGAGCCCAGACATAAAGAGCATACAACCTATGATGTCATTGACATAAAATAGTAGAAAATGCAATCTAATCTACAGTGACAAAAGGAAAACTGGTGGTTGCCTGTGGGATGAGGAAACGGTAGAAGGGTGGAAGGAATGGAAGGGTAGATTGCCAAGGATTAAAAAGAAACTTTTTTGAGTTCTGTATATGCTCTTTATCTTGATCTTAGTATTATTTGCATAGGTGGTATATGTTAAAACATATCAATGTATACACTTCAAAGATGTGCACTTTACTTTGTGTCAATTAAACCTCAATAAAGCTTTTTAAAATAGATGGTACTCCTTCATGAGAAAAACCAAAACACAAGCAACAAAAGAAAAACTAAACGATATCATCAAAATGAAAAACATTTGTGCTTCAAATGACACCATCAAGAAAGTAAAAAGATGACTCGGCAAGACAGAAAACTTGCAAATCATTTATCTGACAAGGGACTTGTCTGTAGAATATATAAATAATTCTTGTACCTCAATAATACAAAAGCAAATAACTCAATTTTAAATGTGGGCAAAGGATCTAAATGAACAGTTATTGAAGATACACACAATGGCCAATAAGCACATGAAAAGAAGCTCAAACTGCAAAACACAATTTCATATTCATTAGGATGGCTACAATAAAAAGGACAAATGCTGGTAAGGATGTGGGAAGATTGGAACACTCATACACAGCTGGTGGGAAAGTAAAACGGTACTTTGGAAAACAAGTAGTTCCTCAGAGAATTACACATAGCACTCCATTCCTAAGTATATTCAACTCCTAGGTATGCCTCAGAGAAATAAAAACACATCTCCACAAAAACTTGCATATAATGTTCATAGTAGTATTATTCATAATAGTCCCAAGGTAGAAACAATGCACATATCATGTTCATTCATATTATGAATGAATAAAATGTGGTATATCCATACAATGGAATTTATTCAAAGACAGAAAGAAATGAGGTACAGGCACATGCTATCAAATGGATGAACCCTGATAACATTATGCTAAGTCGAACAAGCCAATCATAGAATATTATATATTGTTTGATTGCATTTACAAGAAATGTCCAGAATAGGCAAAACTAGAGAAACAGACTAGTGGTTTCCTAGGGCTGGTGAGATTGGTGACTGATGACTAAGGTAAGTGGGATTTCTTTTCAGGATAATGAAAAATGTTCTAACATTGATTGTGGTGAAGGATGCACAACTCTGTGAATATACTAAAAGCCAATGAGTAGACAATGAATGGGTGAATTGTATGGTGTGTGAATTCTATCTCAATAAAGCCATTGACAAAAAAAAAGAATAACAGAAAATTTTAATTAAAAAGCCCCATGGGAATTGTTTAAGACACAACATGTAAAATTCACATGTCAAATGTCTCTTCTCTGAATAGACTGGTATTTACACATCTAGCATGCAGCCTATTGAGGTTGGTTTTAATTTCTCTTTCAAGTCTATAAAACTGGTGTTGTTTTTTGGCACATTACCACTTGAGAAAGCAAAGTTTATTCTAGGTTGTTAATATGCTGTGTTTGTCTGTCTTATTTCTCATTAAGAAAGGTAGCTGATGGATCATTTAACCTGAAGTTTGATTTTCTCCCTGGCTGATCTTAGAGCTTGTGTGTCCAGTTTAGTCATTTCTATCTCCAGTGAGTTCTGCTTTTCTAGATTGTCCTTAACTTTCTTTCTCTTAATTCCTCAATTTCATTATCAGCCTGGGCTCATATGGAATGAAAAGAGCTTCAATTTGAGGATATGTATATTTTTCTGCATAAACCTTAAGAAAGACAGCTCTACACACAGAAGAAAAAGTTAAGAAAACCAAATACGTCTATTAGAAATCCTCTAAAAATAAAACAATTTTTTTTAATTTTAAAATTGCTCCTCTGAAACCATGCTGCCAGCTATTGGTAAATGCAGAATCCTCAGCTAAGTCAATATAACAACATAAAACTTTCACTTTGAAATACTAAAAATTACTGAGATTTCTGTAATATAGACTGACAACTGGAGATGTTTAAAAGAGGTGATAAATTTGAAATCTAGAATAAAGTTCACTTGAATTCTGGGTAAAAGCAGTACATTTATTAGCCAACAGCATCTAGGATACATGTTTCAGTGGGTAAATAGTAAATGTTTTTTGAATCCAAGGAGGAAGCAAGCATGTTTTGTAGAGCTAGGCTGAGTGAAAGGCAAAACTTAATAGGATTAAGACTGACTGTTAAAAGTTCCTGTTAAGTAAATGGTTAGAAAGGATTTTGTCATGTTTTAATTCAAATTTTATTCAAAGATGTCTTATATATTGGCCAATTTGGTAGCCACTACATCTCCTTTCTAGGTATTATGATATTTGTGTTTTTTATTATGAAAAGAAAGAAATGGTCATTTTATTTGTTAGATATTTGGACTTCAAGAGTGAGAAATTCATGGACATACCACAACTTATAATGTACACATGCCAAAGGAACAAAAATTGGTTGGGAAATTATACCGGTTCTGGTTTAGTTGTTTGTTAATACTTCAGGAGGCAGATGAGTTGGATAACGGGAAAGGGAGAGGGAAAACGAGGAAAGAGATAGGAAAATGAAGGATGACCTCCACATTTCTGATTTGAGTAATCAAGTGAGCCACCATCTGAGATAAACAGTACACTAAGAATAGGTTTAGCGGGGAGAAGAAAATTTCAGGTTTGGATGCCAAAGGTAGAGCATTCAGGTAGTAAATCTTTATTGCTATTCCTAAACATATATTTGTCTAATTATATTGTAGATTTTGGACTTCGGAGAAAGGTTTCATTTGAGGAAAGCCTTTCTTCCCCCCCCCCCCCCCCCTGCAATGCCCATCCTTACCAATCCCCCACCATCAAAAAAGAAAAGAACATTCGAACTGTGCACCACCACGTGTCTACAAAGAGCCCCACACTGTGAATCAGTGGTCAAGGCTCTGATCCCAATTCTGCCCCACACAGGGGCTATGATTGTGGGCAAGTTGCTCTGCTTCCTGGAAATCATTTTCCCCATCCCAAAACTTAATGATTTCCCCACCCTCTCTGGTGTGTGAGGATTCAATTTCAATGTTAACACTGCTAGGCAACCATTAACTGGATGCTCAGAAGAAAGAAACCTGTGTTAAGCTGGGCTTGCAACAGCCAGCTCTAAAGCCAGGAGCCTGTTTCAAAAATTACCCCTGCCCCTTCTGCCATGTGATATTGCATAAATTATTAAATCTCTCTCAGCCTCAAATTGCACATGTGTAAGAAGGCTAAAGTCAGAATTGCTGTGGAACTCTGGCGGCCTAAAACACCCAAGCCCATGGCTGGTATATTACTCCTTGTTGCCTAGAAGTGGAAGATCCATCAGGCACAAATACACACAACTTTAAGGTTGAGATAAAGGGATTTAAAAGTCCTAAGCTTATAAGTGGCAAATTGAAATAGTCAAAGTAGACAATGAACTTGCAGAAGAGAACGAAGGGCTGAGAACGGAACCCTAAGAAACACCAAAATCTCAGGAGAGAACTTGTGGAAGAGACTTCTCAATCATCAACAACCAAATGTAGGCAGGAATCTACTAACATAAAGACTGTGAAGTGTCCAATGGATCTGTCAATTAGATAGAAGTCACTGGGGCTAAACGAAAGGTTTAGAGGAGTGGAGTGGGCTAGAATGACGGTTAAGGGTGAAATGTTTTTTTTTTTTCTGAGTTTGGAGAGACTTATACCTATTTAAATAAAGAAAGGGGTGAAAAGAGAGTGGAATACGAAGATTTTGAAGGCAAAGGAGAGGGGATACTTGTGCACCAGAGGATACAGGTAGAATTGAAATGGAGAGGCTATCACACAGGGACCTAGAAATCAATGAGGAAACTGCTAAAGTAATTCAGGGTAAGGAGAAAATGACGACCTAGGGAGGTGGCAGTGATGATGAAAAGTAAGGAAGCGTGCAATCACATTGTGTAAGAGGACTGTACCTGCTTGGTGAAGGACAAAGATAATTTAACTGTTTTAGCCTAAAATGATTGGGGCCATGGTAATATCTTTGCAGTAAAAAGAAAATTAGGAGAAAGGGTTGGATGTAAAGAGAAGGAGGTATGATTATGTTTGGATATTTATATGACAGAGAAGACAAGGTGTGAGATACTGATCAGAGTGTTATTCACCTAAAAGTTAAGATGACTTGTCCTATAAATCTGAATGAAATAGCCCAGGAGAGAAAGGTAGTTAGTATCAACAGTTGAAGATTCTACCTTGTGGAATGTCCTCGGGGGCAGATAAAAAGATCAAGACAAAAAACCAAACCAACAGCTCAGTGATGGAGAGAAACTTGTCATTCAATATCAGAAATGATTTTTTTGAATATGTGAACTTAAACTACATATGATATCTCATGTGACTTTTTTTTTGAGTTATGGTACAAGACAGTGCAAGCATTCAATAACTGAAGGTTGGTTAAATTAACCTAATGGAATGTTTTACAATTATTAAAATAAGAAAAGAATTCTTGACATAAATTGTTTGTAATATGTAAAGTAGAAAAGCATGTCACAAGACAGTATTAATGATATGATCTTGTTTTGTAATATAAACAAAATGTCATGTACATACTCTTACATATACTCATGAGCACACAGAAGCTTAGAGCAGGTTTGGAAGGATGTATAGGCAAGGATAATGGAACTTGTCTCTGGGTAGGCAGGGTTTTAGGTATGTTTTACTTTATTTCTTTTGATAAGAATCTATATTTCTGTAGTAAGCAGAAAACAGTGCTTTCCTATAGTAACCACTCACTTTCTCATATCACCTGTTTTAACTCATTGCATAGTCTCAGAACTATGTTTTTCCTATTTTTGATTTGCTTATTGCCTATCTTTCCTAAATTTCTCTCTTTTATTCACACTATATTGTTAGCATTCAAAGATTGCTTCAATACAATAGGCACTCAATAAATATTTAAGTAAATGTTAGTAAGTAATACTTTTGTAATAAAAATAAATACTAAAAGACTAACTTACTGTTAAATGCTGTTTCTCCTAAGTTCCTCTATTTTAGAAGTGACCAAATAAGTTAGAAGCAAAGGAAAATGGTGGAGATATAGTCTGCTTGATAAGGACTTTACCCCCAGTAACACTCTGAATCTGAGGACAAACACTTCTCTGGGCTGCCTAGTGAGATACCTCACAAGGCCTAGAGTAGCCTGGACTGTTACACGAGAAAAGACCATGTGACAAGTTGACAGGACTCCTTTTTATAAAAGAATAATCTCAGAACACACACAAATGTTGTATCCTCCAGGTAAGCTCCTTGTGATGCTTTATACTTATTTCAGGTAAGCTCCTTGTGATGCTTTACACTTATTTCAGTGTCATTGCTTACAGTGCTTTTGTGATTCCTCTTTGTGGATGCTTTCAGAAATTACTGAGTCTTCTGTCATCCTCAGTGATGGTAAATCTTCAATGTGAGCAGTAAATGTGAACTTAAGCATTATAGTTAAGGTCAGTAAATAGGTTGGTTAGTATAATATGTGTACAAAATCAAAGTACATATGAAGCAGTGAGACTTATGTAAACCTGACTCTTTAATGGACTTACTTTTATTGAACTATATAATTCATACACCATAAGTTCACCATTTTAAAGTGTTCAATTTAGCAGTTTTTGGTATGTTCACAAGGTTACACAACCATTGCCACTATCAAATTCCAGATTATTTTTATCATTCTCATATGAAATCCCATATGCATTAGCTGTCATTCCCCATATAGACAATTCTTACAGATGAATTTCTGAAATGTTTTAAACATTATTAAAGAAATGTCTATTCTACCAAGGTGACTTATCTGGACAACTGATTCATCTGGTTCTATTTTTTTTACATAAATACCAGTCATATACATTTATATTTGAGGATACCAATTAAATTCAATCAAGGAAAACAAACTGTTCTATCTCCAGCCATATTTTCATTTTACACCATGTTATAAAACCAACTTCTATGAAATACCATTAATTCATGAAAAGTAAGAAATACAATGTACTTGATTACCTGTGAGCCAAAGAACTAACCACATTTAAGTTTAATTTTATCTTCTTGGGAAAGCTTGATAACATGCTGAGTTAAGATAATTATGTATCTTTAAAAAAGGGCTTTATACCATCAATGAGAATGCATTAAAATAAGATTAAACCAGGAATGTATAGATAATCACCTATTAAACCCTTTATTAAGCAGAGGACAAAACATTTAGATAATTAACTAAAACTTTGAAAGAAAAAGGAAATGTAACACAATTAATGCTTCTATAAAACTGAAAACTTTTTCCTAGTCAGGTCTTTCTTGGCCTTGAATGACCCTAAGTGACAAGTTTTAAGCTCATCACCCTAAATTACTTTTTACCATTACTCAAAGGTAAGATAAAATTCTCTGTTCTTGGGATAATGATGGCTTTAAAACTGCCAAGTAATGGCATACCTATGTTAATGAAAATTTATAGAAAATATCACTAAATAAACTATGCCTGCCATGTTAGGAGTGCTAACACATCCTATCATCCCATGACTTCTCCTTTGCTCTTTAGAACTCTGTTTCAAACTCTACAGGATATGAAAAATGACAATATCTACCATTCTCATTTTGGTGATCTACTTGGTTTCTGATGTTCACTCATCAGAAGGGAGGGAAGGAGTTTCTAAGACCTCTGAACATTTATTATTATTATTATTATTTTTAAAGATTTTATTTATTTATTTGACAGAGAGAGACACAGCAAGAGAGGGAACACAAGCAGGGGGAGTGGGAGAAGGAGAAGCACGCTTCCTGCCAAGCAGGGAGACCGATATGGGGCTCAATCCCAGGACCCCAGCATCATGACCCAAGCCAAAGGCAGATGCTTGACAACTGAGCCACCCAGGTGCTCTAACCTCTGAACATTTTAAAAGCTTGGTTAACAAGGATTTTATATACCAGATTTCTATTATTTTAGCAGTTTCTGTTACTTGGATTCATGTTCCTAAAATCTTTTGATAAATTTCCCACACGTATATGTGCATATATCAGCACGTTATTCTCTTTTTCATTGACAATAGTTGTCCACTTCCTGGAAGAATGAAGACTGAAAAGTGTATTTTTTTGGAACGTGAGAATCCCAGGCCTCTCCTTTGCTATTTTAACAAAGGGGCTAATGGCTGTTTTCTTTAACCTATGGTTGGAATAATTATATAGCATGGCCTTTTTATGTGACATTGAAAGGGGGGAAAATTTCTTCAACTTATTAGCGTTTTTGAATTACAAAGGTCACCATTTTTGAAATGCCAATCATGAGCCTAAACCAAAATGCTAGCAAGTAAATATACTATAATAGGTATTTATAAAATATGGTAAATTTTATATGCTAGAGTCATAACTTACGATAAGTATAGGTGCTCAAATCACTAAAGTGAAAATCATGTACATATTAGAACTGATCCATATACATTTAATGTGCTGAATTCTACTGTATTTATAATGCTTGACAGAGTGAGGGAATAAAATATAATCTGTTGTTCAACAGTTTCAGAAATATAGTAAAAAGGCTAGAAAAGTGTATTTTCATATGTATTTTCTATCTCATTTTACAATATAGATGTAGGGAGGATTACACAAATCCATATATAAATACACAAATACATAAATATTTATTGGTGACTTAATGGATTTTTAAGAGTACTTTTGCCACTTTTAGATTGATTTCAATGCCTAAATTATGATTTTGCCATATACCAAAATGAAAATAGTGATCATCTGTGGACAATGTGATTATGGATGATCTTTTTTTATTTGCACTTACTACATTTCTATAATTTGAAGAACATACAAAATAAAAAATGCTATGCTGCATTTACATTTATTTTTTAATATGTAACAGAAATCATACCAGTTTGTTACATATTAAAAAATAAATTACTCTTTTTAATTAAAACCTAATGTATGGTCATGAACAAATAACCATTTTCTGGCATGAAAATACCATGACTACTTAACACTGTAATGAAATTCCTGGCCAATGCAGTAAGAACAGAAAGAAGTAAGAGTTATAACAATTCTGTAGCAAGACCACTAACTACCCTTATTTTCAAATGAAATGTCTATATGCATGGGAAACCCAAAAGAACATATAAACTATTAGACTAAAGGAATAAAGAAAGATTGGTGAATAATAAAATCCATATGCCAAAATCAACAGCCTTCTCACATATGAATATATTTACAATGAGCACAATACCTGGAAACTTAAAAAGGAAATTAGATATGGCCATTTTAAGATGCAATTTTAAATGGTAATAACAAATGAAATTGGGAGTTGTAACTACAAATTTGAATTTTCAGGCTGTTAAGAATTCGATGACTTAGTACAAAACTGCTATCTCATATGGCAGCCTGTAGGCTACAAATGGCTACTGAGCAACTGAATTGTGGGTAGACTAAAAAATTTTTTTTTAAGATTTTATTTATTTATTTGAGACAGAGAGAGTCAGCAAGAGAGACAGCATGAGTGGGGTGGAGAGGGAGAGGGAGGAGACATGGGCTCCCCGCTGAGTGGAGAGCCTGATGCCAAGCTTGATCCCAGGACCCTGGGACAATGACCCCAGCCAAAGGCAGATGCCTAACTGACTGAGCTACCCAGGCACCCCAGACTAATTCTATAATGTAAAATACACATTGGATTTGGAAGAATTAGTACACACTCATAAAACAAATACTATAATAACAAAGCTGTGTTTTAAAGAGTATGTTATTTACATTTCTCATTCTGTAAGGAGATGACCGTGTGTGAATTTTAGCTCTTAGATATGGGAGGGAGCTTAGAATTACCTATAATCAATAAGAGTATCTTAGGCAAAAGGGTCACCTTTAAAGTTGATCACAAAATCATATATAATAACTAAGGCAGAAGAAATCTGTTTCAACTTTATTATCACATATTTATTCTTTTCTTTTCTTTCTTTCTTTCTTTTTTTTTTTTTTAAAGATTTTATTTATTTATCTGACAGAGAGAAAGAGAGACAGTGAAAGAGGGAACACAAGCAGGGGAAGAGCGAGAGGGAGATGCAGGCTTCCCGCAGAGGAAGGAGCCCGATGCAGGGCTTGATTCCAGTACCCTGGGATCATGACCTGAGCCAAAGGCAGACTATTAATGACTGAGCCACCCAGGTGCCCCCACATTTTATTCAAATAACTTCCTCTTACTTCCTGATACCCCTACTGCCTAAAGAGAGCTGAAGTTTGTATCTATTTATTTCTGGGTCCTGAGTATTGTTTCTAGATTTGTTTAAAGCAAACAATATTTAGAGAGATTAGAAATGGAGATTCTGTATATAAAAGTGTCAGTGCATAATACAGGATTCACAGAGGTCTCAAGTGTATTTGAATGATGTGAAGCAAATGTGACAAAAAGTTAGGATTTGCTAGAGTATCAGAGATTTGCAAGATGGAAGGAGTCATTTACAAATGTTTCTTACCAGACATAAGGACTGATTTAGTCAATCCGATTCACAGACAGACCAGGTAAGTAGTGCTGCCTCATCTGATATTTCAAATGGAAGAGTATTATACACAAGCACCCAGAGCCCAGGTGGAATGGATGAGAGACTAAGAGAAGGGAAAAGAGGCAAGCAGACTTCTTTCCATCCCTGCCTGAACAGAAATTTGACTGCTATTTTGTTACAGACTCGTTACACTCAGGCTTAGATAAAAAGAATGTCTGTATAGAAAACAATCGTAAAACTTGGTATTTTAGAATCCCCGATGCTGCTACTGCAGGGAAAAAACCAGCAGTCGCAATGGGGAGAAAGGGACAGTTACAGTAAGTGAGGGGAAAACAACTAGAGTAGAAAGTGATTATCAGCTAACAGAAACCAACATCACACGAAATACTGACAGCACAGCCACGTAGTCCATGATAAGAGGATAACTTAAGAAATGGTGAGTACCTATGAAAGTCCTGAAATTTTATTCAAGGTTAACCCTTCGCAAAATCTTAGGAACCAGGTTACATACATTCTGAATCTTGCTGTTTTCCTACTGTTGAGTTAGAGTTCTTTATATATTACGGACAGAAGTCCTTTTTGAGTATGCTACACAAACATTTTCTCCTGGTCTGTGCCTTAAAAAAGTTTTCCTTAACAAGATCTTTTGTAGAAGCAGAAGTTTTGAATTTTGAAAAAGATCAACTTATCAGTTTTGTTCTTTTATTATTTATTATTTCATGTCTAAGAGCTCTTCATTTAACCCTCAGTCACAAGAATTTTCTCCTAAAAGTTTTGTCCTTTTACATTTTACACTTAAATTTAGGTCTCTTTAATTTTTATGTAATATGTGAAATTTTAGGTCAAGAAGACTTTTAATTTTTCCCAAGGAATGTTCAATTGTTCTAATACCATTTGTTGAGAAGACTATCATTTCACTCCTGAAATGCTACTGCACTTTTTGTCAAAAATCAGTTAGTTGTACTTGTCTGACTTCATTATCTGTGTTGTTGATCTATGATCTATCTACTGCTTTGCTAATACTACTGTTACTATATAGTAAAATCTTCTACTCAAGTAGTGTGATTCCAATAATTTTATTCTTTTTCAAAGCCAATTTAGCTTTTCTAGTTTTTTCTCTTTCCTCATAAATTATAGAATCAGTTTGTCTAAAAATCCTATTGGATTTTGATAGGAATGACATTAAATCTACAGGGAGATGGGGAACCACAGTATCTTTGCTGTATTGTTTTCCAAATTCAACAGTGTCATGTCTCTTAATTCAGTCTTCTTTGATTTCTTTCATGAGTATTTTGGAGTTACTGGCATATGGACTTTAAAACTTTTCACACTTAAGTATCTCATTTCTGTACTTTAAATTGCATTGTGTTGTTCATTGCTATTTCCAACTGTTAGCTGCCAGCTTATGTATTTTTTTAATACATCAATCCCATATCCTGCAACCTTCCATGAGGTTTTTTTCCTACATTCTTTGAAATCTTCTACACAATCATGTCAACTACAATAGAGGAATAACAATTTCTTCCTTTATTTCCTTGTATCTCCTTTTCTTGTCTTACCACACAGTGTAAGACTTCCAGCACTATGTTTAATGACACTGACTGTTGAGAGTATACATACTTGCCTTGCTTCCAATTTAAGGAGAAAGCATTAGTCTGCCTTTCACCATTAAGAATAGAGTTAGCTGACAAACCGTAAGTGACTCTTAATCTCACAAAACAAATTGAGGGTTGCTGGGGGGAGGGGGTTTGGGAGAAGGGGGTGGGATTATGGACATTGGGGAGGGTATGTGCTTTGGTGAGTGCTGTGAAGTGTGTAAACCTGGTGATTCACAGACCTGTACCCCTGGGGATAAAAATATATGTTTATAAAAAATAAAAAACTAAAAAAAAAATTTTTGGAGGAAATACGACATATTTTTTTTAATCTTTGTTGAAGGTATTAATAAAGAGCAACTGTTTGTATTAAAAAAAAAAGAATAGGGTTAGCTGTAGAATTTTTTTGTAGTTCTTCATCATGTTGACAAAATTCCCTATGTTCCCACAGTTCTGTGGGATTATATCATGCGTGGTTGCTGAGTTTTGTCAAATGACTTTTCTGTTAATTGATGTGATTTTTTCCCCTAATTTTAGAATATTAAATGGGAGAATATAACAATTTTTTAACAGGAAACTAACTTTGCTTTCATAGAATAAACTCCACTTGGTTGTGATGTTATTCTTTTGATATACTGCTGGAATTGTGTGGTGTAACAGAAAAAATATATTTGGTCTTTGTCTTGTCCTTGGCACATAGCTCCTAAAACCCTTGGAATTTCCTGTGTGATAGGAACATCTTTTGATATTCAAAACAAACCCCGTTCAACCATAGGAGTTGAAGTGACCCTTGGTGGGCTTTTCAATAGCTTCAGGATGGGAGCTGGATGCCAGAAAGTACAAAACTTGGAACCTCCTGGGATGGGAGGGATAGAAACTAGAATCAATTGCCAATGGCCAGTGATTTAATCAATTATGCCTAAACAAGGAAACCTCCATAAAACCCCTAAACAGGAGGGTTCAGGGGACTTCCAAGTTGGTTAACACAACCATGTATCATTAGGGTAACTCACCTCAACTCCATGGGGACAGTTTCCTGTGCTTAAGCCTCTTTTCAACTTTGATTTACATACCTCTTCATCTGGCTATTTGTTTATATGTGTAATAAACTAACAATAAGTTTAACATTTTCATGAGTTCTGTGACTGCTCTAACAAATTATTAATCCTGAAAGTCATGGGTGTTGTAGGAATCCCCAGATTTGTAGCCAAGTCAGACATAAATGCTTAGAGACTGGGACTTACAAATTGGCATCTGAAATGAGGGCATTCCTGTGAGACTGAACCCTTCAGCCTGTGGAGTCTGACACTAACCCCTGGCAGTTAGTATCAGAATAGGATTGAATTTTGGGGGACACTTGATTGGTATTGGAGAATCAAAGAGATTTAATTTGCTAACACACTGCTTGGCAATTTTGTATTTCTATTCATGAAAGATATTAGTCTGTAGTTTTTTATTTTTGGATTCTGTGATTTGGTATCAAGGTAATGTAGGTCTCTTAAAATGAGTTGACTCTGTCAGTGAAACCACTTGGATCTGGAAATTTCCTTTTCAGAAGGCTTCTACCAAAAAAAAGAATTTTAAAAATAGTTACACAGTGGCTTATAACATCTGTTTCACTGTGGGTAAGTTTTAGTAGTCTGCAGTTCTCAAAGAACTGATCCATTATGCCATTATGCTCAAGGTCAATTTGTGCATGTAGAGTTGTTCACAGTAGTCCCTCATTATCCTTTAAAGTCTGTGAGGTCTGTAGCGATAGCCTCATATTTATTTGTTATTGGTACATCCTCTTTTTTTTAAAATCAGTTTTGCTTGTGGTTACTTATGTTTTGAAAGAACCAGCTTTTGATTTGGCTATGTCTACTGTTTTCCTGTTTTAAATTTTCTTGAATTCTTCTTTTATCTGTATTATTTCCTTCTTTCTGACTGCTTTGGGATCATTTTTGTTTCTTTTTCTAGATTATTGACTTAATACAGCTATTCTTTTCTAATGTGATTTAGTGCTATAAATTTTCACATAAGAACTGCTTCATTCGTATCCCACAGATTTTCATATTTTGTACTTTCATTTTCATTTAGCTCAATATATTTAAAAAATTTCCTTTAGACTTCCTCTGTGACCAACATACTATTTATAAGTGTGCTGTTTAATTTCCAAGTGTTTACAAGCTTTCCTGTTATCTTTAATTGACTTTTAGTTTAATTCCATCATGGTCATATAAGTATAGGTATATTTGTTTAGGTTTGTTCTATCTTGGCAAATGGTCCATGTGTTTGCATGAAAAGAATTTGCCTTCTTCCGATTTTGCACGGAGTCCTTGTTTGGTAAGTGGGAGTTAGAGCTTAGTTAATAGCATTATTCAGTTCTTTCATATCTTGCTGACTTTGTGTTCAATGGTTCTATTGATTAAGAGAGCAGTACTGATGCCCCCCACTATATCTGTGGATTTACTTCTCTTCTTAATCTTACTAATTTTTGATTCATGTTATCTGCAGCTCTGTTGCTTGAAGTATACACATTTAAGATTTCAGTTTCTCCTTGAATTAATACTCCTATATTTTTGTAATATCATTCTCTGTCCCTGGTAATTTTTTTGGTCTGAAGTCTACTTTACTGATACTAAAATAGTTACTCTAGTTTTCATTTAATTATTGTTGGCATGGCAGTCTTTTCCTATTCATTTTGCCCTACTTATATCCTTATATTTGAAATGTATTTCTTTTAGATAGCATATCATTTGGTCATGATTTTTTTATCCATCCTGTCAGTTTCTGTCTTTTAATTAGTATGTTTTAACCACTTAAATTTAATGTAAGTAACATTAAGTAAGTAAGTAACGTAAGTAATGGTTTTAACTTTGCTATGTCTTAACTTGGCTAATCCCTCTGTTGTCACCACTGTTTTTCATTTTTATTCTCTTTTTTGCCTCCCAGTTGATAATTTGAATATTTAAAAAAATATTACATTTTATTTACTGTTTTTGAGTATCTGTACCTAGTTTCTTTTTTTCTTTCTTTACTGGTTGGTGTAGTGATTACATTAATATACAACATCCATCACCATGTACTAGCATCATTTTATCATTTCAACTGAAATCCGGAAAACTTTCCGGTTAGTGTATTTACCCTTCATGACAAGATTTTCTTGAATGTTATCTCTTTATACACGGAGAGCCCTTTCAGAAAATGTTACAATAATTTGCCTTCAACCATCAAAGATAGTCTAAATAATTCAAGAGGAAAAGAATATTCATGTTTTGTTTACTCAGATATTTAGCCTTTCTTTCCTCATTATTGATATTCCAAGTTTCCTTCTTATATTATTTCTTATATTATTTTCTTTCTGTGAAGAATTCCTTTTAATAATAATTTTACAGCAGGTTTGCTGACTACAAATTTTCAGGCTTTCTTCCATTGAGAATATATCTTCTATTGAGGATATATTTATTTAACTTTCATCCCTGCTAAATATTTTTGCAAGGCATAGAATTCAGGGCTTATAATTCTTCTCTTTCAGCCCTTGAAAAATATGTCAATTCCCCTTGTCTCCATGGTCCCTGATAGAAATATGTAGTCACTTGGATTACTGTTCTCTTAAAGGCAATGTTTCCTTTTTCCTTTGATCACTTTTATGATTTTTTCTTCATCTTTGTTTTCATAAATTTGCTTATGATGTGCATTTCTTCTTCTTCTCCTTGTCCTTGTCCTTGTCCTTTTTTAGAGGGGAGGGCAGGGGCAGCAGGAGAGGAAGAGAGAGAATCTTAAGCAGGTTCTGCACTGGACGTGGGGCTCACTCTTACAATCCTGAGATCATGACCTGAGCTGAAATTTAGCTGGACGCTTAACTGACTTAGCCACCTAGGCACCCCTGGATTTCTTCTGAATCTGTTTGAGGTTTGCACATTCTTCAATCTGTAGGTTTATGTCTTATACTAATTTGGAATATTTTCTCCCATTATTTCTTCAAATGTTTTTCAGGCCTGCATTCTTTTATTTTGTTGAGTCTCCAATGACACAAATGTTAGATCTTTTATTACTGTAATAATATGAAATTAGAGAATACAATTACCAACTCACTTTTGTGGACTTCAGTTTGAAGTCCACAAGTGGCATAGGCCACTGAGGCTCATATCCAGGACTTCAAACAGATTTAATAATCTCCTTCTCCAGCTCCCTTCTCTCCTTAATTTTCTCTGCAGTCTTGTTAGTAGGTGGCAGGGAATGGGTCTTTGATAACATTTCATTACGTAGGTGGGGACAGTAAACATCATTTCATTCTCCCATAGTTTATAAACCACATGGGATACCACTTTAGTATGGTCAATGGTCAATAGGGCTTTGCTTCAGTCTTTACACTAGGTGAGAAGGGGAAGAATCTCCCTTTTGTTTGTTAATGTATAGTGGCACAGTCCACAAAGCTCTACTCCTCAGTTTTCTTGGCACCCCATGAAGAGGTAGTAGAGACTATCTGGTATTCATTTGAAGTACAGTAGGTGCCATGGACTTAATCATGTCTCCCCAGAGTTAACAGGCTGAACTCCTAACTTTCAGTGTGACAGTATTTAAGGACAGAGCCTTTAGGATAATTAGGGTTAAATCAGGTCAAGAGTGGGGCCCTAATCTAATAGGATATTGGTTTCCTTATACGAGGAGGAAGAGATACCAGAGATAGAGGAAAGGCCATGTGAGAACATAGTCAGAAGAGGACAGTCTATAGAAATGAAGAGAAGTCAACTTTGATGGCACACTTGTTTTGGACTTCTAGTCTCCAAAACTGTGAAAAGTAACAGTAGATTACAATTACCAACTCACTTTTGTGGACTTCAGTTTGAAGTCCACAAGTGGCATAGGCCACTGAGGCTCATATCCAGGACTTCAAACAGATTTAATAATCTCCTTCTCCATTGTAAAGTAGTTCTCCATTTTCCCACTCCTTTGGCTTGAGAGTCTTAGGGCTTTTTGTTTTGTCTTTGCCCACTGGCATTTCTGAGCTGCAAGCTATTTTATCAACTCGGTCAGGATATATGAGAAGCAACAAACAAAACCCCCAACTAACTAGGACAAAAAAAAAAAACAAACAACAAAAAACAAAAATTAGGAGACTCATAACAGGGTTGTCCCTCCAAGTTCTGAGGTTCCTAGCCAGTCCACTTTCTTTTCTCCACCTTTGAGAGTCTTATTATAATTGTTTTATGTATTTTTAATTATAATCAGAAGGGATAAAGTACATTTTGATTATTCTATCTTCTCTGAAATTGGAAGCTCCCATTTACTTTTGAATCTACTCCAACTAGACTTCAGTCCTTTGAAAACAATCTCATCCAAGTTACCAAGAGCTTTTCATTGCTAAATCTAATGGTGAATTCTCAGACTTTCAGTTTATCCAGACTCAGCAACATTTAACATAGCTAATTAATTCTTACTCCTTGAAACTCTTCTGGAAGCCATATTATGATGGTTTTCCTCACTGGCCACACCTCCTCATTTTCATTTGCTAGTTCTTCTCGTTCCTAACTTGTAAATGTTAGAGGGTCCTATAGTTGTTATGAGACTGCTTCTCTGCGTATATCAATTATCTAAATTATCTCATTCAATCTTAAAGTTTTAATATTATATGTAGGCTGATTCCCCCCTCCCCTTTTTCTTTACTTCAGCCTTATTTTATCTCTCCTGTGCTTCATGTTTACATATCTAGCTATCTATACAACAACTCTTCTGGGGAGGCTACTGAACATCCCAACCAAAATGTATCTAAAACAGATCTACATAATCCTTTCTCCAGTGCCCAAACTTTTTCTCCTTTAGTGTTCCCCATCTCAGAATATGGCACCCCCATCCATGCAGCTAGCCAGGGCAAAAACCATGGAGTCATCTTTGACTCTTCTCATTCTCTTAGACATTACATCTAATTCATAAGAAAAGTGTTAGTTCTATCTCCAAATATATTAGCAAAACTTATCACTTCCCCACACCTTCACTGCTATCAACTAAAGTCACCATTGTCTCTTTCCTAATTGACCTCCCTTATTCAAATCTTGCTCAGTCTCACCCCAAACCCATCCTCCAAACAGCAGCAAGAATAATTAGAAATGATTCTTTTAAAATTTAAATCCTGCATCTATTCAAATCTCTTAAGTGTTTCTATGATACTTCAAGTAAAATCCAAAGTCTGACTGTAGTCCATAAAGCTGTAAATCATCTGGCCCCTTGCTACTTCTTTAACCTCATTTCCACTAATTTCTGGACCATTCACTCCAGTCATACTCATTTTCCTGGAATTTCTAACATGATATTTCAAGGCCTTTTCCCTCTGGCTTCCCTTCCCGTTCTTTAAGTAGATAGTCCCATGGCTTCTTGCTCACTGAATTCAGGTTTCTGCTCAAAAGTCACTGTTCCAAAAAGACCTCACCTGATTTCTATGTCCCAAATTATCAACCATCTCCTCATTGTCTACTTCCATTCTGTCACATATTACCTTGCTTAATTTTGTTATCCTTGGCATTTTTTACATTTTATATTTACATATATTTGTTTGCAATCTGTTCTTTCCATTATAATGCCAACTGTAGGAAATTAGGGACTCTGTTCATTTCATGCTGTTATTTTCCAAGTATAGAATAAGGCCAGGAACATGGTACACCCTCAATAAAATTTGTGTAATGTGTAAATTATTGATCAAGTTTTATGATGCAGTAGTTGTCATATGATTATCTCCTTATAATTTTAGCTTAATCTCAAATGTTATTATTTTGGCAATTCCTTATTTGACAAATACGAGTTAAAGTAGACATCTTGGCCTCAGCCACAACCACTAGAATGTAAAACTCAATGGGAAACAAGGGCTTTGTCTTTTCTTCTTCCTGCTCTAACACCTGAAAAAAAAATGCCCAGCACTATTTATGTTCTAGGTGAATGAAAACATGTATAAGTATAATCTGCATAAGAGAAAAGGTACCTTCATAAACTAATATAATACAAAGATTTAAATAGAAGAAAAAGAAAACATATATATCAGTTCAATTGACTAAAATAATATTTTAGGTATTTTTGAGGTTACTATGTTAAGGAAAGACTGAGTTTTTTTTTCCCTTCTCCTAGGTAACATATACTATAATGCCTCCATTTTTGCAGATGCAGATAAACTCTCTTAATATTCTCCTATATGTTGAGGAAAACATAATTTACCATTTTAACAATTTTAAGGTATACAGCTCAGTTGTATTACGCACATACATACTGTTGTATAATCATCACCACTATCCATCTCCAGAACCTTTCTCATCTTCAAAAACTGAAACTCTATATGCATTAAACACTGTTTCCTCACTCCCTTTTCCCTTCAGCTCCTTGTAATGACCATTGTGCTGTCTCTATGAACTGACTACTCTAATATTTGTCCTTTTTTTTTTTTAAAAGATTTTATTTATTTATCAGAGAGAGAGAAGGGGAGAGAGCGAGCACAGGCAGACAGAGTGGCAGGCAGAGGCAGAGGGAGAAGCAGGCCTCCGCCGAGCAAGGAGCCCGATGCGGGACTCGATCCCAGGACGCCAGGATCATGACCTGAGCCGAAGGCAGCTGCTTAACCAACTGAGCCACCCAGGCATCCCAATATTTGTCCTTTTGTGACTGGTATTTCACTTAGCATGTCTTCAGAGTTCATACATATTGTAGCATGTGTCAGAAATTCCTTCCTTTTTGGGCACCTGGGTGGCTCAGTGGGTTAAAGCCTCTGCCTGTAGCTCGGGTCATGATCCCAGGATTCTGGGATCGAGCCCCACATCGGGCTCTCTGCTCAGCAGGGAGCCTACTTCCTCCTCTCTCTCTGCCTGCCTCTGTCTACTTGTGGTCTCTCTTTCTGTCAAATAAATAAATAAAATATTAAAAAAAAAATTCCTTCCGTTTTAATATTCCATTATCCAGCACATTTTGTTATCCATTCATTTGTTGATGGTCACATGGGTTTCTTTCCCTGTGGCTATTGTGCATAGTGCTGCTGTGAACATGGCATACAAATATTTACTGGAGTTCAATTCTTTTGGATACATACCCAGAAGAATTGCTAGATCATGTGGTAATTCTATTTTTGATTTTCTGAGGAACCACCATACTGTTTTCCATAGCAGCTGCAGCAATTTACATTCTCACCAGAAATGTACAAGTGTTCCGATTTCTCCACTTCCTCACCAAAATTTGTTCTTTTCTTATAAAATAACAGTCATCCTAACTTGTGTAAAGTGATATCTTATTATGGTTTTGATTCACATTTCCCTAGTGTTTCATGATGTCAGGCATCTTTTCATGTGCTTATTGGCCATCTGTATATTTTCTTTGGAGAAATGTTTCTCCAAGTCCTGTCTGTCTTATGTTTTTATTGTTGTGTTGATAATTTGTTGTGAGTTCTTATATATTATAAATACTAACCTCTTATTTATGAGTTATAAATATTTTCTCACATTCTATAGGTAGCCTTTTCACTCTGTTGATAAATGTCCTTTAACACACAAAAATTTGTAATTCTGATGCAGTTCATTAGTCTGTTTCTGCTTTTGGTGTCATATCCAAGAAGTTATTGCCAAATTGACTTATGTTTGCATAGTGCTTTATAGTTTTAGCTCTTATCTTTAGGTTTTGATTAATTTTGAGTTAATTTTTGAATACAGTATAAGGTAGGGGGCCAACTTCTTTTTTTCTCCTTCCTTCCTTTCCTTCTCTCTCTTTCTCTCTTTCTCTCTCTGTCTCTCTCTCTTTCACATGTGGATATTGTTTCCCCAACACTATTTAACTGTCCTTTCCTTTGAATGGTCTTATCATCTTTGTTAAAAATGGTTTGACCATATATGTGAAGGTTTACTTCTAGACTTTCTATTCTATCCTGTTGTCTGTCATTATGCCAGTAACATACTGTTCTGATTACTACGGTTTGTAAGTTTTGAAATCAGGAAGTCTGAGACCTACAACTTTGTTCTTATTTTTCAAGATCATTTTGGCTATCCCACTTGATTTTGAAAATTTAGTATTTTATTTTATTTTTAAAAGATTTATTTTATTTTAAAGAGTGAGTGAGAGCATGGTGGGGGAGGGGCAGAGGGAATCTTAAGAAAACTGTGCACTGAGTGTGGAGTCCAAGGCAAGACCTCAATCTCATGACCCTGAGATCATGACCTGAGCCAAAACCAAGAGTCTGATAGCCAACTGACTGCACCACCAAGATGCCCCCAAAATTTAGTATCTTAAATACCATCCACCATTTCATATATGCTGTCATCTGTATTTAGTTCATTTTATGGCAACCTCAGTTTGCTCATCTATAATGTGGAGTAACAACAATTAGCTCACTGGGAGAGTAGCGAGGATTAAATGAAATATATTTAAATATCTTATCAAAGCACTTAGGACACATCCTCAGTGTTCAGTAAAATGGACAATTATCATGAGAAAAATGTACCAATATACAACTTGTGACAGAAAGAATATAGGTCACCCAAAAATGCCCACACTGTAATCCCCAGGACTTCTGAATACCTTAGCTTGTAAGGCAAAAAGAACTTCCAGAAGTGATCAAGTTAAGGATCTTGACATGTGGAGACTATCCTGTGTTATCTACGTGGGCCCAATGTAATTACAAGGGTTCTCATGAGAGAGAAGAAGGAGATCAGAGTTAGAGCTAGAAGGACATGTGAGGTCAGAAGCAGAGAGGAAGAAGGTGATGTGATGTGGTATCATCAGAACTGCTGATGTGGGCCTTGGTAGAATGAGAATAGTTTCTAGAAGGTGAAGTGTGTCAAAGAATAGATTCTTGACTTGAGACTCCAGAAGAAAAGCAGACTTTGTAACACTTGGTTTTAGCTTTCAAGGACTCATATAGAAATTCTGACCTTCAGAATTGTTGCAGGATAAATTTGTGTTGCTTTAGGCTACTAAGTTTGGGAATTTGTCAGGGAATCAGAAGCTAATTTTATTAGTAAGAAACTAATACATATTTTGATACCAGAGGTAGGGTGGTGCTATAACAAATATCTAAAAATGTGAAAGTGGCTTTAAAATTGGGTAACTGGTAGAGGCTGGGACATGATTTTTAAAAAGCCTCCATTACCTTGAACAGAGAGTTGTTGATAAAAATATGGATGTTAAAGACTGATGGTGGGGTGCCTGGGTGGCTCAGTCTGTTAAGTGTCCCATTCTTGACTTCAGCTCAGGTCATGATCTCACGTCATGGGAATGAGCCCCACGTTAGGCTCTGCACCCAGTGTGGATTAACATTCACATCGGTAAAATACATAAAGTAAATTGCCCTCTCTACTGTACATGGGCCTCATCCCATCAAATGAAGACCTGAATAAAAATGGCTGAGTAAGTGGGAACCCCTCCTGAAGTAAAACGTTGGTTTTTTTCTGGCCTTTGGATTTGGATTAAACCATTGGCTCTTCTTGAGTCCTGAGCATGCAGAATTTTTTTTTTTTAATATTTTATTTTTAAGTAATCCCTATACCCAATGTGGGGCTTGAACTTGCAGCCCTGAGATCAAGTCGAGCATGCCAGAACTGGAACTTACACTGACTTCCCTAGTACTCAGGCCTTCAAACTAGGCCTGAAATGACATAAGGCTCTCTGGGTTTTGAGCTTGCCAACTGCCAATCATAGTACTTGTTAGCTTCTATTATCACATGAGCCAATTACTTATAATTAATCTCCTTCTCACCATCTATTTATCTATACATATCTCATTGGTTCCATTTGTCTGGAGAACCCTAACACAAAGATACTCTGTTGGCTCTAACAATGGAGGAATAGGCCATGAACCAAGGAATGTTACAACCTTGAGAATCTGGAGAAGGCAAGGAACAGTTTCTTCCTTATACCCTGCAGAGAGAAACAGCACTGAGAACACTCTGATGTTAGTCCAGTGAAACTGATTTTGGATTTCTGACCTGTAGATTTCTGACCTCCAGAATTTTAACAGAATAAATGTGTTTTTGATAAGATACTATGTTTGTGATGGATACACTAATACACAATACAATGTCATCTTGGTATCCTTCTACAATATTGTGTCAGCCACCACCTGAAGCTTGGATAAATAAAACATGGTCTATCTCTACACTGTGGAAGATTATTTGGCAATAAAAAGAAACACTATAGTAAGTGAAATATGCCAAAAAAACCCAAATATTGTATGAATTCATTTATGTTAAATGCCCAGAATAGGTAAATCTATAGAGACAGAAAGTAGTTTAGTGGTTGTCTGTTGTTCCCTTGGGTTGGGGTGGGGAGTGGTAATGGCTTAGAGGTATTGAGGTTTCTCTGTGGGGAAATAAAAACATTCTAAAGTTGACTGTGGTGATGGATACACAATCCTATGTTTATCAAAAGTCATTAAACTGAATACTTTAAAAGGTGAATTTTATGGTATGTGTATTTTTTTTTGAAAGATTTTATTTATTTATTTGACAGACAGAGATCACAAGTAGGCAGAGAGGCAGGCAGAGAGAGAGGGGGAAGCAGGCTCCTTGCTGAGCAGATAGCCTGATGCGGGGCTCGATCCCAGGACCCTGAGATCATGACCTGAGCAGAAGGCAGAGGCTTTAATCCACTGAGCCACCCAGGCACCCTATGGTAATGTGTATTAGTAATGGTAGGAAACAATTATACATTTGTAAAAAAAAAAAAAAAAAAGGATGAAGGGGTGCCTGGTGGCTCAGTCTTTAAGCATCTGCCTTTGGCTCAGGTCAGGATCCCAGGGTCCTGGGTCAGAGCCCCACATTGGGCTCTCTGCTCAATGGGAAGCCTCATTCTCCTTCTCCCTCTCCCCCCGCTGTGTTCCCTCTCTTGCTCTGTCTCTTTGTGTCAAATAAATAAAATCTTCAAAAAAATGATGAAGCAGTATAGAAGTATCCTCAAATCCTAGCAAAAAACAGAGTACCTATATAAGGTATACTACATCTCTCTAGTCACAGATGTATGCAACTCACTTAAGCAGACACTGTGACCATTACAAAGCAGCTTTAGGAGACAGTATTCTTTCCTCATACAAATGTTTCAATGCTGACAGAAGAAACTAAATTTTAATTTCTTTGATATCTTTTTCAGGTGCAATGTCACCATTATCTAAACAGATGATAAATGTTTTCATAATAACTTTTTCTTCAAACAAATAAAATCTGGATACCTATTTCATTATATTCTTCAACCACCTGTCAGATCAATTCAAAAGGAGGCAGATAAACTATGCCCACTTTCCCCATGGCCACTCTAATTACAATTATTCTCTGTGTTCCTTAGAGAACCACAAGAGAAATAAATGTACATTTTCTGATACACATCTTTGAAAAAAATTCATGTACATGGCGTCATCCCCGGATATAACTCACATATTATAAAATTCACCATTTTAAAGTGTCTAATTAAGTGGTTTTAAGTATATTCACTCTGGTGTGTAATCATCACCACCATCTAATTCTAGAATATCCATCATCCCAGAAAGAAACCCCATACCTATTAGCAGTCAGCCCCAATTCCTCTCTGCCCTTATCTGCTGATAACCACTAATCTTTTTTCTGTATCACAGATCTGTCTATTCTGGAAATTTTAAATAAACTGAAACATATATGCGGCCTTTGTCTTTGGCTTCATTAAATTAGTATGATGTTTTCAAGATTCATCCACATGATTCAGTATTTCTTTCCTGTTTTTAAATAAGTAATATTTCACTGTATATTTATCAATTCATCAGATGATGGACATTTGGGTTGTTTCTACTTTTAGTTCTTATGAATAATGCTTCCATATGTACATTTTGCTTATACATGTTTTCAACTCTGTTGCATATATATCCAGGAATAGTATTGCAGGATTCCATGGTAATTTTATGTTGAATTTTTGAGGAATTGCTAGTGTTTTCCAAACCAGCTGTATTATTTTACATTTCTGACAGTGGTGTATGAGAGTCCCAATTTATCTACATCCTTGCCACATTTGTTACTTGAGTTTGGATTTTAACTGTGTTAGTGGGGATGAAGTGGTATTTCATTATGGCTTGATTTGTATTTCACTAATGACAAATTTGTTGGGCATCTTTTAAAGTGTTTTTGGTCTTTTGTATAAGATTCACAGCTTGTTGTTAAGATGAAAAGTAAACAGTAACTTCTATTAGAACTCATGGATACAGTTAATGTCTCAACTTAACTTCTTTTCTGTCTTATACAGTATGATACACATATAACACTTTCAACTATTGACATCACTTCCTTAGGAAAGTCTTCTCATTTGAATCCCTCTAGAATAGAAGAAATAGTCTTGCTGTACATTTTCATAATTTCTTGCACTATTCAATCACAGCATTTAACTTTTTAAAAGATTTATGCAGTTAGTCAGATTGAAACACCATAAGGATATGTATATGTCCTACAAAGTTCTGTATCATCAGATTCTAGCGTAAGTGCTCCCTTCCAAGTGTAGGAAAATTGTTGATACTCAGCACAATCAAATGGAAAGTTAAGTACACTGAATCCAGAATTAATTAATCTATTCATTTCCACTACTAACTGAGTGATTTTAGCTAAGTCACATAACTGCTCTGAGCTCTAATCAATTCATAAATGAGGGAAATGGATGACATGATTTTAAATTTCCTTTCAACCCTAAAAGGCCATGAGTCTAAATTTTTAATAACTATAGGAAAACAGTACTTTATATGCCTTTATGAAGGTAAATAAAACTAATGAATAGAGAGAATTCTTAAAAGACAATGGGAACAAACCTCACAACAAAAGAAAACAATGCTCCTTAGACAATCCTCCTCCCTATATCAATAATAGTCAAAGGTGATTCTCAGTATAGATTTTTCACTGAAAGACAACTGATTAAAATATTAATATATCACAGTAAAGGCAAACCTATAAATGCTTTAGTGAAATTTATAAGAGTAGAGAAATCTGAATTTTGTCCTTTAAAAAGTCATACCATGTTTTCCAAATATTTCGGTTAACAGAAGTATTACCAAGGAATAGACCTCATCTTTAGTTATGATCTATATTTTTTGATATTATTATTATTATTTTTAACAATGTTAATGTCTAATATAATGTATAATGAAAGATTATACTCTACCCCAAATCTCAATATTGCAATTTCTAAATGTTATAAATTTAAACACTGCAAATATTTGCTTTCAGTGATAAAAAATGTTACCAACAAATAAAGATTAAAATAAAGGCTTAGCTTAATAAAACATTTTGTAGTTTCCTCTTACATATATATTATCTTGCTTTGACAACTTCTCTGTAACATAGCTTAAGTATTTGCTTCATTTCATAGATGAGGAAAGGATGACCCAAAGTCAGGATTCTAAAATAAATCTTTTTCATCAAATCTAATTCTCATCCCATGTGCCCTGCTCCTTTGCTGTCTGGTCTACATTTGATATGTTTGCATACTGTGGATATTGGGGATGAAGAATACACTTGGTCTGAATCAAGCCTCTCCTCTGTAAAAAACAAAACAAAACAAAACAAAACAAACTAAAAAACCAACCACAAAACAAAACACCACTAGCTCTTAAAAATTCTATTGAGATTTAATTTAATGACAAAGATACAAAGACAATGGGTAACAATGCTAATATATATATTTTCATTATCTATTCTTTATGACTATACTTTTCCCTTTGCTAAATGAAGAAAGTGAGAAAAGGTGATAGATAGATCTTGCTTCCACAGACCTTGCTGTTTCTTTAATTCAAGTGTAACAACACTGAAAACAGTGACCCATTGTAGCATTTAATCTATCAGCCTTAAGAAAAAAAGGTTGCATATAGAGGATCTGCAAAGACTCGGAAAAATTTCAAGTTACTCCTTGAAGTCAATAGAAGAAAATTTTTTGCTAATACTTTTTAACTCTCCCTTATTTTCCTTTGGAAACTGGCAAACCATTCTCCCTTTAGGTGGAGTATTCAAACTGTCAGAGAGAATTTTGAGACTATTGTTTTCTTAGTAAATATGTTGTCTTTTGAGAAAGATTCCAATCTGACTAAACCATTTAGATTTGAAAAAAATATTTACATTATATGCTTAGATTGATAGGTTTTAACTTATATATTTTAAATTTCTAATACATAAACATGCTGGGCTTAGGAGTTGTGGTTCAAAGTTAGCCATCAGTTCTATCCCTGACAATAACATCGTCAGAAGCTACCTAGCTGCTAACAGGTCTTTTGGAACTAAAGTCAACATTCATATTCTTGACAGGCTAGTTTAAATACAGGTTTCTTAATAAGGTTAGCTTGAGAGGGAAGTGGGGAAGGAATGGTATTTCATGAAAACCTCAAAAGAAATCTGTAGGGAAGGCATAACTATTCTTATCTTATAGATTTGGAGATACATAGATAGGATACATACCTTGTTGAAGGAAAGAACTCCTAAGTGGCACACTAGTATTTAAACTGGAATCCAAAGTCCATGGTTTTGTCTTTCTCTTCTAAGCTGCATTTAGAAATAAGCTTTTCTTTTAAACTTATGTGATATATAATGTAGTGAAAGAAGTGTATATTTTATTTCTTCTTTCATTAATACATCTGAACACAAGTACATACCTAAGAGAGGTCTGAATCTAAGTCCTGCCTTGTTCATGGACAAATAGGAGAGTCATTTTACATTCTGTCATCCTGTGAAATGGATTCCATAGTGCCAGTCTACCACCATTAGTCTAATTCATATAGCTGATAAGAATTACAAAAATAGAAGTTCAAAATCTTTCACGTTTCTGCTTTATGAAGGAGCACTGTTATTGTTCTTTAGAGATCATGAAACTGCGGCTACTATTCTAGTAAGGAAGCTAATTTAAATGAAATAAAATGGATTTTTATAAATGTAATATACTTATATTATTCCCAGTACTCCTCCACCATTTATAAAAGTTAACTATATATGTTAATGATTCAATAACTAGAAAGCTTACTTTACTCTATAATGCATAGTTTAATGCAAAAATTGGCATTGATTATATAGGAAAGGCTTATTGAAATTTATCTTGGTAGCAAAACTATGTAAGTAATGAAATTTATCATATGGTCTGTCTAGAAAGACAAGCATACACATTCATATATCATTCACTACTCTCTGTAATTAATGAAGTGTGCTGCCCTCTACATATAAAATGCTTATAAAAAAATGGTCCTCCTGGGGCACCTGGGTGGCTCAGTGGGTTAAGCCTCTGCCTTTGGCTTGGGTCATGGTCTTGGGGTCCTGGGATCGAGCCTGGCATTGGGTTCTCTGCTCAGCAGGGAGCCTGCTTACCCCCTCTCTGTCTGCCTCTTTGCCTACTAGTGATCTCTCTCCATGTCAAATATATAAATAAAATCTTAAAAAAAAGAAAATATTGATAAAAACTTTATGACAATATATACTCAAAGGACTGTTACTCAGTAGAATGAAATCTTGCCACCTGCAATGGCATGGATGGAGCTAGAGTGTAGAATGGTAAGTAATGTAAGTCAGTCAGAGAAAGACAAATACCATATGATTTTACTCAGATGTGGCATTTAAGAAACAAAAGAAATGAGCAAAGAAAATGAAAGACAGAGAGAAGAGAAGCCAGGAAACAAACTCTTAATTATGGAGAACAAACCGATGGTTACCAGAGGGAAGGGGAGGGAAGTAGGGAGAAACAGGTAATGTGGATTAAGGAGGGCACTTGTGATGAGCACCAGCTGATGAATGGAGTTACGGAATCACTATACCACACACCTAAAACTAAGAGAACACAGTATGTCAACTATATTGGGACTTAAAATGTAATAACAACAACAAAATAACTCACTAGGTTTAAAAAAAAGACCCTTATGACCAAAACATTAATTGTTTGGATATTCTTCTAAGGATGACTAATCATAGACTTAAAATGAATTTCAGATGCAATTCCTTGTTCTATTGAATAGAATTAATGTCCAGAATAAAATAATCTTAAGTTTCCTTGTTTTCATGTGCCACTACACCTTTAAAAGGAATAATACATTCAGTTCAGAGGTTTCATTTTACATTAAAATTGCTTCACACAGTGGGAGGGGCAAGATGATGAAATAGGAGACCTTGTTTCAACTGCCTCCTAAAGTGAGCTAAATATCTACCAGAACACTCAGGGAATGCTCAGAGGGATATGGGAGTATAAGCAGAAGAGGGAGGGAGCCACCCGAAGTGATCCATTGGAAAGTAATACCCCAATATGAAAGTGCCCTGTGGTTGGAGACCAGCATTAGTGTGGCGTCTGGTTGAAGGCATTCAAAAACAGCAAAAGATCTGAAGGGGTTACTGGTGGAACCGGGCGGTCATGGGCCTAAGCCCACAGACCCAGGATGGTTACCGCCAGTGACCAACTGTGCCAGACAGAGAGCAGCACAGCCTCCAGTCCACTGCTTGCACCACTGCTCAGCTGGGCTCAGTCCTGCCCACATGTGAGAGCTTCTGGAGTGGGTGCCAGCTGGTGCTCTCTAGGGATACAGTCTCCTGCAATCTGCACACCCTGAGGAACCGTGGACAGTGAGCATACTCCAGCCTGCACCTGAGACAGCTTGGTGTGGGTGTCAGCTGGCGCTCTTTAGGACCCTGGTCTCCTGCCACCAGCCAAGGGTCTGGATGCTCTCAGCCCTTGCCTGGGAGAACCCAGCATTACTTGTGGTGGGGATTCCTTGGCGGAGGCAACCACTGAGGTGCACAACACCTGTGGGAGGTTATGCTGTTCAGAAAGTTTGCAGAGGCGGAGTCTGTGTGTTCTGGACCACCCAGAAGGGAGCAGACTGAGGCTTCTCTCTGAGGCAGGGGTCTGGGTGCAGTATGCTTTCCATTACACCTCCAAAAAGCTGCAAAAAGCCACCAGAGATGGCTCAGGGTCCTGGGATGGAGTCCTGCATCAGGCTCCTTGCTCCGCAGGGAGCCTGCTTCTCTCTACACCTCTGCCTGCCACTCTGCCTGCCTGTGTGTGCTCATGCTCTCTCTTTCTCTTCGACAAATAAATAATTAAAATCTTTAAAAAAAAAAAAAAAGCTACCAAAGAACAAAAGCCTCCAGAGAACAAAAGCCTGAAAAACCAGTCTCCACAGAGCCCTGGGGCAGCAGTATGCAATCCAAGCAAGAATGACCAAAAAACAATGTGGCCGGCCCCCCTCCCAGAAGGCAAGCCAAAAGAATGATAGGACAACCACCACATGGTCCCCATAAAACTGTAAAACCCCAAAATCAGGGGAAAATAATATATGAAGCTCCCAGTATTGCCCTAAAACCTGTATATTTCATAGATACAACTTTTAATTTATTCTCACGATTCTAGTTCTTTTTAATTTTTTTAACTTACTATTAAAACTAGAAGTTTAATACAACATATTTATAGCAACATTTTAACTTGAACTTTTTTCATACATATAGCTGTGTTTTTTTTCTTTTCTATTTTTTTTAATATACTTACAGATACAAGCTTCAAGATAATCCTTTTTCCATAATCAATACTACCCCTATATATAAAGCAATTTTAATCACCTTTTATCTCTGGAAAGTTGAGTCCTTTACCAAAGATATCAAAATACACCTAGGAAGAACTAAATAAAATAACTTTCCTCACCCACATCAAGGATTTAGAACCACCCTCCCATCTTCTTCTTCTTCTGTCAGTGTTTCTGTATATGGGTTTTTGTTCTGGTATTATATGAAACTTATCCTTGTGGTTCATTTTAGCTGAGTTCTTTCTTTTTTTCTTTACCATTTACTTTTGTTGGTCTTTTTGTCTGTCTGTTTTTATTTATATACCTTATAAATCTTACTTTTGGGGCTCATTCTGGCTAGGTTTTCTCTTTTCTCTCTGTCTCTTTTTTATCCTTTTTCTTTCTTTTTGGTGGTGACTTCTAATTGCTCTGAAACATTCCGGGGTGCACCTTGCCTGGATTGTGGTTGATATATTCAGTTATCCATCCCCTCAACCAGTTCTCATCAAAATGACTAGGAGGAGGAACACCCAACAGAGGAAAAATTCAGAGACTGTGCCCTCTCCATCAGAACTATTGGATATGGACATAAACAGCATGTTGGAAAGGGTACACTACCCAGGCAATGGCTAGGTTGGAGAAAACCATTAGTGACAACATAGAATCTCAAAGGGCAGAAGTGAGAGCCTATCTGGCAGAAGTTAACTTTGCTATCAATGAGATCCATTCTAATCGAAATACTCTAAAAGCTAGGGTAACTGAGGCAGAAGATAGAATCAGTGACATAGAGGACAAAATGATAAGAGAAAAAGGATCAGGAGGAGGCCTGGTACAAACAGCTTAGAAGCCAAGAAAACAGATTTAGGGAAATAAATGATGCCATGAAACATTCCAATGTCAGAATTACTGGGATCCCTAAGGGGTGGAAAAAGACAGAAGACTAAAAGATACAGGTGAACAAATTCTGGATGAAAACTTTCCCAATCTGGGGAATGGAACCAGTGTTCATGTCCTAGAGGCAGAAAGAATACCCCATAAGATCAACAAATCTAGAAAGACCTTGAGACACTTAATTGTGAGACTGATGAATCATAATTTTAGAGAAGAGCTTCTGAGGGCAGCTAGGGGAAGAGATTCCTTATGTACAGAGGAAGGTCCATCAGAATAACGTCAGACCTGTCCACAGAAACCTGGCAATCCAGAAAGACTGGCAAGACATATTCAGGGCACTAAATAGAAGAACATGCAGCTGAGAATACGTTATCCAGCAAGGCTGACATTCAAAATGGATGGAGAGATAAAGAGCTTCCAAGACCAGAAGGTTTAAAAGAGTATGTGAAATGGCTATCAGACACATGAAAAAATGTTCATCATCACTAGCCCTCAGGGAGATTCAAATTAAAACCACATTGAGATATCACCTTACACCAGTTAGAATGGCCAAAATTAACAAGAGAGGAAACAACATGTGTTGGAGGGGATGTGGAGAAAGGGGAACCCTCTTACACTGTTGGTGGGAATGCAGGTTGGTGCAGCCTCTTTGGAGAACAGTGTGGAGATTCCTCAAGAAATTAAAAATAGAACTTCCCTATGACCCTGCCATTGCACTCCTGGGTATTTACCCCAAAGATACAGATGTCATGAAAAGAAGGGCCATCTGTACCCCAATGTTTATAGTAGCAATGGCCACGGTCGCCAAACTGTGGAAAGAACCAAGATGCCCTTCAACGGACGAATGGATAAGGAAGATGTGGTCCATATACACTATGGAGTATTATGCCTCCATCAGAAAGGATGATTACGGAACTTTTGTAGCAACATGGACGGGACTGGAAGAGATTATGCTGAGTGAAATCAGTCAAGCAGAGAGAGTCAATTATCCTATGGTTTCACTTATTTGTGGAGCATAACAAATAGCATGGAGGACATGGGGAGTTAGAGAGGAGAAGGGAGTTGGGGTAAATTGGAAGGGGAGGTGAATCACGAGAGACTATGGACTCTGAAAAACAATCTGAGGGGTTTGAAGTGGCGGGGGTGGGTGGGAGGTTGTGATACCAGGTGGTGGGTATTACAGAGGGCACGGATTGCATGAATACTGTTATGCTGAAAATAAATTAATTAAATTAAATTAAAAAAAAAAAGAGTATGTGACCACAAAGCCAGCACCAAAAGAAATATTAAGGGGGGGAGGGTTCTATAACAGAAGAAAGACCCAAGAGAGTCACAGAATAGAAATTTATGGAGATAATCTATAGAAACACGGACTTCACAGGCAACATGATGTTAATAAAAACGTATCTTTCAATAATCACTCTCAACATGAACGTGAACGGCCTAAATGCTGCCATAAAATGGCACAGGGTTGCAGATTGGATAAAACGACAGGACCTGTCCATATGCTATCTACAAGAGACACATTTGGAACCTAAAGATACATTGGGACTGAAAGTAAAGGAATGGAGAAGTATCATTCATGCCAATGGGCCTCAAAAGAAAGCTGGGGTAGTGATTCTCATATTAGGTTAGTTAGATTTTAAACTAAAGACTGCAGTCAGAGATACAGAAGGACACTACATCATTCTTAAAGGGTTTACCCACCAAGAAGATCTTACAATTGTAAATATTTATGCCCCCAATATGGGAGCAGCCAACTACATAAGCCAAGTGTTAATCAAGATAAGGACTCTTATTGAAATGAATACATTAATAGTAGGGGATCTTACATGCCATTCTCAGCAACAGACAGATCACTGAAGCAGAAAATCAACAAAGAAACAAGAACACTGAATGACACATTGGGGCATGTGGACTTCATAGATATATAGAGAATATTCCACCCTAAAACAACAGAATATTTGTTCTTCTTGAGCGCACATGCAACTTTCTCCAGAATAGACCGCATACTGGCCCACAAATCAAGGCTCAACTACTATCAAATGATTGAGATTATTCCCTAAATATTCTTAGACCACAATGCTTTGAACCTGGAATACAACCACAAGAAAAAGTTTGGAAGAAATGAAAGAGGACCCAAATTAATAAAATTATGAAAGAAAGGGGAGAGATCACGACTAAGACCAAGGAAATAGAAATAGCCACCAGAAACTATTATCAATAGTTATATGCCAATAAATTAAGCAACCTAGAAGAAATGGATGCATTCCTAGAAATCTATAAACTTCCAAGACTGAATCTGGAAAAAACTGACTACCTGAATAGACCAATATCTACTAACAAGATTGAAGCAGGGATCAAAAACCTCCCAAAAAACAAGAGCCCAGGACTTGGCAGATTTCCTGGGGAAATTATACCAAACATGCAAGGAAAAAATAATACCTATTCTCCTGAAGCTGTTTCAAAAAATAGAAACAGAAGGAAAACTTCTGGACTCTTTCTGTGAAGCCAGCATTACCCTGATCCCCAAACCAGGCAAAGATCCCATCAAAAAGGAAAATTTCAGACCAATACTCCTGATGAATATGGATGCCAAGGTTCTCAACAAGATCCTAGCTAAAAGGATCCAACAGTACATGAAAAAGATTATCCACCATGACCAGCTGGGATTTATCCCTGGGTTGCAGGTGGTTCAACATTCGCAAATCAATCAATGTGATAAAACAAATCAGTAAGAGAAGAAAGCAGAACTACATGGTCCTCTCATTTGATGTAGAGAAAGCATTTGACAAGATATAGTAACGTTCCTAATTAAAACGATTCAAAGTATAGGGATAGAGGGAACATTCCTCAACTTCATAAAATCTACTTATGAAAAACCCACAGTGCATATCATTCTAAATGGGGAAAAGCTGAGAGACTTCCCTTTGAGACCAGGAACACGACGAGGATGTCCATTCTCGCTACTGTTGTTCAACACAGTACTAGAAGTCCTAGTAACAGCAATCAGACAACAAAAAGAAATAAAAGGTATTCAAATTGGCAAAGAAGGGGTGCCTGGGTGGCTCAGTGGCTTAAGCCTCTGCCTTTGGCTCAGGTCATGATCTCAGGGTCCTGGGATCAAGCCCCGCATCAGGCTTTCTGCTCAGCAGGGAGCCTGCTTCCCCCCCCCCTCTCTCTGCCTGCCTCTCTGCCTACATGTGATCTCTGTCTGTCAAATAAATAAATAAAATCTTATAAAAAAAAAAAAAAAAAAAAAATCAAATTGGCAAAGAAGAAGTCAAACTCTCTCTCTTTGCAGATGACATGATACTTTATTTGGAAAATCCAAAAGACTCCACCCCCAAACTCCCAGAACTAATACAACAGTTCAGTAATGTGGCAGGATACAAAATCAATACACAGAAATCAGTTGCTTTCTTATACACTAACAATGAAAATATAGAAAAGGAAATTAGAGAACTAATTCCATTTACTATAGCACCAAGAACCGTAAGATACCTGGGAATAAGCCTAACCAAAGAGATAAAGGATTTGTACTCAAGGAACTATAGAACATTCACAGAAGAAATTGAAGAAGACATAAAAAGATGCAAAAGCATTCCATGCTCATGGAAGAATAAACATTGTCATAATGTCTATAGTGTCTAGAGCACTCCATACTTTCAATACCATCCTGATTAAAATTCTACCAGCATTTTTCAAAGCGCTGGAACAAACAATACTAAAATTTGTATGGAACCAGAAGAAACCCCAAATTGCTAAGGAAATGTTGAAAAAGAAAAACAAAACTGGGGGCATCATATTGCCTGATTTCAAGCTTTACTACAAAGCTTTGATCACCAAAACAGCATGGTACTGGCACAAAAACAGACACATAGACAAGTGGAACAGAGTAGAGAGCCCAGATATGGACCTGCAACTCTATGGTCAACTAATCTTCAACAAAGCTGGAAAAAATATACAGTGGAAAAACGACAGTCTCTTCAGTACATGGTGCTGGGAGATTTGGATAGCTATGTATAGAAGAATGAAACTTGACCATTCTCTTTCACCATACACAAAGATAAAGTCGAAATGGATAAAAGATCTCAATGTGAGGCAGGAAATCTATCAAAATCCTAGACGAGAACATAGGCAGTAACCTCTTCAACATTGGCCATAGCAACTTCTTTCAAGACATGTTTCCAAAGGCAAAGGAAACAAAAGTGAAAATGAACTTTTGGGACATCCTCAAGATCAAAAGCTTCTGCACAGTAAAGGAAACAGTCAACAAAACAAAGAGGCAGGCCATGGAATGGGAAAAGATATTCGCAAATGACACTATAGACAAAGGGCTGATATCAAGATCTATAGAGAACTCCTCAAATTCAACAGATAATTATGTCAAAAGATGGTAGAAGACATCAATAGACAATTCTCCAAAGAAGACATAGAAATGGCTAACAGACACATGAAAAAATGGTCATCATCATTAGGCATCAGGGAGATTCAAATCAAAACCACATTGAGATACCATGTTACAGAAGTTAGAATGGCCAAAATCAACAAGACAGGAAACAACAAATGTTGGAGAGGATGTGGAGAAAGGGGAGCCCTCTTACATTGTTGGTGGGAATGCAAGTTGGTGCAGCTGCTTTGGGAAAATAGTGTGGAGATTCCTTAAGAAATTAAAAATAGAGCTACCCTATTACCTTGTAATTGCACTACTGGGTATTTACCCCAAAGATACAGATATTGTGAACAGAAGGGCTATCTGTACCCCAGTGTTCATAGCAGCAATGGCCACAGTTGCTTAACTGTGGAAAGAGCCAAAATGCCCTTTAACAGATGAAAAGCTAAAGATGATATGGTCTATATATACAATGGAATATTACACCTCCATCAGAAAGAATGAATACCCAACTTTTGTAACAACAAAAGAATGGAAGAGGAGGAGACTATGTTGAGTGAAATAAGTCAAGCAGAGAGAGTCAATTATCACATGGTTTCACTTACTTGTGGAACACAAGGAATAACATGGAGAACACTGGGTGGAGAGGAGATGTGATTTGGGGGAAACTGGAGGGGAAGACGAACCAGAGATTCGTGGACTCTGATTCTCAGAGATTGTGGACTCTGAGAAACAAAGGGAAGGTATTGGAGGGGAGGGAGTTAGGGGTTGGGAGAGCCTGGTGCTGGGTATTAAAGAGGGCACATATTGCATGAAGCACTGGGTGTTTGCATAAACAATGAATCTTGGAACACTGAAAAAGTAAAATTAAATTAAAAAATTGCTTTCAGACACATAGTTATGAAGCATGATGATCATGTCCCACATATATAACTTAGAGCAATTATAATTTCAAATCAAATCCTTAGAAAATTTAAGTACAGACTCTCCATAATTTTCTACAATATTTAGGGACAGTCACTAATAATATATGTTCCTCTAAAAATCAGATTTCTAGATGACATTGTTTGGTGTTAAAAGCAACAATATATCTGTCCCCCCACCCCCCACCCCCCCGCAGGGAAGTTGTTTTGCATCATGTGCCTGGTAGGAAATGTGAAGCTGAATCATCATTAATTCCAGAGTGAATTAATGCACAGAGGAAAAACTGTGTAGATAATGATGCAGGAGATAGTAACGAATAAGGGCCAAAAAATATAATTAATCATAGGAAGAAAACAATAAGGTATTAAAATTTAGGAAGAATCTTATGAACAGAATCTGCAAAGAGTCAGTCTAATTATGAATTTAACCATGTTGGTTTATTTACTGGTACCTGTACTTAAGGAGAAAAAGGAGTTGCAGCACTCAAAATCACTGATAATGCAGTAAATATACATTTTATGTATATGAATAATATCAATAATCATGTTTGAATTTTTGTGCAGTTATAAACAAACAACACTAAGGCAATATTCACTAAAAGTCTGTGCGTGCTGGGTACTCACTAATTCCTTCACTTATTTTTACTTCGTTTAATCTTCACTACAACTGCCAAGAGACAGATACAATTATTACTCTTGTCTTACAGATGAGTTCATGTAATGTGCCTAAGGTCAGATGGGTGATAAGTGGCTGGACTCAGACTGAAGCCGAGGTTCAGCTCTTAAGCATGATGGTTTTCAGTCTGAAAATGTAACAGGGTTATTTGGTTTTAAAAATTTTGGCCTTACAGGTGAAAGGGAGGCCTCCTTTATAAAAAGAGTAAGTCACAGGAATAAAAAAAGGACTGTATAAGGAATATTGGTTAATGGTATTGTAATAGTGTTGTGTGGTGACAGATGGTAGCTGCACACTTATGCTGTGCTTGTGTGGCACAATTATGCTCACTTGTGGTGAGCACAGCATAATGTATAGACTTGTCCAATCACTAGGTTGTACACTTGAAATTAATGTAACATTGTGTATCAACTATATTCACATACAGAAATTAAACCAACAAGGAAATAAAATTTCAACTATTTCCAGGAAAAAAAATCACACAAAAACCAAGAGTACAATCACTCTGTCCTCTATATGTGCCTCTATTATTGAATGTAATACAGATATTTCAGTATTTGCTTTCCAGCTTGTCTCTTATCTCCAGAATGGAAGCTTCCTGACTGTAGGGATCGTGTGTAATTACACATAAAAAAGGCTCAGGTAATATTTATTGAATTGAATATTAAATTGTACTCTTTTTAAAGAAAAAAATTTTGGCCTTCTAAAAATAAACTATTTTTGAATGAAAAACATTTTTCAAATTTTTGTTTCTGTTCTACAGAAAATAAATTTGTGGAAAAGAACAGGTATTCTAAGCCACTGGAAGTTTAGTTATGACATAAGCAATTAGAAATCAAACTTATCATGTTCCTTATTTAAGGTACTCTACCATATTTAGGAGCTATTCAGTTAACAAAGTATCAAATCAAAGAATTTCCACAAATATTTCTCACTTGACTTAATTTCCATACCTTCCAGATGTATTCTTAAGTATGGCAAGTGCATCTGGATAGCCATCCATGTTATAGTCTCCAATATGAAGGGTAATTGGAAGTGGTATTTCAGTTGGTCGTTGTTCATGCACAAATGGCACAAAACCCCAGAGTGTGCCCTTGTTGCTGAACTCCTGTAGGACTGGAACCCACTATGGAATAAGAGGAAAAAGATTAGATTTTACAGTTACTTTAGAAAAAAAAAATTCACCATTCGCAAAACAATCTATTAAAAGTCTTCATAAGCATTATCTTACTTAAACTTCTTTATCTCTACAATCTAAGGATATTATAATTTACTTTGATGAACAGATAATTGATACTCTAGAAAAAATAAAGTCCCATTTAAATTTCATCGTAATCATTTTTCCTTGAACTGGTACAATAGAGCCTTTGAAAAATTTTTACAAAATCACAGAATCTTAGGTTTGAATTGATGCTGATTCCTATAGTTCAATCTCCCCATTTTAAAACTGTGTTGAGTGGAAATGTAATTTCAAGAATATTTTTTAATGATTTATTTACCTATTTTAGAGAGATAGGTACCTATTTTAGATAGATACCTATTAAATTTAAATAGATACCTATTTTAGAGAGAGAGAGAAAGAGAGAGAATAAGAAGAAGGACAGAGGGAAAAGGAGAGAGAGAATTTCAATGAGACTCCCACTGAGAATGAAGCCCAGCAGGGGGCTCAATCTCAAGATCCTGAGGTCATGACCTTAGTGGATACTGAGAGTTGGACGCTGAACCCACGGAGCCACGTAGGCCCCAGCAAATGAATATTTTTTTAAATGAGAGCAAACTGTAATATTATCTAGTACTGATGTCCTTTCAGAAGGATCAGCTTAGGAAGAAGGAAGATGATAGAATCTCCCTTGTTCCCCTGTTTTGCCTTTTATACATGATGATGACTTCAGTCAATATCTTCAGAGCCAAGAGTTCTGAGGTTCCCTGACAACACCAGCATTGAAGAAGCTCTGCCTGTCCAGGGGGATGAGCTTTGTCACCAAAACAGCTTAGTAAGTTCTTTATTTTTATATTGATTATAATGAAGAGACCAGAGAGAATAAAGTTGATTTCAAAAAGAGCTTTTGGAAATCCATTTCTCTTTTGAGTACCCTAATCCACTCAAGCTAATGCAAAGTAAAAATCTTAAGAGAAGAAATCATACCATTAAAATTATAGATACGCCTAAAATTAGTTAAAAGTATGAATACTGGCACACACCCTAGAGATGTTCAAACCAGCGCAGCTGGCTTGAAATGACAGCAGGCTACACAGGTTTCTTTTAAGCAGGTGACTCTATATGGCTTCAAGTCAAATGATATTAAAAATGGCTTCTTGAACAGGGATTTGTACATTGGGCACCCCAAACATAATCTAGGTTTTCCAAAGAAAGCATAACTTGCCAAAGAAAAAGAGAAAATAAAGCTAACAATAAATACATATTTATAGGAAATAACTGTTTAAAAAAACTCATTTACATCTTAGATTAATTTTTCAATCTTTCCTAAGAGCAAAAAAATATTTATCATCAAAATGTTTTAATGATTCATTTGACTTTGAAAAAATAGTTGGTTTTGTTTTGGAAGAAGATGGGAAATTTCACAAAATGCTGTTATCACAAACTTCTGAAAAGGTTGACAGTTTATTAGTGAGGATAAAGTGTTCTTATTAAGGTAAATGTATTAAGGTCTAAAAAGTAAAAAAGATTTTTTATTAATATGACATCCTTAATAGTCACCAAAGAACTGTGACATTTATCTTCCTAGAGAGAGATGACTGTATAATTTGAAAATATTCTTACAGTAGTCTGTTGCTTGAAGCCAGGCTATAATTACTATGTTTACTTATACCTATGAAACATGATTAGGTGTTACTTGACCTCATGTTTTCAGTGATTAAAAACTTAAAAAAGCTTAAGATAATAACATTTATAGGTACAGAATCTAAATGTTTTTAGACTATTGATTGTATGAAGATTTTTCTTTAGTGTTTTACCATAAAATGTGGTTTCCTGTAAGGGCAATAATTTCTTACCCTAAGATAGAAAACAAAACTGAGTAATTCCAGTACTATAATAATACTGTTTTTTTGGGGCGCCTGGGTGGCTCAGTGGGTTAAGCCGCTGCCTTCGGCTCAGGTCATGATCTCAGGGTCCTGGGATCGAGTCCCGCATCGGGCTCTCTGCTCAGCAGGGAGCCTGCTTCCCTCTCTCTCTCTCTGCCTGCCTCTCCATCTGCTTGTGATTTCTCTCTGTCAAATAAATAAATAAAATCTTAAAAAAAAAAAATAATACTGTTTTTTTCTGGTAGTACTAACAATAAGGAAAAATTTTCAGTGTTACAACCTATCACTGCCACAGTAATCTGTGGATTCTAAACTCTTTATCCATAAGCAATAGGTAAAATGTTAGCTTGAGAGAATGAAACGGATCTATTTAGCACAAATAAAGACAAGATTAGCCTTGACAACAGATGTGATGTTCTTCTCCATAACCTTTTGTTATAGTTACAGTGCATTTTACAATATTCCTTGCCTGTAAAATGCGAATGGGTCATTTAATTACAGGACCAAAACTGGTCTTCTTCACCAGAAATGATTATAACAGTGCTTTCCCTCTCAATAAATAAACACAAAAATATTCAAATTTATTTCATTAAATTAAAATGAGGAAGTCAATAATTTGTATAGGGTTTCACTGTATTCTGATTATTCAGATACTTTTTCTAATCTCTGAAGATTTTAAGAAGGTAACTGTATTGACATTAAAAAACAAGCTAATATACCTGTTTCGTTCCAGATCTTGCTAAGTAAATGATGCTTTTCTGGCAGTTTTTATCTTCACAGCCTGGCAGTAAGTGATCCATGTGTCCATCTCCATCTGCCAAAAGAAAATTTCAAGAGTCCATTAACAGCTACAAAATAAAGTGTTCTTGTATGGCAGATTACATTTCCTATTTGTTCAAAGTCTGCATCAATCTGAATAAATGAAAGAAATTGACGTACGACTTTGTTATAAATGTGATTCAATTAAAACAATTACTCTGGCCCTTGCCATCTATTACCTGGATTGTGTCTTGTTTTAAATTGCTCACTTTTCTGTAGTTAAATATTTATCCAATGTTGGGAAAAAAAACCCAGTTCAGGCTTTAATGTTAAAATCATCAATTTTTAAACAATGTGGCTTTTGACTTATTTACATAATTATCATTGCTGCTGCAGGAGAAAAACAAGCATGTCAATAGTAACTCATTATTATATGGCTTATTTAAAATGTGTCTTTACATATAATTTATCTTCACACATTCTCTTAAATATCTTTTACATAGTATGAACTTCAAAAGTTCTAAAGCTCTCAGCACCTTGGCTTTTAAAAGGCATCAATAAATTTTTACCAATAAAAAGGCAAACGAAGAGAATACAGATGTCATTTCCAGCTGACTGGATTTTGAAAAGCTGCACGACGGGGGTGCTTGGGTTGCTCAGTTGGTCAAGTGTCTGATTTTGGTTTAGGTCATGATCTCAGGGTTTTGGATTCTTTTATTTTTGGTTAAAGATTTAATTAATTAATTTATTTGTCAGACAAAGAGAGAGAGAGAGAGAGGGAGAACACAAGCAGGCAGAGCAGCAGGCAGAGGCAGAGAGAGAAGCAGGCTCCCCGCCGAGCAAGAAGCCCCATGTAGGACTCAATCCCAGAACCCCGGGTTCATGACCTGAGCCAAAGGCAGCAGCCTAACCAACTAAGCCACCCAGGAGTCCCAGGGTCTTGGATTTTTGTCCCACTGAGCTCCCTACCCCCACTCCTGTTCTCTCTCCTTCTCTCAAATAAATAAATAAAATCTAAAAAAAAAAAAAAAAACCCAAAAAACAACTCACAAAACTGCACAATGTTTTGCAAAGACCTTCAGAAAAGAGGTTACTGAAGAACCTGGAATCAATTCCTCTAATGGTTTCTCCTATCTACTGCCCCTTACCTGATAAGGTTTAAGATTTTGATGTCCTAGAGTTAAATTGCTATAGTGACATGCATAGTTGAATAGTCATTTAGATTTTAAATTTTGTGTTGTTTCATTCACTCATTTGCTATATTAACATATAATGTATGTCTGAGACAAGTGCCCTCAGTTTGAAGGAGAGAGTAAAGATTAGCTATAGAGAAATACTCTTTCACGTGTAGGCTTATATATTAAGGAAATATAAAATTTTAACAAGCCTATCCTATCTTCAGTAATACATTCAAAAGGGAAAAAATAATTTTAGGATGAGTGGGCTGAAAATCTAGTCAATGGAAGTTTAGCACAGCAAGGAAAATTAAAAGGTGCAGCATAGTGAAAAATAAACTTTTAAATTTTAATTTCATGGTTTAGTTACTTATGACCCTTACAATTAATATCATTAGTGATAATGAACCCTACACAGAGGAGTAAAACATTAAGTAAAAATAGTTGAATTAATAATGGACGTATGGAGAACATCTGCAATTTGACAGTATATAGATTTGGACTATTGAGAAAGAAGTTGAGAGAGAGATGAAACTCTAGGCAGGAATACTTGGAAAGGAAAAGTCTTATCAAGGGAAGTAATAGAAAAACAGTAAATAACCATAATGGAGTACATTATCTCTCTATACATCCTTTATCACTACTATCATAGTTAAAGATAAATAAAAAAAAAACAGGTAGCCAAGTAAGAATGAATTAAATACAAAATATGATTTATAAGCAGGATATAGGAAGACTTCATTAAAAGCCAAGCCATTTTACTGCCAATTAATAGGGGGACAAATTAGAAGACCATTACTAAGTCTCTGCCCTTCATTTTTACCCCATGGCAAAATACTCAGGTTAGATTCTGATTTACACTTTTATTTTTTCCTGCTTCCTTTCTTCTGAGTAGCTTCCTATTTCCTACAAGTATTTCAACTATGAGGTGGCTGACATTTAATGATGGCAAATAGCCATCTAATAAACATACAACAAACTCGTGATAATTCCTAATCATACCTTTTAGTATAAATTATCAACAATATTTTAGATATGGTCATGACACGGAGAACTTTATCAGAGAATGTCTTCCTTGTGCTGTCAGTGTTATTTTTTGGTATCTAGAGGAAGTAATAGAAAAGCTGCCTGAGAGTCCAACTTCACACCCAAAGGAAATTTTAAGTACAAAGTTATTAATTCCTGGGTCTTCTTTAAGGAATGTGTCCAAGTTCAGAGACTGATCCTTCCATCAGCATGACTTCTTCATAGTCACATTATTTCTTAGAGAGTTTGCTTAAATGTATACTAGTTGAGTAGAACAAGTCATGACATGACAAGTCATGACAGACACACTATGAGTGTGTAATGGTGAAGAATACAATGCATGCTAATAAAATGTGGTGCTACTGCTTTAGTTTGTGCTAAATGGCATGCAGCTTTACTCATTATTGCATTTAGATTATCAGAGCTGATGTCAAGAATGTTAAAAAGGCCAACTGGATCTAAATATGACCACGCAGATAGTTTTGACCTTATGGATACCGTGAAAAAACTGCAGAAGTTCCCAACCCTAGGTGTATACTTTGGACTATAATTTGAGCATTTTTCACCACAGAGGTTGTACCAATAAATGAATTATCAAATACTCTGATTTTTGCCACTCTGATAAGTGAAAATTATATTTCATAGTGGTTTTAATTTTTAGTTTCCTTATTAGAATGTTGTTGGTCTTTTCCCTGCCAATTTGCAGGAGTCATTCTATATTAAGAAAACTATTCTTTTGTCTGTGATTTATTGATGTTTTTCTTTATAGCATCTAGGTTTTCCTTATAAGTTAAAAGAACTCTGAAATTCATAGACTTGGGGACAGTCTATTTTTGTGTTTAGGTCTTTGATTCACCTAGAATTTATCCTGGCTTTAGCTATGAGTTATGATTCTACTGAACTTTTTTATCCAGTTACTCCATACCACCTACTGAACGATCTAGTTTTCACGAAACTCATTATCTCTGTATTATTTTTCTTTATCTGTAAAATGATCAAAAGGAACATAATTTAGCTACTGCAAAGGGTCATTGAGAGGATTAAATGTGGGGGAAAGAATATGGAAAATACTGTAAAACAGTAAATAACCATAATGGAGTACATTATCTCTCTATACATCCTTTATCACTACGGTATGTTGTGTGTACTTAGGACAGTGGTATACTGTGCTTTGAAAGAGGCAACAGAGTAAAAAAAGACGAGTAACTTCTGGAGGGACACACTGATTTTTCTTTAGAGATCTCACTTCCAGGACACACTTAATGCTTATAGCAGGAAACACCGAAACATTTGGTCACGGAAAATTAAAGTAACAATTTAGGATTTGATGAATGTTACTCCATAGATGGAGAAAAAAATATAAGTAGAATGGTAGAGTATTTAATTCTATAACCTGGAACTCTTGAGTTCAATAACAAAAACAAATCAGTAATTTCTGAATTTACAGAGTAGAACAAGTCATGACAGCTCAAATGGGGAATAAGTCAAATGACTCCTTCCACCATCTGGAAAATTTACTCATGGATGGCTATAGCATGAGCAAGATATAAATATCACAAGTCATACCACTAATTAATGTTAGAAAGTTCTAAATAGAATTCAAGGATTTAACTTTTAACATTGGCAACACAAGGCTGAAAGATTTCTGTACAGGGCCTTTAAAACTGAATTTTTTGCTAAAAGACCCAGAATTTAAGTAGAAGTAACATCTTCCCCATCACATTTGTCAACAGGCATGTGAGACATATGACAGATAATGTATTCACATATTAAACTACATTTTTTGTGATTCATATAAAACTGGAAATATACTTGCTAAAATAAAAAACCATTTACTGAAAAAGCATTTCCTTATTTCCATTGTAATATATGAAATATATCACTCTATATTTTTCAGAACACATCATTAACATACTGAAATTATTGACACAGAAATAATTTGAATCTTAAACAAAACCCAATACAATAGCCAGATTAGGCTTTCCAAGAAAATAAAACTCAGGCTTTAAAAATAAATGGTGATATATATATAAAAAAAGAGGGCATGAATGAAAATATTTAATTTCTTCAGCTTTTTAAAAGAAGTTCATAAACCAAAGTATGACAATGGGAGACCACTGCTATATTATTTTTAAAAATGAGGAAAAAATGAATAACATATCACATTAACATGTGAAATGTATAGTTAATTTCTTTAAAATATTCATTTTTAAAGGACAGAATGACAGAATTATGAATACATACATCAGTTAACTTAATTTTGTTTCAGATGTTGAATAACATACAGGTTGATTTTTAATTGTGTTCATATAAACACAGTATTAATATAGTGATGTGGTTAAAGATGAGCCTCCAAAGTGCCAGGGCCTTAACAATTTTACAAATAAGAAACATATATTGTCAAAGGATATAAATATGATCAAAACAGAAAAATTATATTTCTTTTAGATGCTGCTGGTTACTATCAGACATGGTAATGCTGGAAAGCATGAGGTAGGACCAAAAATACACAAAGTGAATCAAATCTGCTTTAATATGTTTAGGCTTTGTGAGTAGATGGTCATGAAATAGGACTTTCATGACAGATTTCTCCTGTCAATTCTATTACTTGTTTTTATTGATGATATAATATTTTTTGTCATTTCAATACCTAAGTATCTATTAGGCTTTAAAGTCTTCAGGATACTCATCTTCTGATGCTTTCTGTTTTGCTGAATATACTGGTTCTTTGACAACTATGTCTTAGTAGTTTTTTTTCCTTACTAAAGATTTTATAAAAGTCATAGCATATTCCACTTTCTCTTCTGAGTTTTCCTTGCTCTATTATAGGAACAGAGGTAAAAACCAACTGTTTTGGTGAGAAGGATAATATAGGGTAAAGAAGCTTAATTCCTGCCCAGTCACCACTAGAAACACAATAGTGGAAATGTCTCCTAAACATTCTGCATGGTAATGATCTTGTTTATTTTACATTTGAAACTAGGAGGAGGGTATGGGGAGGAAGGTTCAATATTATTTTTAAGATTCTTATGATTAAATCTACAATTCTGTACTTATTATTTTGTATTATCATCTATGTTGTGAAATTATAATTCTTTTATGTTTTGTTACCAAAAACGAACACTATACATTTATTTGTTTACGGATATAGTAAAATTTTTACATAATGTTCATGTATCATTTAAAATGAGGAATATTCCTATTAATAGTGCATTAAGCATTTTGAATATATCTTTAAATATCAAACCATATATTATTTAAAACCATGTTGGCAACATAGGAAAAAGTCTATTCTATTTGTTATATAACTGATTAGCTTACTTTGACATTCTCCTTATTTTCCACTGTGTTGAATAATATTTAAAGAGTATTATTTTCTCTATTTATTTCAGAGTGCTCCCAACATAATATGAAATTGTGTGTGGGGGGATCATTTTAAGGTTAGTTCAATTTAAATGAAAGTGATTAAAATTTTCTTTCATGTCTTTAATCCTAGTAATAAAGTAACCTATCAAGACAAATCATCAGCCAAGTCAACCTGTAATCTGAATTCTAAAATAAACAAGAAGCTGAAACAAGATCCTATTTTTTGCTTTATAAATTTATTAATGTTTGTGGCATAGGGGAAGGAAAGGTGGCTGCTAGTCTTTTCCTGTCAATACAATTCTGCATCCAAAATAAGGCCTTTACTTCAAAAGAACAAAATACATTTAAATATGAAAATCCACACTTGCAAAAAGGGCAGCAAATGATTCAAACTCTTGTTTTGATAAGAATAAGGAAGCAGGGACGCCTGGGTGACTCAGTTGGTTAAGCAGCTGCGTTCGGCTCAGGTCATGATCCCAGCGTGCTGGGATCGAGTCCCACATCAGGCTCCTTGCTCGGCGGGGAGCCTGCTTCTCCCTCTGCCTCTGCCTGTCATTCTGTCTGCCTGTGCTCGCTCTCTCCCCCTCTCTCTCTCTGATAAATAAATAAAATCTTTAAAAAAAAAAAAAAGAATAAGGAAGAAAACAATGATAGTAAAAGTAAATTAGTTTATTTAGTAAGATATTTATACTCAAAAAGCTTTAAATAAATGCTAATAATTAAGTATTTTATATTTGGTCAGAGAGCAGAATCAAAATGCATATGACAAAAGTTGTCCCAGAGAATTCTTGGGATACGTACACATGTTTGGGTGTAGTAGAAAAGACAGTGGATTAAGAATGGGAAAGATTTTGCTTTTAAGATTGTTTAGTTACTAAAGTACTTGGCCAACTCAGTTTTTTCAACTGTAAAATGAAAAGGTTAGGTTCCCTGACATTCTAAAATGCAATCCATAGAAGTTAAGATGGTGGAGAATTAAGAGGACCCCCAGGCTTTCCTTGTCCCTTGAACACAGCTGCATTGAGGTCAGATCACTTGGAACACCCAGCAAATTGATCTCAGGATTGGAAGAAGGATCTCCACAGTTGGAGGGAGATATGTTGCCAGGTGGGAGGTACATGGAAGTGAAATGGGGGAGAGAAAAACTGGATGTAGCAGAGGGGAGGGAACTCTTTTAGTGGGAAGAGGAAAGGTAGAGAAAGAGAAAAAGATTGAGAGAGAGTGGCACTGGGTTCACACAGAGAGCCAGCAGAACTGAGTGTTACAGTATATTTTTGCAAAGAGTGTGTGGAGTTCAGTCTCTGAGGTTTTGGAAGTATGAGACTTTCACCAGAGGTTTGGTTCACACTCCTGGGGAGGAGGGGGGCTCTGGGCCAAGAGTGCACAAAAACTTGTGCAGGGATCTCTTGGGTTGCACTGGACAAGATCGTTCCCCTTCCTGGGATACAACAGGAAAAGAGTACATTGCTTCTTCAAGTACAAAAGACCCTGTGGGCGCCAACATGTGGCCTTTCATCAGCAGGGCACAAAGTGCGAAAGAGCAGGTGGATAACCAGGACACTGCTTTTCCAGGTACCACACCATAGATTCCATGCACTGAGCAGGCGTGGGGTGGGTTTTTTGGGACAAAGGTCACTAGTCACAGTGCAGCAAAACTTTATTCCTGAGGAGCAAGTGGGTCAGTGCTGTGTTGGCTCCTTTAAGATTTGGAATTTTAAATCCCAGCTGTGACAAAGATAAAACCCAGGAGACTTGTGGTGTTAGACAGCCCTGCTTTTCTGTGAGGACTTCCTGAATAGCAGCGGCAGGTTGGGGGGGGGGCAGGGATGAGAGTCCTTGTCTGGGTTGAGAGAGTGGGGTGCCATTTTACCTTATCACCAACAAAGTGGGACATCAGAGAGCAGCATAGCAGTCTCAGTGGAGGTGGGAATCTCTTAAGTCAAACACCATACCTCGTGTGCTTGGCAAGTGCATTTTTACTGGGGCAGGAGTGACTCTCCCTGCAGACTCTCCCTGCAGCAAGCCTCTGCCCCAGAAGACCAGCAAAGGCAGCGTGCTGCATGCACAGAGTTTACTGATCAGTGCTTCAAAACATCTCTTCAGTTCGGTGAAAATAAGACCAGGCTATGTTTTAATTTTTTTCCTTATACTTTTTTCTTTTTCCTATGGAACTAGGCTTTATAGGATTTTGTTAGTATGCTTTTTTGTTTACTTTTCTCTCTCTCTCTCTCTCTCTTTTTTTTTTTTTTATCAGGCTTCTGTTTTTCTTTTCTCCCACCCCCTGTCACCCGCCACCTTTGGAATCAGGCTTACAGTTTTTTGACTTTTTAGTTTTTTTATTCCTTTTTCCTTACTCTCTATTTTGGATCAGGCTCCCCCCACCCAGGTTTATTCTAACAAACAGATCAAAGAACACCTACATAAAGGTCCAAATAATCCTCACTACAAGCAAGGAGGAACTCTGCAGAGGACTGACCTATGGGAAAGAGCACCCAAAACACAACAGCAGAGTACACAGAGCATAGCATCAGAAACATTTCCTGAATGTCCAGGCCCTGGACAATGTAAATCTTCTTTTAAATATAGCAGTACTTTGAGGTGCAGGAAACATAACAAGCTTCCATAACACACAAGATACAGAAATTTAGCCCAAATAACAATTATAGAGGAATTCTCCCCAGAAGAAAGCTCAGAGGATATCAAAGCCAGGGACTTGCACAAAACAGGTATAAGCATATACCTCAAGAAGGATTGAGAACAACGGTTTTAAGAATACTAGCTGGACTTGAAAAAAGCATAGAAGACACCAGAGAGACTCTTGCTGCAAATATAAAAGACCTAAAAACCAGACAGGCTAAAATAAAAATGATATAACTGAGATGCAAAACTGGATATAATCACAAGGAGGACTGAAGTACTGGAGGAGAGAACAGGTGATACAGAAGATACAATTTTGGAAAATAATGAAAAGAAGAGAGAGGGAGTGAAAAACCATTAGATCATGAATATAGACTCAGGGAACTCAGCAATTTGATAAAGTGAAATAATATTGAGATCATAGGAGTTTCAGAAGGAGAAGAGCAAGAAAAGGGGGCAGAAAGTTTATCTGAACAAATTACAGCTGGCAGCTTCCCAAATCTGGGGAAGGATACGAACATAAAAATCCAAGAGGCAGAGAGAACTCCCCTAAAAATCAACAAAAACAGGTCAACACCATGGCATATCATAATGAAACTTGCAATATACAAATATAAAGAGAGACTTCTGAAAGGAGCTAGGGACAAAAAGGTCCTTAACCTACAAGGGGTGGACACATAGCAGCAGACCTGTCCACAGAAACTCAGCAGGCTAGAAGAAAGTGTCATGATATAGTCAACATACTATATGGGAAAAATATGCAGCCATGAATACTCTATCAGGCTGTCATTCAGAACAGGAGAAATAAAGAGTTTCCAGACAAGCAAAAACTAAAGGAGTTCATGACCACTAAACCAGCTCTGCAAAAAATATTACTCTGAATGTAAATGGACTCAATGCTTCAATCAAAAGACATAGGGTATCAGAATGGATAAAAAACCAAGACTTATCTATATGCTCCTTATGAGAGACTCATTTTATACCCAAAGACATCTCCAGATTGAAAGGCAGGGGATGGAGAACCACTTATCATGCTAATGGACATAGAAAGAAATGTGGAGTAGCCACATTTTTTATCAGACAAACCAGATTTTAAACCAAAGACTACAAAAAGCGATGAAGGAGGATACTATATCATGATAAAGGGGTCTACCCATAAAAAGATCCAACACTTGTAAATTCTTATGCCTCTAACTTGGGAGTAGCCAAACATATACATCAATCAATAACTAACTTAAAGCAACTCATTGATGACAATATAATAATACAATACAATAATAGGGGACATTAACACCCCACTCACAGCAAAGGACAGATCATATAAGTAGAAGGTGGATTTAACAGATATATTCAGAGCATTCCATCCTAAAACAGCAGAATACACTTTTTTTCGAATGCACATGGAACATTCACCAGAATAAATTGCATACTGGGGCACAAATCAGGACTCAACCTGTACAAAAAGATCAAGATCATACCATGCATATTTTCAGACCAAAATGTTATGAACCTTCAAGACAACCACAAGAAAAAATTTGGAAAGACCACAAATACACAGAGCTTAAACAACATCCTACCAAAGATTGAATGGGTCAACTAGGAAATTAAAAGAATTTTAAAAATATATGGAAGCAAGTGAAAATGAAAACACAACATTTCAAAATCTTTGAGAAGCAACAAAGGCAGTCCTAAGAAGGAAATATATAGCAATACAGGCCTTCCTCAAGAAGCAAGACAAGTCGCAAATATATATTCCAAATTTACACCTAGAGGACCTGGAAAAAGAACAGCCAAGAAAGCCTAAAACCAGTAGAAGAAGGGAAATAATAAAGACTAGAGCAGAAATCAATGGTATAGAAAAACAAAATAAAACAAAACAAAACAGAAACCCCAGGAGAATAGACCAATGAAACTAGAAGCTGGTATATTGAAAGAATTTAAAAGAATGATAAACCTTTAGCCAGACTTACCAATCACTAATAAAACAGGTGAAATCACAACCAACACCACAGAAATACAATCATAAGAGAATATTATGAGCAATTATATGACAACAAATTGGGCAATCTGGAGGAAATGGATAAATTCCTAGAAACATATAAACTGCGGAAAAGGAAACAGGAAGAAATAGAAAACCTGAACAGACCCATAACCAGCAAAGAAAGTGAATAAGTAATCAAAAGTCTCCAGATAAACAAGAGTCCAGGGCAAGATGGCCTGTCAGGGGAATTCTACCAAATACCTAAAGAAGAACCAATACCTATTCTATTGTTCACAAGGGCCAAAATATGGAAAGAGCTCAGACATCCATGGTCTGATAAATGAATATAGAAGGTGTGGTAGCTATATATAATGGAATATTACTTAGACATCAAAAAGAATGAAATTTGCTATTTACAAGGATGTGGATGAAACTAGAGTGCATTATGCTAACTAAAATCAGTCAGAGAAAGACAAATTCTATATGATTTCACTCATATGTGGAATTTAAGAAACAAAACAGAGGATCATAGGGGAAGGGGGTAAAAATAAAATAAGATAAAGGCAGAGAGGGAGGCAAGCCATAAGAGACTCCTAAATACAGGGAACAAACTGAGGGTTCATGGAGGGAGGTTAGTTAGGGGATGGGGTAATTGGGTGATGGGCATTAAGGAGGACACTTGACCTAATGAGCACTGGATGTTATACACAACTAATGAATCACTAAATTCTACTGCTGAAAGTAGTAATACACTATAAAATAACTAAAATGAATTTAAATACATCTAGAAAAAAAAAGATGCTTTCTACACAGTATGGTTTTACAGAAAAAAAATGTTGAAATAAAATGCCATGGACAGGGGTGCCTGGGTAGCTCAGTCATTTAAGCGTCTATCTTTGGCTCAGGTCATGATCCTAGGGTCTTGGGCTCAAACCCTGCCTAGGGCTCCTTGCTCAGTGGGAAGCCTGCTTTGCCCTCTTCTTCTGCATGCTGCTCTCCCTGCTTGTGCTCTTGCTCTCTTCCAAATAAATAAATAAATAAATAGATAGATAGAATCTTTAAAACTAATGCCATCCACAGTCCACTTTCACAAAGGCCACAGTATAGTTTCATAGCATAGGCTCAGGTATCACAGGGACCTGGGTTCAAAGCTTAGGTATCACTTGGTAGCAGTGCAACTTCGGGCAAGTTACTTACCATTTCTTTGCCTTTTTTTATCTATAAAGTGCACATTACCTGAACAGTTCCTTGTAAATATTAAATGATGATAATCATGATGTTAGTAAGCATTTACTGAGTGTTTACTATATTCAAAAGAGTTATAAATTTTACACATATATTATTTCCTTTAATATTCCTAACAAATCTTATTGCATGGTTTTCCTATATTGTTACCTCCATTTAACAGAAGAAGAAAAAAAGTTATCAAGATTAAGTAAGTAACTTGCCCATAAAGAGTGAGTTAGTAAGAGGCAGAACCTGAATACATAAAACCCAGGCAGACTGACTCTGAAGCCCCTATTCTTAGACACTGCCCTTTGCAAAATGCTTGGCACACAGAAGCTTAATAAATGGTAGATATTGTTCATATGATGAACACTCAAAGGGGTAACATGCTGATACTAAAATGTCAAAGACTATTGCTTTTACATAAAACAAGAGTCATCTCTCCCCCCAAAATAAGTAAGGACTATGGTTATTTTGTTTCTTCTGGAGAGAATGAATGAGGGTCTTACCTCCAAAAAAGGTCGAAGATGGCTCCGGTTAAAATGAACACTGATAATAACCACTTGCAACTTCTGCCTAGGCACATCTTTCACTGAAAAATGTATCTTTGGGAAATTCATATTTGAGATCCTTTTATAACTGTCAATATTTTAATTAGACATGGGTAGTTTAGAAGTATTAGTAAAGAATAAATTTCAGAAATATATGGACTAATATAAAATATTCTTTTGGAAAATATACTTTAGTCAGGTTAAAATTTTCATGGATAACGTATTTTAGAGGATTTTAGTCATTTGGTTGTATAATCAATGAGCTAATTAGCACTTTTCTCAGAAGATAAACATCTTTAATTCCCTTCACAACTATGGAGTAGTTATAATTTCCATTGAGCACCATATTTTATTTATGACAGCTTTAAACAACCAAATATGCATCTTTATAAATACTGAAGAAGTTATTAGAACATCAAGCTCTCACATCTTGGCTCCCTATCTTTAAGAAGTTCATTTTCCCACCTTATCATATTAATAAAAGATTCTTCTACATGGAATGTCTCAAACAGTGCTGGCTTGTTCTGGTTCTGACTGAGTTTTGTTTCATTGGCTGACTGTGAGCCTCTTTTCAGAAGGATGAGCAAAGATGAAATAAACACTGGTAACAGTGGTAATACCTACCCTCACAAGATACTAATTTTCGAGATTAAAATCTTTATTATCCATCCTTTTCAAAGGAGAAATAGGAAATCAAACTTATAGAGTTGCTAGGTTCATAAGCAAAGTGAACTAAACAATGAATTCTATAGTAATCTAATTATATCCTTGGCATTATTAAAAGTAAAATAATCTACTTAATAAGAGGTATAAAGAGCCCTCATAACACTGGTGTTTAAGTCACATATTTTCCTAATTATTAATCCCTTTTTTTAAAATAAAATCAGATATGAAAGTGAGTACACTCTCTCTGAAGACAGAGAAAAAGCAATATAAGAAAACAGTTTGAACAAAATCTGATAATCTAGATGAACAAATTCTGAGAAATGCACAAATTACCTAAACTGACTCAAGAGCAGAGAGAAAATCTCATTAAACCTATAATAAGCAAAGACTGAATTATTAATCAAAAACTTTTCAAGTAAAAAAAAAAATCAAAGCAGCTAGCTTCTTTGGTGAATTTTACTAATATTTACAGAATTAACACCAAATTCTCGAAACTCTTCATAACAATAAAAGGAGAGGGAACACTTTCAAGTTCACTGTATGAGGCCAGAAGTACTCTGGTATCAAAGTCAGATAAAGACATCAAAAGAATGTTACAGATCATTATTCCTTACGATTAGTGTTGCAGAATTCCTCAACAAAATACCAATAACCAAATCCAAAAGCATATTAAGATGATTACACACCATGAGTAAGTGGGATTTATGCTAGGAATGAAAGGGTAACACAACATAAGAAAATCAGTTAAGGCAACACATCATAGTGATAAAACAAAGAATGAAGACCCACATGATCATCTCATGTGACACAGAAAAGTCGTCTTACAAAATCCAACACTCTTGATAAACTTTCTCAAAAATCTGAATATAAGGGAACTTTCTTAACTTGATAAAGGGCATTTAAGAAAACCCAGAGCTAACAACATATTCAATGGTAAAAACTTTTCCCCGAAGTTCAGGAATAAGACAAAAATGCCTACTTTCACCACTGGTATTCAACATTGTACTGGAACTTCTAGCCAGAGCAATTAGATAAGGAAAGAAATTAATGGTATTCAAATTCAAAAGGAGGAAATACAACTATCTCTATTTCCAGATATGAAACTATATGGAGAAAACCCAAAAGGATCCACAAGAAAACTACCGTATATGACAATGAATGAATTTAAGGAAGCTGAGGGCACAAGATCAACTCAGAAAAACTGGCTGTTTTTCTATACACCAACAATAAATAATAATAACAACAACAATAATAGGCAACAAAAGCAGAAATAAGCAAGTGGGACTACATCAAATTAAGAAGCTTCTGTATAGCAAAGGAATCCATCACCAAAATGAAAATGCAGCAGACAGAATAAAAAAAATTTGTAAGTCATATATTTTTTTAAAGATTTAATTTATTTATTTGACAGACAGAGATCACAAATAGGCAGAGAGGCAGGTAGAGAGAGAGGAGGAAGCATGCACCCCATTGAGCAGAGAGCACAATGTGGGGCTCAATCTCAGCACCCCGGGATCATGACCTGAGCAGAAGGCAGAGTCTTAACCCACTGAGCACCCAGGCACCCCTGTAAGTCATATTTAACCACCAATTAAAACAAAAGTAGATTAGCGGTTGTCTGGGGTAGGGGGTATCAGTGCAGACTACCTATGGGCATGAGGAAACCTTGTGGGTCAATGTAAGTTCTAAAACTGGGATTGTGGTCATGCACAACTGTATCACGCTTTACTAAAACTCCCTGAACTCTACACTTATAATTAAAATGGAAGACTTTCATGGATGCAGGTTAAACCACAAATTGTTAAGAATTTAAAATAATTTAAGCAGACTCCTCTCAAAGGAAATATTCATTAAACATTTACTACGTGCTTACTGTGTGGCAACCACTATTTAGACACTGAAATATAAATATGAAAGTTATTCTCTGTCTCCAAAAATATTCCTGGGGAAGTCACTCTAACTTGAAACTCCATCTGATATCATCACCTTATCAATCCAAAAAACACTTTTAGAGAGTCTATTATGTGTCAGGTATGGTGACTGGTTTGTTGAGAATAATTATTAGGACCTGAAAAGGGAGTAGGGATTAGGAAGGTAAAAGAGGAGGAAGGGGATTCCAGGCAAAGGAAAGCCCACATACAAAGGCTTGGAAATGAAATAGGAAAAGGAGTATGATATAGGTGGGGAACTGTAAATAGATCAGTGTGTCAGTAAAGTCTTCCTGTAGTTAAGGAAAGAGAAATTAGACCTAAAAGAGCCTGGTGTGCTACAATGAAGACTGGACCTTACTCTAAGGGCACATGGAGCTGTTTAAGGACTTTACTTTTATTTATTCTATTTTATATATTCTATTTTATAAAATTTATTCATTTTGGAACGCCTGGGAGGATCAACCAGTTAAACATCTGACTCTTGATTTTTGGCTCAAGTCATGGTCTCAGGGTTGTGATATCAAGCCCTATGTCCGGCTCCAGGCCCAGTGTGGAACTTGTTTGAGATTCTCTTTCTCCCTCTTCCTCTAACCCCTCACTCCCTGTTTGTGCATTTTCTCTCTTTCTCTCATAAACAAACAAATAAATAAAAATTATTTTATTTATATAACGATTTCAGATTTATTTTTTGTAGAAGTAGCACTACAGGATGGAGAATGGTTCGGAGAGCAACAAGAAAAGAGTTGGAAGATCTCTATCTTCTCTATGAAAGATTACTATCTTTCAGTAAGCTAGGAGAGAGATGAGTTTAAAAAAATGTATCTGCTTAAAAGGATAGTTTAAAGAAATATGAAGGAAGTAAGATCTATGTCCTTTTGGTGGTCTGAGAAACATGGGGCAGTGAATAGTAAGTAAAACCTTAGGTAGATATTCTAGGAGCAGCAGGGGAGAAAAGAGAAAGGCTTTAAAGAATGATTTTGTACTAAGAATTCCTCTCTTGAATCTTCTGGAGAACATATTGAATAAAAAGGATATTAAACTGTAAGTAAATAGTCTAAAATATCATTATTATTGCAGCTCACATTTAGTCAGTATGAATCATGTGCAAGGCATTAAAGCAACTAAAATATCATTTTATTTTATGATTCTTACAAATTTAGTTTTAATTCCATATTATAATGAGTAAATAGTTGGTTATAGAGTTTGAATAACTTACCAAGAACTAAAATTTGAATCTAGATCTGTGTAAATCTAAAGCCCAAGACAAATCTTTAATTGCAAAATAATACTGCTATAAGTTATCTGTAATAGATTTAAGATAAAATACAAATTTTATTTTATAAGTCTTCGATCACTTTTAATAGGTTTGTCCTTAATTTCAAAGTGTCTTACTTACAATGTACTATATTCCTGTCCTCCGCTGCTGCCATTTATCATAAAATATACCATTGTTTTAAACTTGCAGCTTGTATTGCCTACAGTAGACCCACTTCAATCCTAAAGACACATAGAAACTGAGAAAAGGGACAGAAAAAGATATTCCACACAAATGGAATTAAGAAAAAAAAAATAAAAAGAGCCAGGGCAACAACATTATATCAGACAAAACAGACTTTAAAACAAAGACAGTAGCAAGGGACAAAGGGCATTACGTAATGATAAAGGGAACAATCCAACAAGAAGACAGAACATTATAAGGCTTATGTACCCAAAACCGGAGCACCTAAAGACATAAAGCAAAAACTAATTGAGCTAAAGGGAGAAAATGACAGCAATGCAATAATAATAGGGAATTCTAACACTCCATATACATCAATGGATAGATCATCCAGACAGACAGAAAATCAACAAGGAAACAGTGGCTTTGAATGACACATTAGGCTAGATGGATCTAACAGGTATATAAATAGAACACTCCATCCAAAACCATCACAAACCATCACAATACTCATTTTTTAAAGTGCACATGGAACATTCTCCAGGATAGATCATATTAGACCACAAAACAAGTTTCAGTAAATTTAAGAATGAAGTAATATGATGCATCTTTTCTGACCACGACAGTATTGAACTAGAAATCAATCATAAGAAAAAATGTAGAAAAAACACAAACACATGGAGGTTAAATAACATTAAACAGTGAACGGGTCAAAGATAAAATCAAAGAGGAAATAAAAAAGTACCTGGAGACAAATGAAAATAAAAATACAATGGTCCAAAGTCTTTTGGACTCAGAAAAAGTTGTAAGAGGGATGTTTATAGCCAATATAGGCCAATATAGGATTACCTCAAGAGACAAGAAAAATCTCAAATAAACTATCTAACCTTATATCTAAGGAGCTAGAAAAAGAACAAATGAAGACAAAGCTAGTAGAAGGAAAGAAATAATAAAGAATAGAGCAGAAATAAATGAAATAGAGACTAAGAAAGCAATAGAAAAGATCAATGAAACCAAGAGATGGCTCTTTGAAGAGAAAAAGTTGATAAACCTTTAATCAGTCTCATCAAGAAAAAAAAGAGAGGACTCGAAGAAATAAAACAAGAAATGAAGGAGAAGGAAAAAAACCCCAACACTATAGAAATACAAATAATTATAAAAGAATATTATGAAAAATTATATGCCAATAATTTGGACAACTAAGAAGAAATAGAAAATGTAACAGACGAATTACTAGTAATGAAATTGAATCACTAACACAAAACTACCATCAAACAAAAGTCCAGGTGAATTTACCATACATTTAAAGAAAATTATACCTCTTTTTCTCAAACTATTCCAAAAAATAGTAAAGGAAGGAAAATTATGAATCCAACATTACTCTATTACCAAAACCAGACAAAGACACTAGAAAGGAAGAAAAGTATAGGCCAGTATCTCTGATGAACATAGATACAAAAATCCTAATGAAAATATTAGCAACTGAATTCAGCAATACATTAAAAGAAAATCATTCACCACAATCAAGTGGGATTTATTCCAGGGATGCAAGAGTAGTTCAATATTTGCAAATAATTCAATGTGATATATTACATTAACAAGAGCAAAAATAAAAACCATATGATTAACTCAATAGATGCATAAAATGCATGTGACAAAATATAAAATTCATTCATGGTAAACACTCTCAACAACGTAAAGGCCATACATGAAAACCCCACAGCTAACATCATTACTCAATGGTAAAAAAATGGAAAGCTTTTTCTCTAAGATTAGGAAGATAGGGATGTGCACTCTCAGTACTGTAAGTCAACACAGTACTGGAAGTCCTAGCTAAAACAATCAGACAAGATATAAAAGGCATCCAAATTGGTAAGGAAGAAGAAAAATGTCACTATTTGCAAATGACATTATATTACATATGAAAAACCCTAAAGATTCCGCCAAAAAACTATCAGTACTGATAAATCAAGTCAGCAAAGTTGTGGAATAAGAATTAAAATACAGAACTATGTTACATTTTATACACTAGTAATGAAGTAGCAAAAATAATTAAGAAATCAATCCCATTTACAAACGCACCAAAAGAATAAAGTACCTAGTAACAAAGTTAACCAAGGAAGGGAACGACCTATACTGTGAAAAGTGTAAGACACTGATGAAAGAAACTGAAGATGACAGAAACAAATGGAAAGATATTCCATACTCATGGACTGGAAAAATTAGTATCATTAAAATGAAAATACTACGTAAAGCAACTTAAAATTCAATGCTATCCCTATCAAAATACAAACAACATTTTTCACAGAATGAGAACAAACAATCCTAAAATATGTATGGAACCACAAAAGACCCCCCAATAGCCAAAGCAATCTTGAGAAAGAATAACAAAGCGGAAGAACAACAAAATTGGAAATCTCAGATTTCAGGACACACTAGAAAGCTATAGAAATCAAAATAGTACGGTAATGGTACATAAATAGACAGAAATCAATGGGACAGGATAGAGAATCCAGAAATGAACCCATAGCTACATGGCCAATTAATCTATGACAAAGGAGGCAAGAGTATATAATGGAAAAAAGACAGTCTTTTCAATAAATGGTATTGGAAATATCTGATAGCTACATAAAACTAAGTGAAACTGGACCACCTCCTTGCAACATATACATACAAAAAGAATAAACTCAAACTGGATTAAAGACCTAAATGTGAAACTTCAAACTATAAATCTCCTAAAAGAAAACACAAGCAGTAATCCCTTGGACATTGGCCTTAGCTACATATTTATGGATATGTCTCCACAGGTAAGTAAACAAAGGCAAACATAAACTATTGGGACTATACCAAAATAAAAAGCTTTGCACAACAACAGAAACCATCAATAAAACAAAGAGTAACCAACTGAATGGGAGAAGACATTTGCAAATGATAAATCCAGTAGGAGATTAATATCCAAAATATAGAAATAACTTACACAACTCAACACCAAATAAATAAATCATCTAATTAAAAATGGGCGAGGATCTGAATGGACATTTTCCCAAAGAAGATACCCAGATGGCCAATAGATACATGAAAAAATACTCAATATCACTATCAGGTAAATCAAAACAACAAAGAGGCATCACCTTACACCAGTCAGAAAGGCTAGTATTAAAAAAACAAGAAATAGCAAGTATTGGCAAGGATGTGTAGAAAAAGGAACCTCTGTACTACTGGTGGTAATATAAATTGGTGTAACCATGTGGAAAACAGTATGGGGGTTCCTCAAAAAATTAAAAATAGAAATACTATATGATCCATTAATTCCACTACTGGTTATCTACCCAAAGAAAACAAAAACACTAATTCAAAAAGATAAATACACCCTTGTGTTTATTACAGTATTATTACAATAGCAGATATGAAAGCAACTCAGGTGTACATGATAGATGTACAGATGAAGAGATCTGGTATACCTACACACACAAAGCAATGTTATTCATCTATAAAAAAGAATGAGATCTTGCCATTTGTGTATAGATGGACCTAGAAAGTATTATGCTAAGTCAAGTATGTCAGACAGAGAAAGACAAATACTGTAGGACTTCAGTTATATGTGGAATTTAAATGAACAAACCAAAAGAAAAACCCGAACTTTTTAATATAGAGAAGAGGAGGACCTGGGTGGTCTGTAGACTCTTAAAAAACCCCAAATATGTATGTATGTGTGTGTGTGTACAGAGTATGGTGGGGGGAGAATAAATTGGTTGCCAGAGGGGAGGTGAGTGGGAGGACAGTGAAAAGGATAAAGGGGATTAAGAGGTACAAATTCCCAGTTCTAATGTAAATAAATCAGAGATGAAAAGTACAGCACAGGGAATATATTCAATAATATTATAATAATGTACAATGACAGATGGTAACTACACTTATGGTGAGCTTTCAATAATGTATACAATTTTTGAATCTATGTTGTATACCTGAACCTAATATAACAAGGTATGTTAATTATACTTCAATAAAAACAAAAGCAGCATACTCTCTCTAATGGGGATCTGCAACTATGAAAATAATTAATTAAAATAAATAAATAAATAAATAATGAATTAAATTTTTAAAATGGCAGCTTATTTTGAAAAGAATTTATGAGATGTAAACTTAATGGGCATTCTTAATACACGACAGGTATAAGCAAACGTTTCAAATAGAGACTACTAAATTAAAGGAGAGGAGAAAAGAAATCATTTGTATAACATGAAGTAAAAAATTCTTGACTTAAAAAATATGAACTAGGAGAGAACATAAAGAATTTATATAAGAATGCGTTTGAATAAGTTTAGAGAAATCTTGTTCTCAAAGGATGAGTCACAATTTAGAAGTGAGTCACAGTTTCAAACACTGACTAAATAATATGGATATGTGGCTGAAAACCAAAAACAACTGTAGTAAGGGGAACAATCAAAATCAAAGGGAGAGCAAGGAGCTTATTTCTAGGAAATGAAGGGGCGGGGGGTAGGAGGTCGGGGTATCAGGTGGTGGGTATTATAGAGGGTACAGATTGCATGGAGCACTGGGTGTGGTGCAAAAATAATGAATACTGTTAGGCTGAAAATAAAAAATAAATAAAAAAAATACAACTATAAAAAAAAAAAGACCTCCCACTAGTACTCAGAAAATTAATGGTGAAATGGCTTTACACTAATAATAAGTAGAAATTTATCATACTTGATAGAGATATCTGAAAAGCTGTGTTGAGATATTAACATATTGAGTTTTAAAATCAAAATCACTAATCCTTGTGTTTTTTCTGAAATTCATAAGGATTATATGTTATATAATTACTGATATACATAATCGTATTTTTGAGATGGATAATTACTTGGGAAAGTGGTCAGATAAAGAAAAGTTCACCATTAACATACTGCACAATTTTATAAAACTGAAACAGTGCATACATACTAGGAGGTCATAGTTGATGGCCGTCAACAAGTATGGACACATATTTTAATAAGTAATTCAAGAGAAGTGGCGCATAGTGTTTAAGAACACAGCTTGTGAGGGGTGCCCAAGTGGGTCAATTGGTTAAGTGTTGGCTTAACCTGATTTTGGCTTAACCTGATTTCGGCTCAGGTCATGATCTCAGGGTCATGAGATGGAACCCTAGGCCGAGCCCTGTGTTGGGCTCTGTGTTGGGCATGAAGTCTACTTAAGATTTTCTCTGTCTCCTTCTCCCTTTGCCCTTTCCACACCCCTCACTCCTGCTCTCTCTCAAAAAAAGAACACAACTTATGAGACAGAGCCAAGGATCATGTCCCAGCTCTGCCACTTACTATCTCTGTGCCCTTGGATAAGTTTCTTAACTTCTCTGAACCCCTGTTACTACATCTGTCTCATGAGGATAAATAATACTGCTCACCTCAGGGAGATTTGGGAGGACTGAGATAAATGTAAAGGAGTTCCTGCTAAATAATAAGTACTGTTGAGTATTAAGAAAAAAGAAGTAAACAAACATTTGGAAAATACTAAATTCTTACATCCTTAAATGTTGCCAAGTAAAGAAACATGAAACTTTCTTATGAGTAAATTAAGAATACATTATTTTTGTGAGGTAATATGATGATAGGTACGGAAAGGTTAAGTACAGATAATGTCCATTCATCTCTGTGTGTAATAGGGAATGAAAAGAACTGACTTACTATTGTGGAACAGAATAGGAAAATGGTATTGTCTTGTGAGCTGCTATGGGCATGGATTGCTCTGGACAAAGGATAAGTAGCAAACGGCACTTTCATCCACCCATCCACTACCCATCCACCATCTACCTAACTACCAATCCACCTGTCCAATCCGTAAGTCAACTCTTTATTCCGTGAGGGTTAATCAATCACAGAAGAGCTGTCTGTGTACCTATCTACATCTAAGTAGTACATCTTTGCTTTTGATATTAATGGATGGGAATTTATACAGAATGAAAAGGCAGTATTGCAGATGGAAGAAAATGGGGTTGAAATGAGAGTCCAAGTTGTTTAAAAATGGAATAGGACATTTAAAAAAGGGGTGGCACTGGGACCTTCAAAATTTATTCGAATGCTTCTTTATTGCTCTGACTGATAGCAGGGAATTCTCCTCTAGTGTAATACACCAAAGAGGAATGAGTTTCACTGTCTTTCCTCTTTCCTAGGCTGATCTATCTAGAAGGCCTAGGAACAGGCAAGATCCTTCAACAATCACTTTCCTGGTACTGTGGCAATCAAGTAAGGAAGAGAGAAATGCCTGGTGAACATCATAGGGTAGTTATGTGGGTTGCTCCATTATCACAGATTCATTCTACTAACTGGGCAGGCTTAGAAAAACAAGTGCCCCAATTAAGTTGTGGGTTATATTAATGTAGTAAAAATACCACACATTAAATTACAAAGTAGCAATGTAATAATGTAAAAATAATTATTTTAAAGAATTCTTAAGTACTTTAAATTCAGTATCCAAAGGGTCAATTATACATTCTAATACCTTGCATCATTAAAAAAAAAAAATAAAAGAACAGTGTAGTTTTGAGAATACAGAATGTCATCAGAGGTACAGCTTTACTAAAAAAAACCCTCTACCTAGAAAGGCAAGAATTTAATATATGTACAAACCTATACATAAAGGCTTTAGGGATTTCAGGTCCTAGTTTTTTCTCATGCTGTGTATCTTAAATGAATACAGCTTTAATGCTGCTTTAAATGCTGAGTATGTATAAAATCAGGACTCTGAAGCAGCAATTTTATAATTTGTATATAAATTGCCATTTCCAATCAAAAAGCATTCAAAATATTTTATCTGAATCACATCTGGCATCCGTGACTCACCAAGATAGATGCCTCAGTCTTTGCTAGAAAGTAGAAACTCGGAGAGTAATCACTTTTGCTATGGCAACCACTGCAGTGCAATTGCCTCTGTGACATGGAATGGAACAAACTGGACTTAGAATATTCTAGGAGCCTCTAATCACCTTATGCTCCACATGGCAATGTGTAAATATACAAATGATTTTGGTTTTACAAAAAATTTATAATAGTATTGTCTTTGGTGGGATAGGGGCAGGTCAAGAGGAGGGAAACAAAGGTTCAGCAGGTTAGAGAGAAAACTGTTTAAATTGGTTGCTTTTGCTTTGATCATGTCAGAATAAAATGGCATTAGAAGGACCCAAAATATATTGAGAAGCTATGCAAATACTTCAGTTTGTTTCAATGTTAAATAATATATACTATAGATAATACACATTGTCAGAATTCAGGAATTAGAAAAACATAAATATGAGGACTAAGAACAAAAATTTATAAGGACCCAGGAGGTCTCCTGAAATCAGTACCCATCTATTTTAGAGATTCAGAACACTTTTTAGTTGAAGGACTTAACTTTAATCAAAATGAGCAAAAGTAATGTTAGATAAAAATGACACCTAGACATTCTGGTTTAGTAGGATTATGGTTAAAGATACTTAAGACATATCCTAAATTTGGGCTCAATTCTTACAAACCAATTAGTAAATAAACTAGAATGTATTTTCATTTAATTGAATTATTCATTCAAAATTGTTCATTGAGTATTTACAATGTGACTGGCACTGCTCCAGGCCTGAAATGAGCAGTAAATAAAACATACCATATATGGAGTATATTCTAGTGACAGTACATGAGTAAAATGCACAGTATGTCAGATAGTGATAAATGCCATGAAGAAAAATAAAGAAGGAAAGGAGATAGGTGTGCTGGGGGGAGGGGCAGAATTTACATACAGTGATCAGGCAAGGTCTCATGAATAGGGCGATATTTCAGCAAGACTAGAAGGTTATCAGGAAGTGGCCCATGAGAAATATCAGGAGGAAGAGCATTCTACAGAGAATTAGCAAAGGCAGAAGCTCTCAGAGAAAACTGTCTGGCCTGTTTGTAGAATACAAAGAGGCCAGTGTGGCTGGAATATGGTTATATTTACACTATTAGGAAGAAAGGTGGGGTACTTTGCAGTTACTCCTTCATTTATCCATCATCCATCTTCTAAAAGGCATTTAAACAAAGATAAACTGATACCCAACTCTGTGTCTCTCTAGAGTTTGTACCTCCCATTTGTATCTTGTTTCAGTGTCTGACAGATATCTCGAACTTAACATGCCTGAAACAGAACTATTAATTAACAGAAATCCAAATTTATTCTTCCTACTCCTCTTCTACCTTAGTGAATGTGCCTAGGTGTCGCCATCCAGACAGTTATTTAAGCCCAACACCTAAAAGTCATCCTTTCTTCTCTTCCCTCCAACATCCAATCTATCAGCAAGTTCTGTCAACTTTGTCTCCAGCACCTAAATATGACAGCTTCTCTTATCTCTTAATGGTCGCCCTGGTCCAAGTCATCATATCCTTTTGCTAAGTCTCCTTGAAGCTTTCAATTACATCTACATTAACCTAAACTCTTTACCTAGGTCCACAAGGCCCTGAAGACCTGGCCAAGTGCCAGCCTTCTTCTTGTTCCTTCAGCATTGACTTAGGTGTTATCTCTACATGGAATACTCTCCCAAGACTTCCTGTGACTTCATTGAATTCTTGGGTCAAATACGACCTCCAATCAGCCTTGGAAAACAGCCCTTCTTACTTCCTAATATAGAACTTTATTTTCACTTTCTAAAAATACCTAACTAATTTAATTCTTCTTGTCTTTCCCTTCTCAGTTGAATTTTAATTTATAAGAGCAGGGTTCTTATATGCTTCACTTGTGGTATATGCCAAGCAGGTAGAATACAGCAGTCCAAATAGAAGGCACTCAGAAAATATTTTTGAATAGATTAACATCTTGTACATCTTTGAGTATAAAACAGGAAGAAAACTGGATGGAAAAACAACTGATCACTATACAATTTTAAAAATACACTATTTAATTGAACTGATATGTCTGTATCACAAAATTCAAAGGAGAATACAAGTATTATATTTCAAATTCCTTGAATCCAGGAATTACATCTAATTTGTCCGTATTTCATATATTAAAGTATTCTGTATTTGTATCTACTTAATACATTTTGACTGGTGACGAAGGTGCTATGGTAGTACATTCAAGAGAGAGTATCTGAAACTACAAACATTTCAGGTAATTCAGTGTTAAAAAGTGTTACTTTTTGATGAAAAACAAATAAAGCTACTTAACAAAAGAGCAACCAATTTCCAAGTATAAGAAACAAACAAACAAACTCCACTATTAAGTCTCTGGAATAAAAGGCAGTCTTAAATGACTTATAATGAGACCACGCCCAGAAAACATAACACCTATAACTTTCCCCTATATAATCTCCTTTATAATAGAATTGTCATCTATTTGAAAGCATTTGATTTTTAAAATTCTTTTGTAAAAGAGAATATAAACATTCAATTCTCTATTCACATTCAGACTAAATATGAAATTTAAAATTCTGTACATGGCTCATATGACTTACTTTTATTAACAGATCAAGTACTAACAAGAAACAATTTTCATTTGACAGATTGTTATTGAATATACCTAATTCTAAAACAAGAGAAAGTATTAATGCCATGTTATTGTGAACTAAGCATTTCAGCTCTATCATGGTTAATCTGGAATTAAAATTTGAATTTTTAGCAAGCAGCACATAGACTTCATGAAATAATTTGATTTGGGGGTTTCCCTCTTTTTCTCCTTCACTTTAATAACCATCATTGATTATTTTTTGGGCCAGGCAATGGGGATACTCGGTAAGATTGGGTCTCAATCATCAGTGATACCATCTACGTTAATAATGTCCAAGGGTGACCAGGTTTTATATTTTCATCAGCCCCTTTCTTTCTTTCTTTTTTTTTTTTTTTAAGATTTTATTTATTTATGAGAGAGAGCGAGAACGAGCACAGGCAGACAGAGTGGAAGGCAAAGTCAGAGGGAGAAGCAGGCTCCCCGCGGAGCAAGGAGCCCGATGTGGGACTCGATCCCAGGACGCTGGGATCATGACCTGAGCCGAAGGCAGCTGCTTAACCAACTGAGCCACCCAGGCGTCCCAGCCCCTTTCTTTCTTATAAAATTATTTAGATGACCCGATTGACAATTCCCAGGCTTCACCAACATTCTAGGTATTTTCCCTTCACTTGAAGAATAAAGTGTGATCTTATGACGATCGGATACACATGAGTTAGCCTCAGATTTAGATACACAAATTTATGTATTATGAGATTTAAAATGATTCAATTTATAGAAAATGCTAACATTCTATTAAGCTTTCAATTCTCCCTTTAGTTTTGTAGCTACTTTTATAGATTTTATTGATTTCTACTACAACTGGCATGCAAAATTAATGTTTTCTCTAAGTCTGGTTATAATTCTATTTGATAGAAAAAAAATATACCTTATTTTTCTTTACCTTTTGGTCCTATGTAATTTAATAAAGAGATACCACCGTATTTGTAGAAATTCTATAATATGATATTCTGACACAACTCTAACATATAGTTTAAAAGCCTTAACAGTATGAGAAAACACAAAATAAGCTTTCTAGAAGTTGACTGCTTAATTATTAGAGGCATCTATGGGTTGCAGATCTCCCAAGTACCTTACTTGACACTAACCAGTAGCAGCACTATTTATGAGCTCATTCTAAGGCTCAGAGACTGCCAAAGAGTTTTACAAACAATACCTTTTAGGTCACTAGAACCCTTGTAACCTGCAAAGGCCTTTTCTTGTCATAATAACATCAGTGGTTTTGGACCACGTTTTAGTTCTTTTTCTCTTATTCCTCTGTCAAGCTATTTATATTCTCTTTTCTGGAGGGCTCATTTGGGTCTTGACTTCTTAACTCTTGGAGGATTATTAAACTTAACTTTGCTTTATTCCTGAACCTAGGTTTCCAAATGTTCCAGCTTTGTTCTTTTATTAGTGTAATTAACATATTGACTTTAAGGTATCTCTAAAGTATTCAAACCAGCTTTCTCTTCTAATTACCTTTGTCTATGAAGGAAAATAATTCCTTTAATAATTAAAATAAATTAGACAAAATAATTCCTTTAGTCATTCAGAGGCTTTTGTTTTTGTTTTTAACTCTCCAGCGTCAAACCAATCACTAAATTTACTGATTGTTTCTTTGCAATGTTTCTCACACTTGTCCTTCCAACTTATTGACAAAAGTAGTGCATACTTTTACCACTTCAGACCTGGCCTGTCTCCTGACCAGTTTCTATCCCCAGAAAACGCACTATTTTAAGATTTTAAATTTGCCTCTCTTTTTATACAAAAATCTTAGGCATATCAGAGATTTTCATAAATTTTCCCTGAATTCCTATTCTATGTCCAAGAAGCATTACCTTCTGCATATTCCATCAGATCAGAAGATTTTCATTTTCTGAAGTTAATATAAAAAGGTAATAATAAGGAGCACCTGGGTGGCTCAGTGGATTAAGCCTCTGCCTTTGGCTCAGGTCATGATCCCAGGGTCCTGGGATCAAGCCTTGCACTGGGATCTCTGCTCAGCGGGGAGCTTGCTTTCGCCCTCTCTCTGCCTACCTCTCTGCCTACTTGTGATGTCTCTCTCTGTCAAATAAAGAAATAGAAAATCTTTTAAAAAAGGTAATAATAAAAAGATGTTCAAAATTATTCTACTACTTTCCATTGCTTTCACAGAATAAAATTAACATTTGTTCATCTGCTATCATATGGTAATTCAATGTGTTCTCAGTCCATTTTTAAAGTTTTTATATTTTTACAGAAAATATCTTCAAGCCTAAGTGGTTTATTTACCAGTCACTAACCATACCCTGTTTTTATACCTCTATATATTTTTAGCCAAATCTCAGAGTTGTTTCAAAGTCCAGGCCAAAATCTCACCTTTTTTGTGTCTTCCTACCCTTTCTCAGCCTAAAGTGATTTGATTTGCTATAACACTTTGCATCTTGTCTGTGGCATTAATTCTGTATTTAACAGGGAAATATAGTCTGGTTTCACTTATGTTGTGGCAGTTGTTGCTCTAGTCTTGTGCTTTTTTCTTTTTTTAAAACATATAATGTATTATTTGCCCGAGGGGTACAGGTCTGTGAATTATCAGGCTTACACATTTCATAGCACTCACCATAGCACATACCCTCCCCACTGTCCGTAACCCAGCCACCCTATCCCTCCCTTCCCCCACCCCAGCAACCCTCAGTTTGTTACTGAGATTAAGAGTCTCTTATGGTTTGTCTCTTTTCCCGGTCTCATCTTATTTCATTTTTTCCCCTCTCAACCTGCCCTGACCCCTTGCCCCCTGCCCTGTCTCTCAAATTCCTCATATCAGAGAGATCATATGATACTTGTCCTTCTCTGATTGACTTATTTTGCTTAGCATGATGCCCTCTAGGTTCCATCCATGTCATTGCCAATGGCAAGACTTCGTTTCTTTTGATGGTTGCATAGTATTCCATTGTGTGTGTGTGTGTGTGTGTGTGTGTGTGTGTGTTTGTTTGCGTGTGCATGCGCGCGCGTGTGTGAATCACATCTTCTTTATTCCTGTGCTTTTTACAAATTTGTCTTTTGTTTTTCCAACTAGACTATACATTTCTTAAAGGCAAGGATCTTACATTAAAATCTATACTTTCTTACGTGGCATTCAGTACAGTATATGAAACATAAGAAAGGTCTAACTTTTGCATTTTGTTTGTAGGTGTTAAAGATCTTGTTAAAACTAAAGATCTATTAAAATACATGATGCTCTCTAAAGAAGTTCATCCAACTCAGAGGATAGGATCAATTGCATATGAACTTAGAAGTACTACACCAAAAAAATAAGACACTTTAGGTACATACTTTGGCTTCTTTCTTGCCATTGCTGACTATTACTCTCCCATAATTTACTTTTTCATTATTAAATTAATATATTAATCTAACCACACAACAGAAAATCTGAAAAATGTAATAAGATAACCTATTAAACTGCTTTCACACAACCATTACTACCAGTTTGACATATTTTTTAAAATTTTTTAAAGATGATTGCATTGTGTAACATATTGTTCTAATTTCTTTTTTTTAAGTTAATATGACTGAACACTTAAATGTGTTTTTTCTTCTAACAGAATCTTCATAACCATTTTTATCGGCTGTATAATATTCTATGCAGTTTTATTTAGCTGATTTCTGGAATAGTATGTCTTTGTCTTTTTTTTTTTTTTAAAGATTTTATTTATTTATTTGACAGAGAAAGACACAGTGGGAGAGGGAACACAAGCAGGGGGAGTGGGAGAAGGAGAAGCAGACTTCCTGCCAAGCCGGGTACCTGATGCGAGGCTTGATCCCAGGACTCTGGGATCATGACCTGAGCCGAAGGCAGACACTTAACGAATGAGCCACCCAGGTGCCCCTGTCTCCCTGTCTTTGTCTTATTAAGGAAATAAATACCATTATATTTAGCTTGAATAATTATCCTGGGTTTTTTTGGCAAAAGCTCCTGCTTTGTGTGATTTCAAATCACTCTACCTACCTCCCTTTGGCTAGACCAGAATAGCCTAAATATAAAGTATATATTTTTAAATCTTTAACAAAACATTTTATGTTAATAACTAAAAATTTCAACATAACTGTAAGACAACTTCTGTTTCTAGACAACGTAAGTGAGCTGGAAGCCATTAAACCCTCCTTTCTTGTACAGGATTCTTCCTGTGAACCTATTATTCAAGCATGTGCTTTTTTAATTAAAAAAAAATTTTTTTTAATGCATTGTTACCCATTTGGTAAATAGTGAATTTCTGAAATCATGCTGATTTCCTGGCCGTCAACCTCATCTCTTGGCTTGGTTCTGAGAGAGAGAGATAGAGTGAGAGAGTGAGAGAGTATGCACATGCACATGCATGTGCCTTGCACAGGGGAGTTAAGGATGGAGAGCAGGATGCAATTCACAGATGTATTCAAATGTATAGAAAATGTATATTTTGTATATATTAATATTTATAACCTTATTCAATGTCATCTGCTTTTTTGGACTCATTAGCAGTCTTGTTTTTTAATAATACCAACTAAAAATATAAGGATTTTAAAAAAGACATTGTGGGATATTCACTTAAAGCTTACCGATATATTTGAAGTGTTAACTGACATTAGGGAGATTCAAATGGTTCTAACCACATTGAGAAACCACCTTACACCAGTTACAATGACCAAAATTAGCAAGACAGGAAACAATGTGTGTTGGAGAGGATGTGGAGAAAGGGGAACCCTCTTACACTGTTGGTGGGAATGCAAGTTGATGCAGCCACTTTGGAGAACAGTATGGAGATTCCTCAAGAAATTAAAAATAGAGCTTCCCTATGACCCTGCCATTGCACTACTGGGTATTTACCCCAAAGATACAGATGTCGTGAAAAGAAGGGCCATCTGTACCCCAATGTTTCTAGCAGCAATGGCCACGGTCGCCAAACTGTGGAAAGAACCAAGATGCCCTTCAACGGACGAATGGATAAGGAAGATGTGGTCCATATACACTATGGAGCATTATGTCTCCATCAGAAAGGATGAATACCCAACTTTTGTAGCAACATGGACGGGACTGGAAGAGATTATGCTGAGTGAAATCAGTCAAGCAGAGAGAGTCAATTATCATATGGTTTCACTTATTTGTGGAGCATAGCAAATAACATGGAGGACATGGGGAGATGGAGAGGAGAAGGGAGTTGAGGGAAATTGGAAGGGGAGGTGAATCATGAGAGATTATGGACTCTGAAAAACAACCTGAAGGTTTTGAAGGGGCGGGGGGTGGGAGGTTGGGTGGGTATTAAGGAGGGCATGGATTGCATGGAGCACTGGGTGTGGTACAAAAACAATGAATACAGTTACGTTGAAAAGAAATAATTAAAAAAAAAAGTATTTGCATATGAAGATCCCCCATGCCTTAACATGAATTGATAAGCTAACATCTTGCTAGCTTCCAAGTTTTTGCAATTATAAATAAAACTTATAAACAAACAAACAAACAAAAAGTGTTTACTGATATGTTACCTAAATTCATTCAAAATAGGGGGGATATATAGCTATGTTTCTTAATGGACTGCATCCTATATTCTGTACATTTAAAAAATACTAATATATAAATGTCTATGTTTATGGTTAGAAAAATTAAAAAAAATTAAGAAAGCTACTAACAATTTTGTTAAAAACAAGGCTCTGAAAAACAATCTGAGGGTTTTGAAGGGGCAGGGGTGGGAGGTTGGGGGAACCAGGTGGTGTATTAGAGAGGGCACAGATTGCATGGAGCACTGTGTGTGGTACAAAAACAATGAATACTGTTACGCTGAAAAGAAATTAAAAAAAAAACAACAACCCCAAAACAAGTCACTTTATCATACAAAACACACAATTACAAAACAAGTAACTTCAATTCGGACTTTATTTCCTCCCAATTTGGGGATTCTTAGGCAGAGGTTAAAGGGAGGTATATGTGCCCTTTGATAATAACATAACACATATATACTTTTTTTTCTATAAAGAGACTTGTAAAAGTATTTGTCATTAATCCAGCTAATCAAGTCAGTCAGCAAATATAAAAAAATTATTTCATGTATTCTGTAACTTGACTATTAGCTTATTAAATACTATAAATCAAATACCAGAAATCTGCTCAAAATCAAAGCAATATTCAACATAATGAAACTAAAATACAGCACAACATAGAGATGTATGTTCATGTTTCCATCAAATAACACTATTATACTTGCTTTAGGTGCCTTAGGATTTATCTCGAGGACACTGAATGATGAGTTGATTTAGTCAGCTGAGCATAAAGCAGTAACAATAAACAATAAACAATAAAACCAGGTAAGCCTGATGAAAAGACTCATACAGTAATTTCTTGTGATCTTACTGTGTGCTGGACACTATGCTTTACTCACATTGTGTTATTCACTGTAGTCTTGTGAACTGGATATGAATGTCACTGTCATTTTATGAATGAGGAAACTGAGGCCTCTGGACATGATGACATGTCATCTGGATTCTGAGGAATAGGCTGAGGTGTTTATTGGCAGAATGAAGGAAAAACAGGAGGGGAGTGAGCTTCAAACTCTTAGATGGTGGTCAGCTATACTACTTTCCCACTGAATACCAAAATTCTTTTTAACAAATGGCAAATGGTGAAAGCCATATGTGTTTTAGATGTTCCTAACTGAAGTAAACTCGATTTACGGGATAGAATCTTACGGAAAACAGAGATGCATGTGTTCTCATGCAGCAAATTCCTAATAGATGTTATTCTTCTTTGGAATTAAGATGTAAATAAAAATGGTTTTATGGTGACGTAAATAAAAAGTTTCAAGAGACCAGGTTAACTCTGTTTGTTTGTTTTTTGGTTCCATAGTCCAGATATATATGAAGACTTCACAATAATTACTATTTGGTATTCTTAGAAAAGCCTCAATAGACTTCCTTGTTTTGCATGTTACTCTGGCAAAAAGGAGTCTTTGAAGTTCAAATTACACTTTAAATGTAAATGTCATAAATTGCTCCTTGTATTAAAGAATTGACCACCTACTATGCATAATACTAGAAAAGGCATCTTTAAAATCTTTAATACTCCTGAAGAGAACAAAATGATATTCAGGTATAGGAAATTAATATGACTAGGTTAGAGAGAGGGGTGGAATTTGGAAGTTGAAAAGAATCTTACCAAAGTCTGCAAATGCGGACTGTCCGACCACCATCATATTTTGAGGTTTTTCAAATATAGTACTGAGAGAGAAATTTCCATCCTGTTAATGGCAGAAAATTTTGGGTTAGACTATCATAATTTATTCATTTGTCAAGTGTGAAAGAAAGCATTTAAACTGAAGCAGGAAAATAAATAATTTAAGGTTTTTGTTGTACTGTCCAAAAATTATTCTACTTTCCTATAATACCTTTATCATTAAAAAAAAAAAAAAAAAAACTGCTGTGAGTTGATAAAGATTGCCTGGAGTGCTTTTCTGCTGTCCCTTTCAGTTGTATATCCTTTACTAAATCTTCTTTATAATTTCAGATGTAATGACTGTCTTCTACTTTCAAGTACCATGGAAACAGTAGAATATTTGGTATATTCTTTATATTTGGTAAAATAAAGAAGTATGAAAAAAATTCCTACCTTGAGGGAGCTTACAGTCCAGTTGGGAGATAAGATATGTCAGGGAAATAGAACTTCTGAAGGTAATATATATAAATGGTACAAGTAGCAAAGACACTATATTTCACAGATTTCAAAAATTTCTATTGGGCATAATTAAGAAAAAAATTTAGATTCAAATGAAATGAGAATTCCACTGATCCTTACAGAGCTAATTACTTAACAATTCCAATTTATGTATCATTGAGAAAAGGGAGTCAAGGATTAAGACCGGCAGGTGCTAGGGGTGGCTAAGCTAAATAAAAAAAGAAAACCCATTAGAGATCATTTGTTTCAGTTACTCTTTCTGAAATGGAGAGTTACACAGCTTACTTATAAAAATATGCATTTCTTTAAATTATTCTTTCTTTTCTATAATTTTAGGTGACAATACCAGAAAAATCAGCCAAACACTGAATTTGGGATCTGAAGCACTCTTTTTATCACTGACATATTTATTTACTATTTGACATACTGACAGACAGAGATCACAAGCAGGCAGAGAGGTAGGCAGAGAGGGAGAGGAGGAAGCAGGTTCGCCGCCGAGCAGAGAGCCCGATGCGGGGCTTGATTCCAGGACCCTGAGATCATGACCCGAGCTGAAGGCAGAGGCTTTAACCCACTGAGCCACCCAGCACCCTGCAAGTTAGTTTCTTAAGAAATCCCTTCTGATATTTACAAAGAAAAGCATTGCTGCATTAAAAACATGAAGACCAAATGCTTGAGGAACATGAATAATTGGGTAAGATTTGTCTTGTGGCAGACAATTTTCTAAACATTTTAACACTCTATTATCTGCATGCAGAAATATGTTTTCCCTACAATTACTAATATATCTGATAAACTTTTTGAATGATCTTTCTATAGAAATCTTATTTACACAGTGTCTTATACCTTATGAATCCCCTCCAGTCTTACTGATACCTGAAATTACATTACAGATATATCAAAGGTGCCCAAGTTCTGATTGAAGTGTCAGGTGTTTTTACATTTTAGAAAGACCATAGCACTGGGTACAGAGTGGACATAATGGTTCTAGAGATTCATTATAGAACGAATGGAAAAATCTCTTTTAAAATACTTCAGCTTCATGTGTCATAAAGTAGAATATCACCTCATTATACTGATTCAAGTGAACAAACTACTCCAGTGAAAATATGTTAAACTTAGTAAATATACCTAGAAATATTTCTGGATATAACTTTACAATGTATCTCCATCAAGAAACACTAAGTACTTCCCAGGTGATGTCCTTCCATGTCTAAGATGCCACATGAACCCTGAACCTCAATAGAAGGAAAGTAATACTTCCTTCTAACTGCTGGAGAAAGAGAATATATTCTTGGTATAGTCTAGTAGAAAGGTCACTAGACATGGAGTTAGATAACAGGGGTTCTAATCCTGCTTTCATTGGCAAGTCATATCACTTTGGGACAACCATTACTGCTCTGGGTCTGTTTCTTAACAGTTTAGTAGGGGATGATTAATGTACTATCTACTTGAGCATTCTAGAGAGGATCAGTACAATGATAGATTAGAAGTATTCTGCAAAATGTGAACTTATCAAGCTCTTACATGGTATTTTCATAATGGCAGTCCTGTGCTTTGATGAGCTGCAAGTGCTTTTATCATGGGCTTCTTGTTTTTTTTTTTCCTTTAAGATTTTATTTATCAGAGAGAGAGAGGGGGAGGTAGCGAGCACAGGCAGACAGAATGGCAGGCAGAGGCAGAGGGAGAAGCAGGCTCCCTGGTGAGCAAAGAGCCCGATGTGGGACTCGATCCCAGGACGCTGGGATCATGACCTGAGCCGAAGGCAGTTGCTTAACCAACTGAGCCATCCAGGCGTCCCGATCATGGGCTTCTTTTTGACACTAATACACTATGTTCTATCCCATTCTTTACCATGCTGTTCTTACTGGCCTTCAGTGTGTCCCTACAATCCAAAATTTGTCTTAATTCACTAGGGGTTCTGCTGCAGTTATGTCTTTTGCCTTTCCTTTTGCCTATAACCATATGAAATGACTGTACAAAGATTTAAGCGTAGAAATTTTAGAAACAGATTTCCTAGTTCAACTTCTAGGTCCACTGTTTGTTAGCATTCAGATCCGAGTAAGTTAGTTCTAATCTAAGCATCTGTTTACTTATCTTGAAAATGTATTTTTACAAAGCTTTTGTGAGGATTAGTGATAATCCATATAAAGTGCTTAGTAGAATATATGCATATATTCACTATTATCACAAGTAGGAACACTAGTAGTAATACCACTATTTCTGCTACCAAAACTACCCCCTACTATTGAAGCAGGTAACCCACTGGCATTGACAGAGGAAACTACCTGCCATTTTCTGTTTTAATGCCAGCCACAAGTGCAATGCTGTAACAAGTATCTTTTTGTAGATGACTACCTATGCTTTGGCCTGCACATGTTTTGTTGTTGTTGTTTGTTTGTTTGTTTGTTTTTAGAGAGAGAAAGAAAGGGAGAAAGGGAGGAAGGGGCAGAGGGAGAGAGAATATTAGGCAGGCTCCAATGTGGAGACTGTTGCAGGGCTCAATCTCATTACCTGAGATTCTGACCTGAGCTGAAATCAAGAGTTGTATGCTTAACTGAGCCACGCAGGTCTCCCCAGCCCATGTGTTTTAATATTTAGCGTTAAAACTCTTATATGTACAGTGTTTGGAAAAAATGACCAAGAAGCAATATCTGATGACTATTTTGTATCTACAGTTTTATTCATATACAGCAATGATTTTCAACCGGGGGTGATTCTGTTCTCTGGGGGACACTGGACAATGTCTGGAGATCTATATGACTGTCATAACTGGAGCTAGCTATTAGCACCTAAGTCAGAGATACTGACAAACAACCTACAGTGCATAGGACAGAACTCTACAATGAAGAATTATCTGGTCTCAAATGGTAATAATGCCAAGATGGAATTCTGGCATAAAGGGTGATGGGTAAAGCCCAATGACTTTGCCATTCTTGTCCTAGCTACTCCCCTTTGTGACACTTATTTAGTCTCTTCTTTGAGTTCTAGTCTTAACAATTCTTACCACCTCCTTGATATGTCTCTTATCTGAAATAATATTTTCCCTGCCTCAAATCAGGTATTTCATTCATCTTATTTGTTACTAGTCACTAATAGAAAACACAAGTTAACCATTCATTAATGGTCTTTCTCTCTAACATTTATCCTTTGTAGGCCACTTTTGATACTTTAGTCCTTTAATCATCTTTTTTCTAGGTTATAGTAAATTCTACTTAAATTATCTCTCTGCCTCTAGATTTTCCATGCAAACTTATCTGATATGGAGTAGCAAGATAACTGTAATAATGAAAGCTCTTTTCATCTCACCTTCAGTCCTAAAACATTTAAAAGTTTCTCAGTAAATACTTAAAAGGTCAAATGACTTAGTTTAGAAGTCAAGACTTCTGCTGATCTTACCTAAACCAATTCTTCTAATCTAACTTTTCAGTATCTTTTCATGCTCTGGCCCAAACCAGCCACATTCTATTCTCTGAATATGTTCTGAGTTTCCCCTGTACTTCCTTGCCCACTTTTGTCACTTGCCACTTTTTGTCACTTCCAACCATTAATATCCTGCTCATTTATACTGGCCACTTCAAATACCACATCATTCTTGAAGTCCTCCCTGATGATCCTAAGTAGACCAAATGGAAGCAATTGCTCTGTCTTTGAGCTACTTGTAGCATGAGGTTTGTATGTCTCATCAAACCAGTCGGAGTTCCCCACACTCACATCTTAGCCCTTTTGGCATATAAACTCTCTTAACTTTTCTGCCTCCTAGAGTACATTCATGGGACTGTGTGGACAACTGCATTCTAACAAGATTTGCTGATGCTCTAGTTCTAGTACCTAATAGGATTTCAAGGGTTTTTTTTGGCTAATAGTGAATACTACAAATTCTTTCCCCAATCTCTAACTGAAATAATCCTCCATTTTATAAAACCTATACTTTATCTGAAGTAATTGAGTTTACATTTCTCTTAATTTGTACCAGTGTTTTTTTTAATTGTTAACATGGGTATCTTACTGATCCAGCTGTTTTGCAGCAAGAACAACCCTTAGTCTCTATTGTCCAATAGCCAATTTATTAACTTTCTTTAAAGTCAACAATAATAAAAAGGATCAGATCTAAATCTGGTCTCTTCTTGATGATTTTTCTCCTACTACATTGCTTTACTATGTTTTATTCAGCAGGCTGCCACTACTTTCAAGATGAGACAAACCCAACTTCCTTAATATGTAACAACAGAGAGTTAGACAATCAGGAAAACAGAGGAATATTTTTCGAATGAAAGACCAAAACAAAACCACAGCAAAAAAGCTAAATGAATTAAGATAAGCAGTACACATAAAAAATTCAAAGTAATGATCACAAAGCTATTTAGTGGACTTGAGAAAAGAGTGTAGAATTTCAGTGAGACAAGAGATTGAAACTATACAATGAAACCATTTAAAGAGAATGAACTCAATAACAAATTAAAAATGTACTAGAGGGAATCAGTAGAAGATTAGAAAAGGGAGGAGAATGGGTTAGCAACCTGGAAGACAGAGTAATGGAACGCAACCAATGGAAAGCAAAGAAAAAAAAGAATAATAAAAATGGAAGTAGACTTAGGGAACTCAGTGATATAATCAACTGTAATAACATTTGCATTATAGGGATCCCAGAAGGAGAAGAAACAAAGGGGCAGAAAATTTGTTTGAAGAAGTAACAGCTGACAACATCTTTAATTCAGGGAAGAAAACAGACATCCAGATCCAGGACACACAGAGACGCCCAAACAAAATCAATGAAAAGAAGTCCACACCATGGCACATAATTAAAATGGCAAGAAGTACTGATAAGGAGAGAATTTTAAAAGCAGCAAGAGAAAAAACAAACAAACAAACAAACAAAAAATGAAAAACCTAAACCAGTTACATTCAAGGGAAACCACATAAGGCTATCAGCTGATTTTTCAGCAGAAATTTTATAGGTCAGAAGGGGGTGAAATGATATATTCAAAGTACTGAAAGGAAAAACATGCAACCAAGAATATTCTACCCAACAAGGTTATCATTCAGAAGACAAAAGAGATAAAAAGTTTCCTAGACAAACAAAAGTTAAAGGAGTTCATCACCACTAACCCAGCCTTCCAAGAAATGCTAAAAGGGAATTCTATGAGTGGAGAGAAATTAGAAGTAAAAAAATTATGAGAATAAAGATTTCACAAGTAAATACAAATATAATAAAAGCACTAGATTAATAACTTAAAACAGCAGTACAAAGGTTAAAGGAAAAAAGCAGCAAAATCTATTATATTTATAAAGACCAGTCAAAGGATTCATAAAATAAAAGGATGTAATATATGATATCATACACAGAAAACATGGGGTGGGTTTCAGAGTAAAAATGTAGTGTTTTTAGAATGGGTTCAAACTTAAGTGACCATCAACTTAATACAGGTTATTGTATGCATAAGATTTTATATATGAACCTAATGATAATCATATAACCAAAAATTTGTAATTGAGATACAAAAAATAAAGAGGAAGTAATCTAAGCATATCACTAAAAAACCCATCAAATCACAAAGGATGACAAGAAAAGAAGAGAGAAGAAAAACAACAACAACCAAAAAACATGTAAAAAAATGGCAGTAAGTATGTGCCTATCAATAATTATACTGAATGTAAATGATCTGACTGAATATTTCAAATAAAAGACAAAGGGTGACAGAATGGATACAAAGGCAAGATGCGGGGGAGGAGTCAAGATGGCGGAGAAGTAGCAGGCCGAGACTGCTTCAGCTAGCCGGAGATCAGCTAGATAGCTTATCTAAAGATTGCAAACACTGCCTACTTGTGATGTCTCTATGTCAAATAAATAAAGATTGCAAACACCTGAAAATCCATCGGCAGATCGAAGAGAAGAAGAACAGCAATACTGGAAACAGAAAAACAACCACTTTCTGAAAGGTAGGACCGGCGGAGAAGTGAAGCCAAAGCAACGGGAAGATCGACCCCGGGGATAGGGGCTGGCTCCTGGCAAGCGCGGAGCAACGGCACACAAAATCAGGACTTTTAAAGTCTGTTCCGCTGAGGGACATCGCTCCAGAGGCTAAACCGGGGGGAAGCCCACGTGGGGTCAGCGTGGCCTCAGGTCCCGCAGGGTCACAGAAGGATCAGGGGTGTCTGAGTGTGGCAGAGCTTGCGGGTATTGGAACGGGAAAGCCGGCTACAGAGACAGAGCCGACAGTAAGCTCGCAGCTCGGGGTTACCTTGAAATGGTCGTAGGCTCGGTGAGCTCGGACCGCGGCCGGAGGTCAGGCAGACGGGAGTAACTGGGCGCTGTTCTCTGAGGGCGCACTGAGGAGTGTGGCCCTGGGCTCTCGGCTCCTCTGGGCCGGAGACCAGGAGGCTGCCATTTGTATTCCCGTCCTCCGGAACTCTACGGAAAGCGCTCAGGGAACAAAAGCTCCTGAAAGCAAACCTGAGCGGATTACTCACCCCGGCCCCAGTAAGGGCGGTGCAATTCCGCCTGGGGCAAAGACACTTGAGAATCACTACACCAGGCCCCTCCCCCAGAAGATCAACAAGAAATCCAGCAGAGACCAAGTTCACCTACTAAGGAGTGCGGTTTGAATACCAAGGAGAGCAGCAGAATTGCAGAGGAGGAGAAAGCAAAGCACGGAACACATGGCTTTTTCCCTGTGATTTTTTTTTAGTCTTGCAGTTAATTTAATTTTTTTCATTTTCATTTTTTATTTTTTTTCTCGCCTTCTGGTAAATTTTTTTTTAACTTTTACCTTTTTCTTTTTTAATGTTTTTAAACTAGTTTATCTAATATATATATTTTTTCTTTTTTATATTTTTCTTATTTGTTTTCTTTTTTTAAATTCTTTTCTTTTTTTTTTCTTTCTTTTTTTTTCTTTCTTCCTTTTTGAACCTCTTTTTATCCCCTTTCTCTCCCCTCACGATTTGGGATCTCTTCTAATTTGGCTAAAGCATATTTTCCTGGGGTTGTTGCCACCCTTTTAGTATTTTACTTGCTCCTTCATATACACTTATCTGGACAAAATGACAAGACGGAAAAATTCAACACAAAAAAAAGAACAAGAGGCAGTACCGAAGGCTAGGGACCTAATCAATACAGACATTGGTAATATGTCAGATCTAGAGTTCAGAATGACAATTCTCAAGGTTCTAGCCGGGCTCGAAAAAGGCATGGAAGATATCAGAGAAACCCTGTCGAGATATATAAAAGCCCTTTCTGGAGAAATAAAAGAACTAAAATCTAACAAAGTTGAAATTAAAAAAAAAGCTATTAATGAGGTGCAATCAAAAATGGAGGCTCTCACTGCTAGGATAAATGAGGCAGAAGAAAGAATTAGTGATATAGAAGACCAAATGACAGAGAATAAAGAAGCTGAGCAAAAGAGGGACAAACAGCTACTGGACCACGAGGGGAGAATTCGAGAGATAAGTGACACCATAAGACGAAACAACATTAGAATAATTGGGATTCCAGAAATAGAAGAGAGAGGGGAGCAGAAGGTATACTGGAGAGAATTATTGGGGAGAATTTCCCCAATATGGCAAAGGGAACGAGCATCAAAATTCAGGAGATTCAGAGAACGCCCCTCAAAATCAATAAGAATAGGCCCACACCCCGTCACCTAATAGTAAAATTTACAAGTCTCAGTGACAACGAGAAAATCCTGAAAGCAGCCCGGGAAAAGAAGTCTGTAACATACAATGGTAAAAATATTAGATTGGCAGCTGACTTATCCACAGAGACCTGGCAGGCCAGAAAGAGCTGGCATGATATTTTCAGAGCACTAAACGAGAAAAACATGCAGCCAAGAATACTATATCCAGCTAGGCTATCATTGAAAATAGAAGGAGAGATTAAAAGCTTCCAGGACAAACAACAACTGAAAGAATTTGCAAATACCAAACCAGCTCTACAGGAAATATTGAAAGGGGTCCTCTAAGCAAAGAGAGAGCCTACAAGTGGTAGATCAGAAAGGAACAGAGACCATATACAGTAACAGTCACCTTACAGGCAATACAATGGCACTAAATTCATATCTCTCAATAGTTACCCTGAATGTGAATGGGCTAAATGCCCCTGTCAAAAGACGCAGGGTATCAGAATGGATAAAAAAACAAAACCCATCTATATGTTGCCTCCAAGAAACACATTTTAAGCCCGAAGACACCTCCAGATTTAAAGTGAGGGGGTGGAAAAGAATTTACCATGCTAATGGACATTAGAAGAAAGCAGGAGTGGCAATCCTTATATCAGATCAATTAGATTTTAAGCCAAAGACTATAATAAGAGATGAGGAAGGACACTATATCATACTCAAAGGGTCTGTCCAACAAGAAGATTTAACAATTTTAAATATCTATGCCCCCAATGTGGGAGCAGCCAACTATATAAACCAATTAATAACAAAATCAAAGAAACACATCAACAATAATACAGTAATAGTAGGGGACTTTAACACTCCCCTCACTGAAATGGACAGGTCATCCAAGCAAAAGATCAGCAAGGAAATAAAGGCCTTAAATGACACACTGGACCAGATGGACATCACAGATATATTCAGAATATTTCATCCCAAAGCAACAGAATACACATTCTTCTCTAGTGCACATGGAACATTCTCCAGAATAGATCACATCCTCGGTCCTAAATCAGGACTCAACCGGTATCAAAAGATTGGGATCATTCCCTGCATATTTTCAGACCACAATGCTCTAAAGCTAGAACTCAACCACAAAAGGAAGTTTGGAAAGAACCCAAATACATGGAGACTAAACAGTATCCTTCTAAAGAATGAATGGGTCAACCGGGAAATTAAAGAAGAATT
>NC_081573.1:24837101-24849224 GCF_022355385.1 Mustela nigripes
GAAAAAAATCATGGAAACAAATGATAATGAAAACACAACGGTTCAAAATCTGTGGGACACAACAAAGGCAGTCCTGAGAGGAAAATATATAGCGGTACAAGCCTTTCTCAAGAAACAAGAAAGGTCTCAGGCACACAACCTAACCCTACACCTAAAGGAGCTGGAGAAAGAACAAGAAAGAAACCCTAAGCCCAGCAGGAGAAGAGAAATCATAAAGATCAGAGCAGAAATCAATGAAATAGAAACCAAAAAAACAATAGAACAAATCAACGAAACTAGGAGCTGGTTCTTTGAAAGAATTAATAAAATTGATAAACCCCTGGCCCGACTTATCAAAAAGAAAAGAGAAAGGACCCAAATAAATAAAATCATGAATGAAAGAGGAGAGATCACAACTAACACCAAAGAAATACAAACTATTATAAGAACATACTATGAGCAACTCTACGCCAATAAATTTGACAATCTGGAAGAAATGGATGCATTCCTAGAAACATATAAACTATCACAACTGAACCAGGAAGAAATAGAAAGCCTGAACAGACCCATAACCAGTAAGGAGATTGAAACAGTCATTAAAAATCTCCAAACAAACAAAAGCCCAGGGCCAGACGGCTTCCCGGCGGAATTCTACCAAACATTTAAAGAAGAACTAATTCCTATTCTCCTGAAACTGTTCCAAAAAATAGAAATGGAAGGAAAACTTCCAAACTCATTTTATGAGGCCAGCATCACCTTGATCCCAAAACCAGACAAGGATCCCACCAAAAAAGAGAGCTATAGACCGATATCCTTGATGAACACAGATTCGAAAATACTCAACAAAATACTAGCCAATAGGATTCAACAGTACATTAAAAGGATTATTCACCACGACCAAGTGGGATTTATTCCAGGGCTGCAAGGTTGGTTCAACATCCGCAAATCAGTCAATGTGATACAACACATCAATAAAAGAAAGAACAAGAACCATATGATACTCTCAATAGATGCTGAAAAAGCATTTGACAAAGTACAGCACCCCTTCCTGATCAAAACTCTTCAAAGTGTAGGGATAGAGGGCACATACCTCAATATCATCAAAGCCATCTATGAAAAACCCACCACAAATATCATTCTCAATGGAGAAAAACTGAAAGCTTTTCCGCTAAGGTCAGGAACACGGCAGGGATGTCCACTATCACCACTGCTATTCAACATCGTACTAGAGGTCCTAGCCTCAGCAATCAGACAACAAAAGGAAATTAAAGGCATCCAAATCGGCAAAGAAGAAGTCAAATTATCACTCTTCGCAGATGATCTGATACTATATATGGAAAACCCAAAAGACTCTACTCCAAAACTGCTAGAACTTATACAGGAATTCAGTAAAGTGTCAGGATATAAAATCAATGCACAGAAATCAGTTGCATTTCTCTATACCAACAGCAAGACAGAAGAAAGAGAAATTAAGGAGTCAATCCCATTTACAATTGCACCCAAAACCATAAGATACCTAGGAATAAACCTAACCAAAGAGGCACAGAATCTATACTCAGAAAACTATAAAGTACTCATGAAAGAAATTGAGGAAGACACAAAGAAATGGAAAAATGTTCCATGCTCCTGGATTCAAAGAATAAATATTGTGAAAATGTCTATGCTACCTAAAGCAATCTACACATTTAATGCAATTCCTATCAAAGTACCATCCATCTTTTTCAAAGAAATGGAACAAATAATGCTAAAATTTATATGGAACCAGAAAAGACCTCGAATAGCCAAAGGGATATTGAAAAAGAAAGTCAACGTTGGTGGCATCACAATTCCGGACTTCAGGCTCTATTACAAAGCTGTCATCATCAAGACAGCATGGTACTGGCACAAAAACAGACACATAGATCAATGGAACAGAATAGAGAGCCCAGAAATAGACCCTCAAATCTATGGTCAACTAATCTTCGACAAAGCAGGAAAGAATGTCCAATGGAAAAAAGACAGTCTTTTCAATAAATGGTGTTGGGAAAATTGGACAGCCACATGCAGAAAAATGAAATTGGACCATTTCCTTACACCACACACAAAAATAGACTCAAAATGGATGAAGGACCTCAATGTGCGAAAGGAATCCATCAAAATCCTTGAGGAGAACACAGGCAGCAACCTCTTCGACCTCAGCCGCAGCAACATCTTCCTAGGAAGAACGCCAAAGGCAAGGGAAGCAAGGGCAAAAATGAATTATTGGGATTTCATCAAGATCAAAAGCTTTTGCACAGCAAAGGAAACAGTTAACAAAATCAAAAGACAACTGACAGAATGGGAGAAGGTATTTGCAAAGGACATATCAGATAAAGGACTAGTGTCCCGAATCTATAAAGAACTTAGCAAACTCAACACCCAAAGAACAAATAATCCAATCAAGAAATGGGCAGAGGACATGAACAGACATTTCTGTAAAGAAGACATCCAGATGGCCAACAGACACATGAAAAAGTGCTCCATATCACTCGGCATCAGGGAAATACAAATCAAAACCACAATGCGATATCACCTCACACCAGTCAGAATGGCTAAAATCAACAAGTCAGGAAATGACAGATGCTGGCGAGGATGCGGAGAAAGGGGAACCCTCCTACACTGTTGGTGGGAATGCAAGCTGGTGCTGCCACTCTGGAAAACAGCATGGAGGTTCCTCAAAATGTTGAAAATAGAACTGCCCTATGACCCAGCAATTGCACTCTTGGGTATTTACCCTAAAGATACAAACGTAGTGATCCAAAGGGGCAAATGCACCCGAATTTTATACAGCAATGTCCACAATAGCCAAACTATGGAAAGAACCTATGAACAGATGAATGGATCAAGAAGATGTGGTATATATACACAATGGAATACTATGCAGCCATCAAAAGAAATGAAATCTTGCCATTTGCGACAACATGGATGGAACTAGAGCGTATCATGCTTAGCGAAATAAGTCAAGCAGAGAAAGACAACTATCATATGATCTCCCTGATACGAGGAAGTGATGATGCAACATGGGGGTTTAAGTGGGTAGGAGAAGAATAAATGAAACAAGATGGGATTTGGAGGGAGACAAACCATAAGTGACTCTTGATCTCACAAAACAAACTGAGGGTTGCTGGGCGGGAGGGGGTTTGGGAGAAGGGGGTGGGATTATGGACATTGGGGAGGGTATGTGCTTTGGTGAGTGCTGTGAAGTGTGTAAACCTGGTGATTCACAGACCTGTACCCCTGGGGATAAAAATATATGTTTATAAAAAAAATTAAATATTTAAAAAAAAAAGAAAGAAAGAAAGGCAAGATGCATCTATATGTTGCCTATAGGATAATCATTTCAGACCTAAAAACACATTCAGACAGAAAGAGAAGGGACAGAAAAACATTTACCATGTAAATGCAAGTGAAAAGAAAGCTGGGGTTGCAATCAATACTTATATCTAATAAAAGAGACATTAAAGGCAAAGACCATTTAAGAAACAAAGAAGGACACTACATAATGACAAAGGAAACAATCCAACAAGAGGATCTAACAATCGTAAATATTTATGCACCCAACATGGTAGAAGCTAAATATATAAAACAACTATTGACAGACATAAAGGAAAAATCAACAGGAATATAATAATGGGGAACTTTAATATCCCACTTACATCAATGGATAGATCACCCAGACAGAAAATCAACAAAGAAACAATAACTTTGAATGATATAATGGACCAAATGGACTGAACAGATATATATTCAGAACATTTCACCCAAAAGGACGAGGAATACTCTTTCTTTTCAAGGGCACATGGAACACTCTCCAGATTGGATCACACATTGGGTCATTAAACAAGTCTCAATAAATTCAAAAAGACTGAAATCATATCATGTATATTTTCTGACCTCAACAATATTAAACTAGAAATAAGTCACAAGAAAGAATTTGGAAAGAAGACAAATACATGGAAACTACATAACATGATACTAAACAATGAATGGGTCAAGGAAGAAATCAAAGAGAAAATAAAAAAATACACGCAGACAAATGAACACGAAAACACAATGATACAAAATCTTTGGGATACTTCAAAAGTGGTCCTAAGAGGGACGTTTATAACAACAGAAGTCTCAAGAAACAAGAAAAATCTCAAATAAACAACATAAGTTTACACCTCAGGAGCTGGAAAAAGGAACAACTAATGTCCAAAACCAGTAGAAGTAAAGAAATAACAAAGATTAGAACAGAAATAAGTGAAATACAGAAAAAGCAAAAACAAAAACAGAAAGATCAATGACTCAAAGCTGGTTTATTGAAAAGATCAACCAAAACTGATAAACCCTTAGCCAGACTCATCCAAAAAGCAACCCACTCCTGAAAAATAGAGAACTCAAATAAACAAAATCAGAAATGAAAGAGGAGAAATAACAATGAATAGCACAGAAATACAAAGGGTTATAGGGAAATATTATGAAGAATTATATGCCAACAAATTGAACCTAGAAGAAATAGATAAATTCCTAGAAAACTGTAACATCCCAAATTTGAATCAGAAATAGAAATACTGACCAAACTGATTACCAGTAGTGAAATTTAAGAAGTTTTCAAAAAACTCCCAATAAACAAAAGTCCAGGACCAAATGGCTTCATAGGTGAATTCTACCAAACGTTAAAAGAAGAGTTACTACTACCTATTCAATAGCTCAAAATTTAAAAAAAAAAAAAAAAGAAGATGAAGGAAAGCCACTCAATTCATTCTATGAAGCCAGCATTACCCATAATAAAACCAAAGAAAGTACAAAAGATAAAAATTATAGGACAATAACTCTGATGAACAAAGATGCAAAAAAATCCTCTACAAAATATTAGCAAAATGAATCCAACACAACATAAAAAATCGTTCACCTTGATTAAGGGGATTTATTCCAGGGATGCAGCGGTGGTTCAATATATGCAAATCAATCAGTATGATATATCAAATTAACAAGAGAAAGGATAAAAACCATGTGGTCATATCATCAAATGCAGAAAGAGCATTTGAGAATTTACAATATCTATTCATGATAAAAACTCTAACCCAGTAGTTTTAGAGGAAACATACCTCAACATAATAAAGGCCATATATATGAAAAACCCTGGCTAATATCACACACAATGGTGAAACACTGAGCTTTTTCTCTAAGATCAGGAATAATAAAATATGTCCAGTAATTACTTTTATTCAACATAGTACTGGAAATCTTAGCCACAGCAGTAAGACAAGAAAAAGAAATAAAAGGCATCCACTGGTAAGGAAGAAGTAAAACTTTCACTATTTGCAGATGCCATGATTTTATATATATATACATATACATATATATATATACACAAACACACACACATACACACACACACACACAAAGTGTACCATAAAACTACTAGAACTGATAAATGAAAACAGTAAAGTTACAGGATACAAAATTAATATACAGAAATCTTGCATTTCTATACTCTAATAATGAAATAGCAGCAGAAGTTAAGAAAACAATCCCATTTACAACTGCACAAAAAGCAATAAATACCAGGAATATACTTAACCAAGAGGGTAAGTAACCCATACTCTGAAAACTATAAAATGCTGGGGAAAGAAACTGATGATGACATAAACAAATGGAAAGATACTCCATGTTCATGGATTGGAAGAAAGAATATTGTCATAATGTCTATACTACCCAAAGAAATCTATCAAAATATAAAAAACATTTTACACAGAACTAGAACAAACTATCTTAAAATTTGTATGGAACCACAAAAGACTCCAAATAGCAAAAGCAATTTTGAGAAAGAAGAGGAAAGCTGGAGGTATCACAACTGCAGATTTCAAAATATAGTACAAAGCTATAGTAATCAAAACAGTATGACACTGGCAGAAAAATAGGCACATTGATCAATGGGACAGAATACAGCCCAGAAATAGACTCACATGTATATGGTCAATCTATGAAAAAGGAGGAAAGAATACACAATGGGAAAAAGTCTCCTCAACAAATGGTACTACATAAACTGTGCAGCTACATGCAAAAAGAGTGAAATTGAACCACCTTCTTACACCATATAGAAAAATAAACCCAAAATAGATTAAGGACTTAAATGTGAGACCTGAAACCATAAGACTCCCGAAAAGAAAATAGGCAGTAATTGCCTTGACACTGACTGCACCAACAGTTTTCTAGGTATGTCTAGAGAAACAAGAGACAAAAGCAACATTAAACTACTGAGACTATACCAAAAGAAAAATCTTTGCACAGTAAAGGAAACCATCACCAAAACAAAAGGCAACCTTCTGAACAGGAGAAGGTCTTTGCAAATGATATTCAATAAGGGGTTAATATCCAAAATATATAAATAACTTACATAACTCAACACCAAAAACCCAGATAATTTGATTAAAAAATGGGCAAAGGGCCTGAAAAGACATTTTTCCAAAGACATAGATGGCCAACAGATACTTGGAAAGATGTTGAACATAACTAATCACCACAGAAATGAAAACTGCTATTAGATACCACTTCATATCTGTTAGAATGGCTTAAATCAAAAACATAAGAAATAAGTGTAACAAGTGTTGGCAAGGATGTGGAAAAAAGGAACCCTCTGTGTATTGACTGAAATGCAAATTGGTGGGGCCTCTGTGGAAAACAGCATGTAAGTTCCTCAAAATATTAAAAACTGAATTACCATATGATCCAAAGATTCCATTACTTTGTATCAACCCAAAGAAAACAAAAACACTAATTTGAAAAGATAGAAACACCCCTATGTTTATTGCAGTGTTATTTACAATAGCCAAGATATGGAAGCAACCAAGGATCCATTCATAGATAGATAAAGAAGATGTGGTATATATACACAATGGACTATTAATCAGCCATAAAAATGAATGAGATCTTGCCATTTGCAATACATGGATGACTCTAGGGGGTATAAGGTTAAGTGAAATAAATCAGAAAGCCAAATTTCATATGATTTTATTCATATGTGGATTTAGGAACAAAATGAACAAATACACACAAAGAAACAGAGACAAATAAAACAGCCTCTTAAATACAGAGAAGAAAATAGTATTTGCCAGAGGGGAGATGGGTGTAGGGATGAGTGAAACAGATAAAGGTAATTAAGAGTACCGTTATCCTAAAAAAAAAAAAAAAAATGAAAAAAAAAAAAAAAAAAAAAAAAAAAAAAAAAAAAAAAAAAAAAAAAAAAAAAAAAAAAAAAAAAAAAAAAAAAGCACAGTTATCCTGATGAGTACTTAGTATTGTATAGAGCTGCTGATTCATGAATTCATGATACTGTATACCTGAAACTAAAATAACACTGCATGTTAATTATATTTAAATAAAAAAATAATAATCTAAGCCAGGGAAAAAGAAAATCAGCCTAGGCTGAGAGGACATCATACACTTAAAAGTACTTAATAATTTTATATACACCTTATATTTATATGTAATGAGATTTTTTTATCCTCCAGGTGGATAGAGATTAGTCAAAATGGTTGATTTTTCTTGGTACTGTTTCCAAGGTCACCTAAAAACAAAGGTCCCCCAGCAAGGGGAGATTTAATTTACAATAATTATTAAGTATATGACAACCATATTTCTATTATCAGTAAAACTAATATAATTACACTTTTAAAAAAGTAGACAAAAGTAAATCTTTCTGGTTTGATTGTCTATCTCCCATTTCTCATATTAAAAAAAAAAAAAAGGATAAAATTGTTTGCTGTAGAAGTCATACTTAAAAGCCCTAATCTTGTCTATACATAGCTTTTCCACTCAACTGAGTTTCTTTCTGTGAAAAAAATTTGAGTCATGACCAACATCACTGACTATACTTTAAGAGATGCCTGATAATGAATTTCCTTCCACAAACTGCATGATAAATTTTTGAGATCTGCTTATTTTTCATCTGTATTAAATAGACGGGATATCAAGAGATCTAAAATTAAAATTTGTTAAGTGTCTATTGTGTGCTTGGCACTTTGCACACATTATTTCATTTAATTTTCATAAACATACGAAGCACTCTTATTCCCATTTTGCACAGGAGGAACATGAGGTTTAAAACTTGACCTTTATTTGATCAATGTCAGTCAGTTGGCCAATTTGGCCTGTCCTCAACTCCTGTCCTCTACAATGCAGCCTGAAATTCAATTTTAAGATTTGGAGTGTTCTATTCTTCACTAATTAATATTTAATACAGTCTATGCCAAGCTAAAAGTAAAATAAAATAAAATCACATCAGTTTGGAGATCTTCAGTTTGCCATTAAAATATACACATATTGGGAAAGACTCCTTAATTCTGGTTAAGGTGGCAGTAAGTTTAGTGCATGTTGTTCTTATTTTCTTTATATAAGCCTGAAGGCAAGAAGGAAAAATTAGTCTTTTAAAAAGGGTTTTCTTCAATAAACCATCATGCTGACAAATTAAATGACAGTAACCTCTCTCAACAGCTGACAGCCTAGCAGGGGCCCTGTTAACATTCACATTAGGGCAGACTGATTGGTTTAATTGGCAGTCATGCCTAAAAACCTGCAGAGGAATTGATGCTGAATGAATCATTTCCTTTAGCAATATTCAGCAGTTTGAATGCAGCAATGCAACCAAAGGCTCTTAAAGTTGTTCTATTTATTGTTGAAACCAACCGACCAAGTGATTACTTTCATTTTATTTTCTAAAATTGTGTGCTTTTTACTGAAAGCCATCATTTAAAAATGTTTCAAAGAAAAGATTTCTTACCACATTTTCCCATATCTCAAACTGGAAGGTACTAGAGGCAGACAATGTCGTGAGGAATAAATCTAGAAGGAAAATAATAGAATGGTAAGTTTTGTTACTGATGTATACATTTAAAACAGGAAGAAAAACAGTTATTAATAGAGTTGTACTTAAACATATTTTAAATTATTTTTAAGGAGCTTGATCCTGTCAAAGAAAAGAAAGCATATTATCCTGTACTAGTACAACTAAGGAAAATGTATTTAAAGGCAGCATTTGGTATTATTCCTTCAAAAGCATTCTTTATTTTTAAGAGCAGTTATGTGTATTAACCTTTTTTATCTTATACATTTTTATTTTAAAGCACACTATATTTTAAACAAAATATTCAAATTAGAATCACATTGTGCTTTCTCACCTAAGAGCTATGCTTCCTTATGTATCTCATATATATATATTAACACTTAAGCCATATATATATATATGGCTTAAGTGTTATTTTAAGTCACAGTATCATAGCATCCAAAATCTTTAGTACTTATGTTAAGTGAACAATAAATTGTATTTCAAATTCTGAATGGAAGAATTGTCTTCATGTAGTCCAACTAAAAAAATTTATTTTATTGGAAAGTGTAAGATTTTTAATAAAATTTGTTGAAAAATAATAGGTTGACAGTCAAATCTAACACCCTATTAATCCAAAGGCCAGGTGAAATGCAAATCTATTCTAGTAGTAGTATTTATTATATATGCATAGTGGCAATTCTACTTAGCAAATACATAGTTTCAGAATGATGAGCTGACTCATAAGAATATTAAAATAACATTACTCTTTCATGCTTTAAAAAGTGGGAATTATTCAGAGTGATATGCAGACCATAACTATTTTAAAGAAAAGATTTTTTCTGTCCTATTAAATTTGTTTAAGAAAACTATCCTTCACATTTTAATGTGTTTTCTGTAGAGATTTCATATGAGTTTAATGAAGCTCATTTATGAAATAATTATAATAATAAGAATTTTCATAGAATCCCCAGAAAGCTAAGTAATTTCTTCTCTGTTACAATTAGTTGTAGTTAAACTCCTGATTCCAAGTAAGTGAAACTATTCTTTCTGTCAATATATCAGAAATCTCTTGATTTATTTTTACCACACTAAGGATGCTTTCCCTGTCTTTTTGAAGTCTTTTATGAAGATAATTTCTTTCTTTTTTTTTTTAAGATTTTATTTATTTATTTGACAGACAGAGATCACAAGTAGGCAGAGAGGCAGGCAGAGAGAGGAGAGAGGAGGAAGCAGGCTCCCTGCTGAGCAGAGAGCCCAATGCGGGGCTTGAAGCCAGGACCCTGAGATCATGACCTGAGCCCAAGGTAGAGGCTTTAATCCACTGAGCCACCCAGGAGCCCCTGAAGATAATTTCTTTACTCTGTACTTCCATGCTCATCTAGGAAAATTCCCAAACAATACCTGAGATTTGTGAGATGATGCACCTACAGCCAACATCCTCTCCTTTTCCCATATACCCTCCACATTGCTATTAGCATGATGAAAAAATAAAAGTGCAAATCTGATCTCATTCCTTCTCTTCCAGTATCTCTTCTTCCCATATGAGGAAGCCTACTTATCTAAGTTTCCACGCTCATTTCCTGCTACTCTATCACAAGAAACTGACTCTCTATAGTACCCTTTTATGTCACAGCTATCTGATGTCCCCACTGTCCCTGAGGCCCTTCCTCTCCCTAGGCATAGCTTTCCCTTCATTGTTATTCCACTATGGTATCTCAATTGGCATGATTACAAGATCCTATGATATTCCAGTTTCATATCTGTCTTTCCTGAGCTTCTTGAGGGGAAGAGTCATGCCTAATTGGTTTTTATATCTCTGTGGTTTCTATGTACTTGGAAATGTGTTTTACAACTAAATGATACCATACACACACACACACACACACACACACACATGCCCCACATATATACACATATACATGTCTACAGACATATGCAAGTGTGTTTATGGGTATATATATGTATATATATATTGTATTTAGTTATATAAAATATACAGTGGTTCCTGAAAATTTGCTTGAACTATCTATAAATAGTTACTCTATTGCATCTTTAAAAGGTATCTTGGGAAAAGAAGGGTTTTATGTTAGAGCATTTCATTCAAAATATGTATGACTGATTATATTGACTCCTGTCTTAGGAATGTTTTAAAAACTGTTAATTTTTATCTGAAAATATGAGCCTGGTAATGGGTATTATGGAGGGCAGGGATTGCATGGAGTACTGGGGGTTACATGCAAACAATGAATCATGGAACACTGTATCAAAAACTAATGATGCTTGGCATCAGGGAAATACAAATCAAAACCACAATGAGATACCACCTCACACCAATCACAATGGCTAAAATTAACAAGTCAGGAAATGACAGATGCTGGCGAGGATGCGGAGAAAGGGGAACCCTCCTACCCTGTTGGTGGGAATGCAAGCTGGTGCAACTGCTCTGGAAAACAGCATGGAGGTTCCTCAGAAAGTTGAAAATGGAGCTACCCCATGACCCAGCAATTGCACTACTGGGTATTTACCCTAAAGATACAAATGTAGTGATCTGAAGGGGCACGTGCACCCGAATGTTTATAGCAGCAAGGTCCACAATAGCCAAACTATGGAAAGAACCTAGATGTCCATCCACAGATGAATGGATCAAGAAGATGTGGTACATATACACAATGGAATACTATGCAGCCATCAAAAGAAATGAAATCTTGCCATTTGTGATGACATGGATGGAACTAGAGGGTATTGTGCTTAGTGAAATAAGTCAAGCAGAGAAAGACAACTATCATATTATCTCCCTGATATGAGGAAGTGGAGATGCAATGTGGGGGCTTTGGGGTGTAGGAAAAGAATAAATGAAACAAGATGGGATTTGGAGGGAGACAAACCATAAGTGACTCCTAATCTCACAAACAAACTGAGGATTGCTGGGAGGAGGGGGGCTGGGAAAGGCGGGTGGGGTTATGGACATTGGGGAGGCTATGTGCTATGGTGAGTGCTGTGAAGTGTGTAAACCTGGCGATTCACATACTTGTACCCCTGGGGATAAAATACATTATATGTTTATACAAATAAAAAAAATTGATTAAAAAAAGTCTTTTAAAAAAAAGACTAATGATGTACTGTATGGTGACTAACATAACACAATTTAAAAAAAAATTTAGGAGGAGTCAAGATGGCGGAGAAGTAGCAAGCTGAGACTGCTTCAGCTAGCCGGAGATCAGCTAGATAGCTTATCTAAAGATTGCAAACACCTGAAAATCCATCGGCAGATCGAAGAGAAGAAAAACAGCAATTCTGGAAACAGAAAAACAACCACT
>NC_081573.1:24854224-24877143 GCF_022355385.1 Mustela nigripes
TGTACCCCTGGGGATAAAAATATATGTTTATCAAAAATAAAAAATTAAAAAAAAAAATTTTAAAAAAAAGGAAAATGTGAGTAATCAGCATAAGAAAGTGATTAGGTATTAACAGCCATAGAGATTTCTAAGAATCACGTACAACTATGTCAGTGCAAGCTCTGAGCTATTTGACAGAAGTAAAGCGGATAATTACACTATTATTACACAATACAGTTGAATTTGTTCAAACTGAAAACATTTACAGTGTTGAAATTCTGAACGCATTTGAGAAGACAGGAGGGGGCATCTTTCTGACAAGGGCTCACAGGCTCATTGCCTGATAAGCCAGTTAGCTTTGTAGGATTGGAAGAGCTCTTTTGTTACCACAAATGACCAAGCAGAGACAGTTAGAAGGGAGGGGTGGGTGGTTACCAGCAATCTATTACCCTTCATAGAAAAACAACACAAAGTGTTTTTTTCTGATGGCACTGCACTAGTCTCAATACATTTGCATAAAAGGTGATAAATCATGAGCTTTCTGCTCTTCCATTCACAGTTTGAAAATTTAACAACTATAACCACGTTTGCTGATTCCATTTTCATAGCTTCATGAGCTATTATATTAAGATTTTGAAATACAGTAAATTTTGATGAGGGATTGGAAGTATCTTGTAAAATAGATTAAAAAATTCATTTCACTATTCAATTATGCAAAAAAAGGTTATAGGAAAAATAAATGATTCATTTTGTAGAGAAATAGAGACAATTAATAATCAACAATTCAAGATGAAATCATGCCTCTGACTTTGAATGAAATGAGAATGAAATAAAGAAATGAAATTAAATAAGCTAGGAAAAAAGTCAATAAAGCAACCAACTTCTCACCTCCTACATGGGTAAGAGTAATTCATTCACATAATATAATGGAAGGAAATGTACCCAATGAAACTGTAACAGATGCTGTGACATGCCACCCAGATCCCTTCTGCATAAAAGACTTATTCTTTTGCTTACTGGAAATGCGGCTGGCAGACAGCCCTACGCAGTTGCCCTTTCTGGAACAGCTCTAGGTGAAAAGAATTGCTTTGCCAAAGGTTGCATCCCTTTCTACACTAGGCTGCATTCAATAACTGGTCAGTTCAGAGAAATAAAGTCTAGACCCCCACCACCATCACTCAGGAAAACTCTGCAGGGCCACACCACAAGGCATTCAGAAGACCAAGGTCTGGTGAGGTTTTTATTTGACACTAAATCATAGCCCAATTCTGCTTCCTTCCCATTTCCTCCAGTAGTACTGACTATAAGAGCACTCCCTAAAACTTCTTGCACACTAGTTTCTAATTCAAAGTCTACTTCTCAGAAAATGCAATCTACAACTGTTGATACCAGAAGTGACCTAAGAAAGCAAATACTAAGATTTTGAAGTTGGATCACCTCAAAAGAGACTGCTAATAAGGATTTTTTCACTGGGGTTAAAGAGTGAACAGATAGCCATACTATCTTTTACTAGTATTATTGGGATGGTATTTTGGTGGAAGGGAATACACTAGTGGGTGTGGTATTTCAGGCTTTTTGAGAAATATGAGATAAACACTGACTATAAAGACAGTGAAATTGGATGGCTATTGTTAAGCTTACCTGAAGAAACAGAGGAGAGACACAAATACTAAGCATGACTGACGAGAAAGTAAAAGCCATGTGTGAAACCAAGAGGGCCTCTTGAGTAGCATCTAAAGAGGTTCTCATCTCCTGTAGTAGGAGGGCAAAAATGAGCTGAAGACTAAGACCAGGATTTGTTTCAACCGATCCCCTAAAGTAAGCTAAATATCTACCAGAACACTCTGAACACCCATGAAATCAGCCTGAGATCTAAGATTATACACTTCTGGATCTCTACAGGGCGGAAGACATCAGTGGAGAGGTAACATGGAGAGGGAATACTGAGACTGATATCAGAGGATAAACTGAAGGGGAGGGAGCCACCAGAAGTGACCCATTGTAAAGTAATACTCCAATATTAAAGTGCCCTGTGGTTGGGGACCAGTATTAACTTGGAGACTTGTTAAAAGCACTCAAAAAGCACAAAAGATCTTAAAGGGCAACTGGTAGAATTGGGTGGCCATGGGCACAGGCCTAAATCCAGGGTCCCACGACAGTCACGACCGGTGATCACATCTATGCCAGAGAGAGCCGGGTGAGGCCTCTGTGGTCTCTGAGCCCACAGCATTCTGCACTTGCATCACTGCTGGGCTGGGTGCACTGCTGCTGGCTGGAGCCTGAGAGAGCCCGGTGTGAATGCCAGCCTGTGGTCTCTGGCCCGCAGCCTTCCAAGACCTATGCGATCCTGGGGTCTGAGCATACCCAGCCCATGCCTGAGAGAACTCGGTGCAGTCTCAGGTTGGGATATGTCGGCCTGCAGCCTTCCCCAACCTGTGCCTCCATGGGGTGTAGCACACTGGGCATGGGCATGGATTCCAGACAGCAGTCTGGCAATGGTATCCACCTGGGCTCAGACTCGCCTAGACCAATATCACTCACAGTTCTCATGGCACAGGAATGCAGAGACAACTGGGGGTCTTGGGCAACCACTGACCACTGAGAAGGTGGCAAAGGGGTGCGCAATGCCTGTGGGAGCCTGTGGTGTTCAGTGGAGTTTGCAGAGGGAGAGTCTGTGTATTCTGGACCACCCAGAAGAGAGCAGACTGAGGTTTCTCTATGAGGTGGAGGTCTCAGTGGAGTCAGCTTTCCATTAAATCCCAGAAAAGCCACAAAAAGTCACCAAAGAACAAAAGCCTGAAAAACAGGTTTCCAAAGAGCCAAGCCCCTTGATAAGGGGCAGGGCAAAGCAGCCCAAGCAAGAGTGACCGAAAAACAACAGGGGGAAAGCCAAAAGAATGAGAGGACAACCACCACAGTGTCCCCATAAAATTGTAAAACCCCAACACCAGGGGAAAACAATATATTAAGCTCCTGGTATTGCCCCCAAACCTGTATTTTTCACAAATACAAGTTTTCTTTCTTTTCTTTTTTTTTTTTAAATTCATTCTCACGATTCTTGTTCTTTTAATTTTTTTAACCTGCTTACCATTACAAATGAGGTTTAATACAATGTATTCCATAATAACATTTTAACTTGAACTTTTTTCATATATATCCCTGTTTCTTTTTCTTTTCTTTTTTTTCTTTAATACATATAGATATAAGCTTCAAGGTAGTCCTTTTCCCTCTTCAATACTATCCCTATCTATAAACCAGTTTTAATTTCCCTGTATCTCTGGAAAGTAGAGTCCTTTAACAAAGATAAAAAGACTCACCCAAGAAGAACTGAATTAACCTTCCATGCCCACATGGAGGGTTTATAACCATCTTCTCATCTTATTCTTCTGTTAGTGTTTCTGTGCATTTTTTTTTTTTTGTACTATATAAATCTTATTCTTGGGATTCATTTTGGCTTTTTTTTTTCTTGTATTTTACTTTTGTTGGTCTTTCTGTTTGTTCGTTTTCGTTTACATACCGTACAGATCTTACTTTCAGGGCTCATTCTAGCTGGGTTTTCTGGTTTTTTATTTTATTTTTTTCCTATTTTTCTCTCTCCCTTTTCTTTCCTTTTGGTTGTGACTTCCGATTGCTCTGAAACTTTCCAGGTGGATATTGCCTAGGTCGTGGTTGATATGTTCAGCTATACATCCCCTCAACCACTTCTCACCAAAATTACTAGAAGGAGGAACACCCAACAGAGGAAAAATTCAGACTGTGCCCTCTCCATCAGAACTATTGGATATGGACATCAATAGTATGTTGGAAAGGGAATTTAGGGTAACAATTATACAGGCAATGGATAGGTTGGAGAAAACCATTAGTGACAACATATAATTTCTAAGGACAGAAGTGAGAGCTGACCTGGCAGAAGTTAAAAATGATATCAGTGAGATCCAGTCCAATCTAAATACTCTAACAGCTAGGGTAACCAAGGCAGAAGATCGAATTAGTGATCTAGAAACACTAGGGAGGGGATGGGGGATGTATGAGCCTGGTGGTGGGCATTAAGGAGGGCATGTATTGTGTGGAGCACTGGGTGTGGTGCATAAACAATGAATCTTGGAATACTTAAAAAAAAAAAAAAAAGGAATAGAAGATCTCCAAAGAAGGTTGAATTCTCAACCTAAGCTGGTCTGGTATGCTAACGTCAGGGCCCTAGTTTGGAAAGAATGATACCTGACTCATGAATTAGGAACATCTGGGTGATGAACCTGAAGTCTTTAGCCCTCAGATTCACTTGAGTCCTCAAAGCTTGCATAAGTGGCCCAGTTTTCACTGTTATAGGCTGGTATTCACTCCTGTTTGAACATGATGTTTTCCCTAAAGGCTAGTGCTCTCTCTTGTTTAAAGATGAGGGAGAGGATTCTGCTCCCATTGGAAAACATGCTTCCAAGTTCCTATAGTTTGTCTCATATTCTCTCCTGGCTACTAGACCACAAAGTGGGGTTAAGTTACAAAATAATCTAGCCAGGGATGTGATGTACACATAAGGGAAAAAGGAACTATAGCCTGAATTAAGTCCAGGACCTTGCTAACATGTAGTGGCGGGGGCCAGGAGAATATGCATGAGACTATATTCTGAGATTGCTTGAACAAGATGGAGGCAGGGAGAATGAGGTGTAGGGTGGGGTAGAAAAAAATACCTGGGGTTGGGGTCAAGGTTTTTACACTGGATACCTTACATGCTAGAAGAGGTAGCAATTCACTTTACAGGAGCAGACCACACACTGGATATGGGTTTATTCTTCCTGTCTTAAAAACTAATTTTTTAAAATGCTAACAGAAATACAGTATGATGATGGCTGAGATCACTGGTATTTACTTGAAGAAATAATCCTTAACAAAAGATCATGAGTTAGTGAAAAATTCAGGATATAAGCCCCAAACTCAATGAAATCCCTTTTCATTAAAATCTTATAACAAGTAAAAAAGTGAAACTATTCAATGCACATGCAGTTTCTTCCCCAGAAAATATAAGAGTAAGTGTTGAGTAAGTGTACACAAAAACATTAAATGGTATTGCTTCAATTATTTCCATTCATAGTTTGAAAGGATTAAGCTACTGCATTTTTAAATACTGCCAAGCGCTGCACAGCCTTCCCTTCAAGCGAAAAATCTTCTGGTTAAAGTTGGCATCAAAAGGAAGCCCACTTAGGAGTCTTAAAAACTAAAATTGGAAGTTCGACTACGCTAACTATACCACATTAGGAAAAATGCAAACAAGGCTTTATGATTGTGATCAAAGTTTAAAGTTAGATAGTAATGGGCACTTAACATCCTTTTGATATACTATGTAGGAAGGAAGAGGTTAAAAACTGTAATTTCCAGCACTGCATCCTTTCAGTGTGACATCTTGCTGTTTGAAAAAATATTTTGATGGAAGTTTTTAAAAAGTATTCATCATGTCATTTGGAGTTCCTGCATGAAGAAATTCTCCTTGAATGATGAAAGTCACTGTACTTCCAAGGGAGTAAATATTATGGTCCATTTGGAAAAACAGAGTTCATAAGACTTTTTCAGTATTTTATGGAAGCTTCAGGTATTTCCACAAAAAATGGTTCAAAGCAGTATCACAGTTTGTGCTGCTTTAATCTTGAGAACAGAGGACATGCCAAGCTCATGTTTACATCTGTACTATAGAACACCTACTCTATATCTGTTCTTTAGTACTGTCCAGTCTTTCTTAGGTCTGGTTATATTAGTGAAGATGAGCATAAGTATGTAGAATAAAAATATCTTCCCCCTGCTTCCATTTGTTCATAAAAAAGCACATTGAAGTCAACATGGCAGCTGAAATTGTGAAGACAAATGAGCTCTTCCCCTTCTCAGTGGCAGTTTAACTGCACTCTGGTTCAGAGGTCATCAACACACAGACTGTAAGGCATGAGGCTCCAACTTAAATAAGTTAATGGGTCCTGGTACAATGAAGATGATCAAACAATAAAAAGTTACAGAGCACAAAAACTGACCACGAATCTCAGGATGGATGAGATGGTAGGTAGTAGAGCTAGATGAAGCCACAAGATCTGATCACTGACTAATGAAGACATCAACTAATTAGCCTCAGGCAATTACTATTATGGAAATATGGTTTTTAAATATGAAAAATTATATTTTAAAAATACTGAAATCTAATTCAAAATATGTTAAGCAGGAAGGGCAAAAAACCAAAAACATTTCTGCAGAGGCTCCAGTTTTAGCCACAGGTACTAGATTGAAACATCTGATATACTACTGCTTTGCTTACATATCTGTGGGCAGAGAACCAACCCTATTTCTTATATTCCTATTTCAAATAATAGTCCCAAATCATATTCTGTACAAATGAATTAAATTTAATAACATATGAGGAATCTGTTTAAATGGATCTCCATTCACAAAGCAAAGTTTAAGGAAGAAGTATAAATTTCTAGGAATCATTTTTCAATTTCATTTTTTAAAGACTTTTAATTATTTATTTTAGAGATAGAGAGTGAGAACATAAGCAGGGGGAGGAACAAAGGGAGAGGGACAAGAAGACTCTGTGCTGAGTATGGAGCCCAATGCAGGGCTCGATCCCATGATCCTGAGATCATGACCTGAGCTGAAATCAAGAGTTGGACGCTCAACAGACTGAGCCACCCAGGTGCCCCTAGATTTCAGGTTTTAAGTTATACCCTTCTATCTAGACTTCCCCTTCCTTTCTTTTTCCTATCACGAAGCACTGGGCTCCAGCTGAAGATTCACTATACTTAGCAGAGAGCTCTGACTACCTCAAACATAAGAGACTGTACACAAGGTACAGAGAGACTTAAGACATCATACTCTGGTCCACAGGCACACATTTTAAGACTGAAAGCCCTCAATCCTGGGTAAACAAGAAACAACTTCAACACGCACCTTCTCTCATCAGTCAAACCATTATCAGAAGTTCTTTTGTTGTAAGGGGAAAAAAGACTGGATTTATCTCAGATTGTGTAGGAATATGAGAATCTCAGGTGAAAACAATAAACTCTAAATAATAGGCTGCTGGCAGCAAATGATGAGGGGGGCCTAGTATGACCCTAAAATTGAATGTTTAAGGGAATTATAATTTCCATTTGATGAGGATTATTAACAAATAAAGAATGGATATATTTTACTTACATTTTTACTATAGGAAATTTATTTTCAGAACTTATATGAACTTTTAGAGAAATGTAATCAATCATCAAAATAAATTAATGATCTTCAAAGTCTTAGCAGTATTTTGAATTCTACTGTTTTATATTTATCTTTCAATTTAAGTCACATATTTCCTCTATTCCTAAGAGGTTAGAGTCTTAAAGAACCTTGGGGAATTTGCAGTTTTAATGTTTTTAACCTTGTAATGTTTTGATGGATGAACAGGCATTATGATTCAAAATTCCAATATGAGAAGACACTTCATTTTCTATAAGAGTTTTCTATGTTCCAGAAGGTAAAGAATTCATTAGAGATGATAATATTTAATGATGGAAAGAACAGGAGAACAGGAACTTGGCATTAATCACTACTAAGATTTTCATATTTTCTATCAGCTCTCAGTAAGTAAGTTTACTTGAATGAAGATTTTATAACACAAATTTTAGAACTGCATTTGCCCTGATGTTTTTTTCTCAGGGCAGTCAAGTCGGTCTGCCTCGATTTGGTTTATACAATAAGGTCACATCCATTTGGTTTTTACAATAAGGTCACCTATTTCCATTAGATGCTTTCATTCCAAAATTCTGATCCTTTATTACCATGTCCCCTTATGTCTTACTTATAAATTTATAAAGATATTATACTTGCCATTTGTTCAAAAGCTACCTACATAGCACTAACATGGCATGTTGGATTTTTGAGTACTTATTTCCTTTGAATAAAAAGATTGCATGTCCAGGAAAACAACAGATGTTGGCAAGATTGCAGAGAAATGGGAACCCTCTTACACTGTTGGTGGAAACGCAAATTGGTGTAGTCTCTCTGGAAAACAGTATGGAGGTTCCTCAAAAGTTAAAAACAGAACTATTCTACAATCCAGCAACTGCGCTACTAGATATTTGCTCAAAGGATACAAACATACTGATTTGAAGGGGCACATGCACCCTGATGTTTATAGAACATTATCAACAATAGCCAAACTACGGAGAGAGCCTAGATGTCCATAGACTAAGGAATGGATAATGAAGTTGTGATATCTATCTATCTATCTATCTATGCATCTATATCTGAACACACACACACATCATATATATGCAATGGAATATTACTCAGTCATTAAAAAAGAATGAAATCTTGTCATTTGCAATGATATTGATAGAACTATAGTATATTGCACTAAGCAAAATAAGTCAGAAAAATATTATATGGTTTCACTCATGTTTAATTCAAGAAACAAAACAGATGAACCATATGGGGGAAAAGAGAGGTAAACCAAAGACAACAAACTGAGGGTTACTGGAAGGAAGTGAGTGGGTCATGGGTTAAATGGGTGGTGGGTATTAAGGAAGGTACTTGTTGAGACAGCAATGGGTGTTGTATGTAAGTGATCAATCATTAAATTCTACTCCTGAAACCAGTATTATATTGTATGTTAATTAAGTGAAATACCTATTTCTTCATTTATTTGTTTATATTAAATATTTTATCTATTTATTTGTCAGAGAGAGAGAGAGAGAACAAGCAGGAGAAATGGCAGGCAGGGGCAGAAGCAGGCTCCCTGCTGAGCAAGGAGCCTGATGTGGATTCAATCCCAGGACCCTGGGATCATGAACTGAGCCAAAGGCAGACACTTAACCAACTGAGCCACCAGGCATCCCATTAATTTAGTGGAATTTAAATAAAAACTTAAAAACAACAAAAAAAGAGCAACCCTTATGTATAGACTTATGAGTAAAGCAGAAATTTAAAAAAAAATAGCAGAAATAAAAAAAGTCAGTCTCCACTGATGTTAAAGGACTGTTAAAGGGCTTTAACTGTATCTTTTATGCATTTCTGTCTCCTGAGTTGTTTCATTTTTAAGAGAATTCTTAATTTTCCAACATGATGGGCTCATACTCAGGGGATTTGGGTTAGAGAAGGAACCTTAGTTTTGCTCACAAAAATAGTGGCTAGACATTTAAAACCAAATTCAACTTGACAGTAATTTATTTCTCAAGTGGCATGACTCAATCAAGGTAATGAATGCTCTAAAATTTATGAGTAGCACCTGTTGGTATCTCTGACCATGGCTACATCAGAGCAAACTGCAAATGCAATACATATGGTCAGAAAAGCTTAGTAGATTATTCCTTTTGTAAATCCACAGGCAGGACAGTTTAGCATACAAAATGAGTTATCCTTTTTTTTTTTTTTTAAAGATTTTATTTATTTATTTGTCAGAGAGAGAGAGAGAGAGTGAGCGAGCACAGGCAGAGTGGCAGGCAGAGTCAGAGGGAGAGGCAGGCCCCCTGCGGGGCAAGGAGCCTGATGTGGGACTCGATCCCAGGATGCTGGGACCATGACCTGAGCCGAAGGCAGCTGCTCAACCAACTGAGCCACCCAGGCGTCCCACAAAATGAGTTATTTAAAATGATTTAAACTCAAAGGAGGGGAAAGATGGCAGAGAAGTAGGAGACCCTGTTTCAATTGGTCCCCTAAAGTGATCTAAATATCTACCAGAATACTCTGAACACCCATGAAAGCAGCCTGAGATGTAGGATTATAAACTTCTGGATCTCTACGGGGCAGAAGACACCAGTGGAGAGGTAAAGCAGAGTGAAACTTGGACTGATACGGGAGGATAAACAAAGGGGGAGGGAGCCACCAGAAGCGACCCACTGGAAAGTAATACCCCAATACAAAAGTGCCCTGTGACTGGGGACCAGCATTAACTTGCAGACTGGTTAAAAGCACTCAAAAAGAGCAAAAGATCTTAAGGGGCAACTGATGGAATTGGGCGGTCCCAGGCACAGACCTTAGCCCACAGACTGAGGATGGCCACCACCCAGCAACCATGCATGCCAGAGAGACTGTGGCGGAACCTTGAGTTCCTGGTCCCTCAGCTTCTAGGGTTGTGGGGCTTGCACCACCACGTGGCTGAGCGCACTCCTGCCCCCTCATGACAGAGTCTGGTGGTCGCTTTCTAGAACCACATCCTTTTGCGCTCTGCCTGTACTTCATTACCGGGTCTGAACTATACCTCCACATGCACCAGAGAGAGCTCTGTGTGGGCGCCAGCTGGCGGTCTCTATGACTGGCAGAAGGTCTGGACGCTCACAGCTGGTGCCTGAAGGAACTTAGCACATTTTCTAGCCGGGATCCATGAGTTCTGGACCTCAGACAGCAGCCCCGGCAAAGGCAGCCACCAGAAACAGGCTCTATGGACCAATATCACTCCCGGTTTTAGTGGCGCAAGGTTGCAGAAACAAGTAGGTGCTTTGGGCGACCACTGAGACAGTGGCTGGTTCCGTGTACTGCCTGTGGGAGGTTGCACGGTTCAGTGGAGTTTTGCAGAAGGGGAGTCTGTGTCTTCTGGACCACCCTGAGGGTAACTGACTGAGGCTTCTCTCTGAGACAGAGGTCTGGGTGCACTCTGCTTTCCATTATACCTCCAAGAAGCAGCAAAAAGCTGCCAAAGAACAAAAACCTCCAGAAAGCAAAAGCCTGAAAAACGTGTTTCCACAGAGCCCAGCCCCTTGATATGGGGAAGGAGGACTCAACCCAAGAAGAATGCATGAAAAACAACCACTACAGGGTTCCCATAAAACTGTAAAACCCCAACATCAGGGGAAAACAATATATTAATCTCCCGGTATTGCCTTAAAACCTGTATATTTCATAGATACAATTTTTATTTTTAATTCATTCTATTCTTATTCATTTAAAAATTTTTTAAACTTACTTACCATTACAACTATAGGTTTAATACAATATATTTCATAAAAACCTTTTAACTTGAACTTTCTTCATACATATACCTCTATTTTTCTTTTCTATTTTTTTTTATATACATATAGATATAAGCTTCAAGGTAATCCTCTTTCCCTAATCAATATTACCCCTATATATTAAACAGTTTTATTCTCCTTTCTCTCTGGAAGTTGAGGCCTTTAACAGAGATACCATGATATACCCAAGAAAAATCAAAATAACCTTCCTCACCCACAAGGAGGGTTGATAACCACCCTCCCATCTTTTTCTTCTGTCAGTGTTTCTGTGTATTGGTTTTTGTTCTAGTATTATGTAAATCTTATCCTTGGGGTTCATTTTGGCTGGGTTCTTTCTTTTTTTCTCTTGCCATTTACTTTGGTCTGTCTTTTTGTTTGTCCATTTTTGTTTGTATACCTTATAGATCTTATGTTTGGGGCTCCTTCTGACTGGGTCTTTTCTTTTCTCTCTCTCTTCATCTTTTTTCTTTCTTTTGGGTAGTGACTTCTAATTGCTCTGAAGTGTTCCAGGGTGCACTTTGCCTGGACCATAGTTGATATACTCACCTATACATCCCTTCAACTACCTCTCACTAAAATGACTAGGAGGAACATCCAACAGAGGGAAAATTCAGAGACTGTGCCCTTTCCATCAGAACTATTGGATATGGACATAAACAGTGTGTTGGAAAGGGAATTCAGGGTAACAATTATCCAGGCAATGACTAGGTTGAAGAAAACCATTAGTGACAACATCGAATCTCTAAGGACAGGAATGAGAGCTGACCTGGCAGAAGTTGAAAGTGCTATCAGTGAGATCCAATCATATCTAAATACTCTAACAGCTAGGGTAACCAAAGCAGAAGATTGAATTAGTGATCTAGAAACAAACTGATAGAAAAGAAGGATTAGGAGGAAGCCTGGAACAAACAGCTTAGAAACTATGAAAATGAAAATGGAATTAGGGAAATAAATGATGCCATGAAACATTCCAAAGTCAGAATTATTGGGATCTCTGAGTGGGGTGGAGAGAGAGAGAAGACTAGAAGATATAGTTGAACAAATTCTGGATGAAAATTTCCCCAGTTTGGGGAATGGAGCAGCATCATTTGTGTCCTAGAGGCAGAAAGGTACCCCTCCAAGATCAACGAATCCAGAAACACCTTGAGACACTTGATTGTGAGACTGACAAATCATAATTTGAGACAAGAGCTTCTGAGGGCAGTGAGGGGAAAGAGATTCCTTATACACAGAGAAAGGTCAGACCTGTTTGCAGAAACCTGGCAAGCCAGAAAGGGCTGGCAAGACATATTCAGGGCACTAAATGAGAAGAACATGCAGTCAAGAATACTTTATCCAGCAAGGCTGACATTCAAAATGGTTGGAGAGATAAAGAGCTTCCAAGACTGGCAGGGTTTGGAAGAGTATGTGACTACCAAGCTGGCACTACAAGAAATGTTAAGGGGAGGGGTGGTTTCTATAAAAGAAGAAAGAACCAAAGAATGACAGAGAACAGAAATTTACAGAGGCAATCTATAGAAACAAGGACTTCTCAGACAACATGATGTCAATAAAAACGTATCTTTCAATAATCACTCTAAATGTGAACAGCCTAAATGCTGCCATAAAATGGCAGAGTATTGCAAAACTGGATAAAACAACAGGACCCATCCATATGCTCTCTACAAGAGACACACTTGGAACCTAAAGATACATCCAGACTGAAAGTGAAGGAATGGAGAAGCATTGTTCATGCCAATGGGCCTCAGAAGAAAGCTGGGGTAGCAATTCTCATATTAGATAAATTAGATTTTAAACTAAAAACTGTAGTCAGAGATACGGAAGGATACTGCATCATTCTTAAAGGGTCTATCCACCAAGAAGATCTTACAATTGTAAATATTTATGCCCCCAATATGGGAGCAGTCACATGTTAATCAAAATAAAGAGTCATACTGACATGAACACAGTATTGGTAGGGGATCTTAACACCACTCTCAGCAACAGCAGATCATCTAAGCAGAAAATCAACAAAGAAACAAGAACACTGAATGACACATTGGAGCATGTGGACTTCATAGATATTTACAGAACATTCCACCCTGAAACAACAGACTATCTATTCTTCTTGAGGGCACATGGAACCTTCTCCTGAACAGACCACTTACTGGGTCACAAATCAGGGCTCAACTGATACCAAAAGAATGAGATTACTCCCTGCGTATTCTCAAACCACAATGCTTTGAAACTGGAGCCCAACCACAAGAAAAAGTCTGGGAGGAATTCAAACACTTGGAAGCCAAAGACCACCCTGCTTAAGAATGTTTGAATCAGCCAGGAAATCAAAGCAGAACTTAAACAATTCATGGAAACCGATGAGAATGAAGAAACATCAGTCCAAAAACCTATGGGATACGGTAAAGGTGGTCCTAAGGGGGAAATACATAGCCATGCAAGCCTCACTCAAAAAAACTGAAAAATCCAAAATACACCAGCTCTCTTTACACCTTAAAGAACTGGAAAATCAACAATAAATTACGCCAACCCCATGCAAAAGGAAGGAAATAATCAAGATTAGAGTGGATATCAATGAGATAGAAACTAGAGATGTAGTAGAACATATCAACGAAACTAGAAGCTGGTTCTTTGAAAGAATCAATAAGATTGATACACCACTGGCCAAACTAATCCAAAAGAAAAGAGAGAGGACCCAAATTAATAAAATTATGAATGAAAGGGGAGAGATCATGACTAACACCAAGGAAATAGAAATAACCACCAGGAAGTATTATCAACAATTATATGCCAATAAGTTAAGCAACCTAGAAGAAATGGATGCATTCCTAGAAACCTATAAACTTCTAAGACTGAATCTGGAAGAAACTGACAACCTGAATAGACCAATATCTAGAAATGAGACTGAAGCAGTAATCAAAAACCTCCCAATAAACAAGACCCCAGGACCTGATGGATTCCCTGGGGAATTCTATCAAACATCCAAGGAAGAAAAAATACCTATTCTCCTGAAGCTCTTTAAAAAAGTAGAGACAGAAGGAAAGCTTCCAGACTCTTTCTATGAAGCCAGCATTACCCGGATCCCAAAACCAGGTAAAGATCCCATGAAAAAGGAGAACTTCACTTATTTGTGGAGCATAACAAATAACATGGAGGACAAGGGGAGATGGAGAGGAGAAGGGAGTTGAGGGAAATTGGAAGGGGAGGTGAACCATGAGAGACTATGGACTCTGAAAAACAATCTGAGGGTTTTGAAGGGGCGGGGGGTGAGAGGTTGGGGGAACCAGGTGGTGGGTATTAGGAACGGCATGGATTACATGGAGCACTGGGTGTTGTGCAAAAACAATGAATACTGTTACACTGAAAAGAAATTTAAAAAAAAAGAATAAAAGGAGAACTTCAGACCAATACCCAAGATACTCAATAATATCCTAGCTATTAGGATCCAACAGTACATGAAAAAGATTATCCACCATGACCAGGTGGGATTTATCCCTGGGATGCAAGGGTGGTTCAACATTTGCAAGTCTATCAATGTGACAGAACAAATCAAAAAGAGAAGAGAGAAGAATCACACGGTCCTCTCAATTGGGGCAGAAAAAGCATTTGACAAGATACAGCATCCACTCCTGATTAAAACACTTCAACGTACAGGGATAGAGGGAACATTCATCAACTTAATAAAATCTATCTATGAAAAACCCCCAGCGAATATTATTCTCAATGGGGAAAAGCTGAGAGCCTTCCCTTTGAGATCAGGAACACGATAAGGATGCCCACTCTAACCACAGTTGTTCAACATAGTACTAGAAGTCCTAGTAACAGCAATCAGACAATAAAAAGAAATAAAAGGTATTCAAGCTGGCAAAGAAGAAGTCAAACTCTTTCTCTTTGCAGATGACATGATATGGAAAACCCAAAAGACTCCACCCTCAAACTCCTAGAATTCATACAGCAATTCAGTTATGTGGCAGGATAAAAAAATCAATACACAGAAATCATCTGCTTTCTTATACACTAACAATGAAAATACAGAAAGGGAAATTAGAGAATTGATTCCATTTACTATAGCAATAAGAACCATATGATACCTTGGAATAACCCTAACCAAAGAGGTAAAGGATCTGTACTTGAGGAACTACAGAACACTCATGAAAGATACCAAAGAAGACACAAAAAGATGCAAAAGCATTCCAGGCTCATGTATCGGAAGAATAAATCTTGTTAAAATGTCTATGCTGCCTAGAGCCATGTATACTTTCAATGCCATCCTGATCAAAATTCCACTGGCATTTTTCAAAGAGCTGGAAGAAACAAACCTAAAATTTGTATGGAACCAGCAGAGACCCCAAATTGCTAAGGAAATGCTGAAAAAGAAAAACAAAAACTGGGGGCATCATGTTGCCTGATTTCAAGCTTTACTACAAAGCTTTGATCACCAACACAGCATGGTACTGGTATAAAAACACAGACCAGTGGAACAGAGTAGAGAGCCCAGATATGGACCTGCAACTCTATGGTCAACTAATCTTCAACAAAGTAGGAAAAAATATACGGTGGAAAAAAGACAGTCTCTTCAATAAGTGATGCTGTGAAACTGGACGTCTATGTATAGAAGAATGAAACTCGATCATTCTCTTTTACCATATACAATGATAAATTTGAAATGGATAAAAGGTCTCAATGTGAGGCAGGAATGTATCAAAATCCTACAGGAGAACATAGGACGTAACCTCTTCGAAATTGGCCACAGCAACTTCTTTCAAGACATGTCTCCAGGGGCGCCTGGGTGGCTCAGTGGGTTAAAGCCTCTGCCTTCGGCTCAGGTCATGATCCCGGGGTCCTGGGATAGAGCCCCGCGTGGGGCTCTCTGCTCAGCGGGGAGCCTGCTTCCTCCTCTCTCTCTCTCTGCCTGTCTCTCTGCTTACTTGTGATCTCTCTCTGTCAAATAAATAAATAAATAAAATCTTAAAAAAAAAAAAAAAGAAAGAAAGAAAAGAAAAAAAAGACATGTCTCCAGGGGTGCCTGAGTGGCTCAGTTGTTAAGCATCTGCCTGCAGCTCAGGTCATGATCCCAGGGTCCTGGGATCTACCTCTGCATCGGGGTTTCTGCTCCACGGGGGTCTGCTTCTCCCTTTCCCACTCCCTCTGCTGTGTTCTCTGTCTAGCTGTGTCTCTCTCTCTCAAATAAAAAAAAATCTTCAAAAGAAAGGACACATCTCCAAAGGCAAAGGACACAAAAGAGAAAATGAACTTTTGGGACTTCCTCAAGATCAAAAGCTTCTGCACAGCAAAGGAAACAGTCAACAAAACAAAAAGGCAGGCCACGGAATGGGAAAATATATTTGCAAATGACACCATAGACCAAGGGCTGATATCAAGATCTATAAAGAATTCCTCAAACTCAACAGCCACAAAACGAGTAATCTCATCTAAAAAATGGGAAGAAGACAGAAACAGACACCTTTCCAAAGGAGACATACAAATGGCTAACAGACACATGAAAAAATGGTCATCATCATTAGGCATCAGGGAGATTCAAATCAAAACCACATTGAGATACCATGTTACAGCAGTTAGAATGGCCAAAATCAACAAGACAGGAAACAACAAGTGTTGGAGAGGATGTGAAGAAAGGGGAACCCTCTTACACTGTTGGTGGGAATGCAAGTTGGTGCAGCCGCTTTGGGAAAATAGTGTGGAGATTCCTTAAGAAATTAAAAATAGAGCTTCCCTATGACCCTGTAATTGCACTACTGGGTATTTACCCCAAAGATACAGATGTAGTGAACAGAAGGGCCGTCTGTACCCTAATGTTCATAACAGCAATGGCCACAGTTGCCAAACTGTGGAAAGAGCCAAGATGCCCTTTAACAGACAAAAGGATAAAGATGATATGGTCCATATATACAATGGCGTATTATCTATGCCTCCATCAGAAGGATGAATACCCAACTTTTGTATCAACATGGATGGGACTGGAGGAGATTATGCTGAATGAAATAAGTCAAGCACAGAGAGTCAATTATCATATGTTTTCACTTACTTGTGAAGCATAAGGAATAACATGGAGGACATTGGGAGAAGGAGAGGAGAGTGAGTTGGGGGAAGTCGGAGGGAGAAACCATGAGAGATTGTGAACACTGAGAAACAAATGGAGGGTTTTCGAGGGGGAGGTGGGTGGGGGGTTGGCTGAGCCTGGTGGTGGGTATTAACGAGGGCATATATTGCATGGATCACTGGATGTGGTGCATAAACAATGAATCTTGGAACACTGAAAAAAAATACAATGATTTAAACTCATAATCACTCAAAAGGAAACTTCTAACAGTAGGTAGCTATGCCCCATCCTGTTTCTGAAGTCTTGGTTTGTGTGCTGTTTTCTTCATACCTGGTGTCAGTCTCCTTCTAAGCACCAGAGAGGGACTTTCTACTCATTAGGATAACAGTGGCCTTAATGAGAGAATCTGTCTACATGGTTTCTATGCTTCACATTAGTGTAACATCCTGGAAGGGAATATTTTTGCTGTATCTAGAGCAATGTAGTAATAAAATGCTTCAAGTATAATAAATTCCAGTAAGTTGGAGAAAGTAAAGCAAAGCATTAACCTCTGGGTTTCATTTCCTTGCCTATAAAATGATGTGGTTAAACTAAATGATCTTTAAGATTTCTTTCATATCATATCCACCCACTCGTTCAACATCTTTTTAGCATCTCCTATGTGCTTGGCACTCAGATATTAGAGAAACACAAATGAGGTATGCTCCTTTCCTTTGAGTAACTTTATGAGGGCGACAGATGTGGAAACAGACAAATATCATGTGGCAATTGCTCTGCTAGAATTACGATCGTGTGTGATGGGAAATGAGCTGATGGAGATACTGCTTAGATGTATTCACAAGAAGGTGATGTCTGTGTGGTCAGAAACTTAACAGGTAATCACTTTCGGAAGTTTTAATACTCTTATCAGTGACTTGATAATACTATCAACACATATTTTATAGCATATAAAACTCCACACACACAGAGTAAGTTAAAACCAATCAAATCATTAAGAAACTTTAAGTTATAGCAACTGATTAAAATAATGAGACACACTCATGGCCTCTCCCTCATTCAGAAACAAGTATTAGGTAAAGCTTATCTTACTGGTGTAATGTACACCCCAAGAACACTTGACAATTATAAAAATGGCTCATATTCCCATTTTAGCTATACAAAATCTGAAGTTAATGATAATTCTGTAGAAGGAAATAATTTTGTCAAGAATAAGGAACTGATTAAAGTAGTCCCCAAACCTCACATGTGACATTATAAATGTATTTCTCATGAAGCAGAAACAAGTACAGTATGATTAAGCATAAAAATTAAATGGATATTAAATGTATTAAAGCTTCCTTTCAAATAGCTACATGAAATAATTTTAAAAACTTGATGTTAACTCCAAAAGTATATCTTTAATGATATGGAAAGTGGACAGCTTGTAATGCAAATAGTAAACCTCATAGTGTCTATTAAACCTCTAATTAACCTTCTTTTAAATCTGTCTTCTCTGCTGTTAGAATAGGAGAATGTTATTTATAGGTTATGTTAAGAGTGTTCACATCAATAAGAAGAGATTTAACCTTTCTTTTTTAATGTCAAAGGGTCTTACATGAGAATCAGAACTTCATCATTTAAAACTGAAAACCTAATTAAAATACTGTGCCAAAAATAAGAAAAGAAAAGGCTTGTTAAGTCAGATAGGGAAGTTCTAGTGATGCTTTGTAAATCTGTCATATTTACTTATAGAATAATCTCTAACATTTCCAAAATAATCCCATACAGCATCATGAAACTTCATCTTGAAAACGTTCTATCAGAAAAGGCAAACAACTAAATTCAAGCCCATAGGCTTAAACAAAAATCACAATTTGGCACTAGGATGGACTCCTTTTAGGTTGGCAAATGCCTACTAAATGTGAAAGTTCTATCTCTATATGGCAGCATGAGGAGGTAGTGCCACAGACCTGCTCCCCAGCAAAACAAGCACTACTGGGAAAAATAATCTAAAAAAACTCATTTTAAGTCTCTGAACATTGTTGTAAGCCTACAGCAGATGAAGAAATAGCTCTTCAAAAAAAGAAAAAGAAAAAAATATATATATATATCCAAACTCAGTAAGAATAGTGAGAATCTGTGGTGTAAGAACCACAACCAGCTCTCTTCCTGTCTCTCCTAGCTCAGTGTGATTGAAACTCTGCTTTAGGCAGGTATAGCCAAAACAGAGAGTTCCTTTCTCCCCAGCTACCAATCAAATTATTCCTCTATGTGAATCTTTTCTTCTAGAGTAACTAAGAGTTATGGCACATACTTCAGAGAGGCAGGTGCCTGCAGTTTTCAGCCCCACCTCCCAGCAATGTGTTTGCAGAGGCTAAACTTCAAGTGAGTCGAGCTGAGATATCAGGGACTCTCTTCTTCAACTCAGCCCCCACTTATAGGATGGAGGATCTTCCTTAGGCACAGCGCATTTTATTTTATTTTATTATTTTTTAAAGATTTTATTTATTTACTTGGCAGAGATCACAATTAGGCAGAGAAACAGGCAGAGAGAGAGGGGAAAGCAGGCTCCCTGCTGAGCAGAAAGCCTGATGCAGGGCTCGATCCCAGGGCCCTGGGATCATGACCTGAGCTGAAGGCAGAGGCTTTAACCCACTGAGCCACCCAGGTGCCCCCACAGCGCATTTTAAAATAGTGGTGATCATCAGCATCCTAGCTTATTTGTAGGTTGTTGGTTCCATGCCAGTGAGTAAGCCAAGAAGATCAGAAGATACCACCCTCAACCTGTGCTCTCCTAGAGCAGGTGTGTCATGCAAAGAAGTACCTCACTGTCCTGGCTCCCAGGTTTGGAGTCATGGATCAAGGATTTTACCCAGGAGGAGAGGCAGGCTGTACACAGAGAGTTCCCAAGTTCTTGTCTAAGGAACTGACTCTATTTGAAACAGAAAGTTGGGAAGTTCAAGACTAAGGGCAAACTCAAAACTAATGAAAGAAAAACAATTAGAGGAGGCTGTCAGCTTCATGAAAGAAAAATCCTAAATGACAGACTGGAAAGAACTAAGGAATGAGAACTTAGCTGAGAGAACTAAGGAAAGAAGAAATAAGAACCTGGCTGAGGTCTAAGTAACCTAAAACACTGACCTAAAAAATTAATGTGCAAAGGAGTCCAAACTTAATTATATCAGATTATGGAGCAATTCATGCTCAAGGTATTGCTGAAAATAATAGAGCGATGAGCTGGTAGTTAACTAACAGTTGAGTGTGATCAGGGAAAGAGAAAAAAAAGAGTCCCACTAAAACTACTATAATCCAGGGTGACTGTGCACACATCCAAAGCTGTAGCCTCTGAGGAATATCAGCTGACCAGAAGAGGGAAAAGAAACAAAACAATACATAGAGAGAAGCAGAGCTATAAAAGTAGTGGCACTATCATTTTAGGACAACTGGAGCTTAGATGCTCAGGAAGTAATATGGGAGTTCACCTGGTCCCCAGAGTTTCCTGGATCTCTAACAACAGCCACGGACACATCTACCTACTGTATCTGCTCCTTTTCTGACTACATCATACACTTCAGGTTGCCTAAGCCTTTATTCCTCCAGCATAATTAGATGATCAGTAGTGTAATAATATGCAGTACACACAATACACTATCCAAAGGGCTGTGCTGATATTGAAATGTTCTGAGATGTTGAAATGTTCTGAGAGTTCAAGAGAAGGTCCTTAGAAGACTGGAGAGATCCTGCAAGAATGAGAGGCAAAGAGGAAATGGGCAAGCTTTCAGGATTATCTTTTGAAGTTTATTCACAGGTAAGAGTGACTAAAGAAGAGAGCATTCTGTGAAGATGGTGGAGTAGGAAGCACCAAGAGTCTTTCTCCCCACCAAGGCCAATAACTGCACTGGCAGAATCTGCCTCATGTAATTATTTTAGAATTCTGTAGTCTATCCAGGAAGACACTGATGGTACACTACACTTAAGTTTGGTCTACTTCAGCTTTTAGCTCCTAGCTCCTAGTATCAGCAACCCACCCCTCATCCCCAGTTCCACAGAAGGCAGTGTACACAAGCTGGTGTGGGCACAGAGAGCTTTGTCCTCCAAATACTGAGGATCTATTCTCTAATCACTGACTGCTAATTCTGAGGTACAGGCAAACAGGACAGCAGCAACTGTTGTTGTACGTCTCTCATTGTTGCACCCGGCACTACCAGCAAATATAACTTCCAAGGTATTTAAAGGGCTGGTCCCCTGAGCTCCATTTTTCTCTTTTTCCCAATTTAGGAACCAGACATTAAAAACCAGGACATTAAAGAGCAATTGAATATATGGGAAAAATTAGAAAGTGACCACACATGCTAAGGAAAAGGCACAGGTCCAGAAAAGACCTGAGAAGACCTTAAGTTTATAACTCAGGGTGTCTCTTGGCCCTGAGAGAGCCTACAATAAGCATCAACTAGTAAGTTCTGGGGAAGGAAGGGAATCTAATTTCAAGATTTAAAACATTATTAGATTCAAAAGTCCAGTGTTCAATAAGAAATCACAGTGCATACAAAGAAAAAGTAAAGTACAGCCCATTCAAAGGAAAATAAAATCCAGAAACTGTCCCTAAAAAAGATCTGGTAGACAAAGACTTTCAAACAATCACCTTAAAGATGATCAAAGAACAACAGGAAGATGTGCAGAAAGTCAATAAAACAAAGTTTAAGCAAAACAGAAATATCAATAAAGATCTAGAAAACCTAAAAAGAAACCATGATTAAATATTAGAGTGGAAAAGTATAGTAAATGAATGAAACATCTACCAGAGGAAATTAAAGACAGATTTTAGCAGGCAGAGGAAAAAGTAAAGCAGTAAACTTGAAAGGACACTGGAAATTACTGAATCTAGAACAGAGAGATAAAAAAACTAAAGAAAAAGGCACAGTCCCTAAGGGGCCTGTGGGACACTGTGGGAGTCTCACAAGGAGAAGAAAGGGGTATAGAGAAAATGAAGAACTAATGACTGAAAGTTTCCTTAATTTGATGAAATACATGAATATAAATATCGAAGAAGCTCAATGAACTCCCACAAAGATGAATTCAAGAAGAGCCACACCAAGACAATGTAATCAAAACTTTTACGACAAAGTTAGCAATTAATCACATAATGAGGATCCTCAATAAGATTAAAATATTTTAAATAGAAACACTGGAGGTCAAAAGGGCAGTGCACCAGTAAATTCAAACTGCTAGAAGAAAACAACTGTCAACCAAGAATCCTATATCCAGAAAAACTGTACAACAGTGAGGGAGGAACTAAGACATGCAGGTGAATAAAAGGTAAGGAAATTCATGACCATTAGACCTACCCTGAAAAAGCCTCTCCAGGGAGTCTTTCAGGGGGTAATGAAATAGCATTAGACAATGACCTGAAACCATATACTGAAATAAAAATATTAGTAAAAATAAAAACAGCTAGTGCTTAGTTTTTTAATATTTTTAAATTATTTTTTATAAGCTAGTTTTTTTTTCTCCCTAAGATTTTATTTATTTATTTGACAGATACAGCAAGACAGGGAACATAAGCAGGAGGAGTGGGAGAGGGAAAAGCTGGCTTCTGATGAGCAGTGAGCATGAAGTGATGCAGGGCTCAGTCCCAGGACCCTGGGATCATGACCTGAGCCAAAGCCAAATGGTTAATGACTGAGCCACCCAGGAGCCCTTTTATAAGCTAGTGTTTCAAACAATGGTTTGTAACTCCACTTTTGGATGGAATTAGAGGGTATCATGCTTAGCGAAATAAGTCAATTGGAGAAAGACAACTATCATATGATCTCCCTGATATGAGGAAGTGGAGATGCAACATGGGGGGTTAAGAGGGTAGGAGAAGAATAAATGAAACAAGATGGGATTGGGAGGGAGACAAACCATAAGTGACTCTTAATCTCACAAAACAAACTGAGGGTTGCTGGGGGGAT
>NC_081573.1:24877243-24953865 GCF_022355385.1 Mustela nigripes
AATGGGAGGGAGACAAACCATAAGTGACTCTTAATCTCACAAAACAAACTGAGGGTTGCTGGGGGGAGGGGGGTTGGGAGAAGGGGGGTGGGGTTATGGACATTGGGGAGGGTATGTGCTATGGTGAGTGCTATGAAGTGTGTAAACCTGGTGATTCACAGACCTGTACCCCTGGGGATAAAAATATATAATGTTTATAAAATAAATAAATAAGTAAATAAATAAAAGAAAAAAAATTTTTTATTTCTTTTCAGTGTAACAGTATTCATTGTTTTTGCACCACACCCAGTCCTCCATTCAATCCGTGCCCTCCCTAATACCCACCACCTGGTTCCCCCAACCTCTCACCCCCCGCCCCTTCAAAATCCTCAGGTTGTTTTTCAGAGTCCATAGTTTCTCATGGTTCACCTCCCCTTCCAATTTCCCCCAACTCCCTTCTCCTCTCCATCTCCCCTTGTCCTCCATGTTATTTGTTATGCTCCACAAATAAATGAAACCATATGATAATTGACTCTCTCTGCTTGACTTAATCCACTTTTTTTTTCTTTTTTAAAAATCTTTTTTAAAGGTTTTATTTAGGGGTGCCTAAATAATACTACATTGTTAAAATGTATGCTACATTTTATGAATACTACATTGTTAAAAAAGTCATCTTTCCAAGAGCTAGTATCATTGTAACTTTGGTTTATAACAGCATTATTTTGTTTTCTATATAATTTAAGAGACTAATGCACTTACAAGAATTATTAATTTACATTTTTGGTCACATAATAAATAAAGATGCAATTTTGTGAGCTCATCAACCCAAAGGGGTAAGAGAAGAGCAGTAAAGGAGCAGAGTTTTTCTATGTTTTTGAAGTTAAACTGATATAATTTCAAATTAGAGGAGTATAATTTTAGGATGTTAAATGTAATCACCACAGTGACCACAACAGGACAGATACAAATGGTATACAAAAAGAAATGAATTTAAATATTCCACAACAGAATATCAACTAGATGCAAAAGAGTAATACAGGAAATAAGTGGTAAACAAAACCCGTAACTCGTACAGAAAACAATTGTAAAATGGTGGAACTAAGTCCCTTTTTATCCGTAATTACTTTAAATGTCAACAGATTAATTTTCCAATCAAAAGACAGAAATTCATAGAATGAATAAAAACATGACACAATGGTATGCTGTACAAGAGACCCATGTTAGATCCAAAGTCACAAAAGAATTGAGAATAAAAGGACAGAAAAACATATTCAATGCAAATAATAACCAAAACTGAAGAGGAGTAGTTCTACTAACATTAGATAAAATACATTTTACACCAAAAAAAGGTTTCAAATGATAAACATGGACATTATCTATTTTTAAAATGTGCAATACAGCAAGAAGCTATAGCAGTAACATTTACACACTTCATAATGGATCAGCAAAATATGAAATAAAATATGAAGTATTTCATATTTCAAAGTAAGAAGTAACACTTGACAGAAATGAAGGGAGAAATAGCCAGTTTTACTATGATAGTTGGGAGACTTTATTATCTCATTATCAATAATGGACAGGACAACCAGATAAGATAAAGAAATAAAGGACTTGAAAAGCAAAATAAACCAACTAGATCTAACAGACATGTACAGACCAAGCTACCAAAAACAACAACAACATATTCTTCTTATGTACAACAGGGACATTTTTAGTAGACTATAATTATTGATAATTATACTGAAAATTAACTCCTTTTAAGTTTTAAAAAGAGCTATCTTCTCTAAATACAAGGGCATGAAATTAGAAATCAACAGTAAAATTAAAATTAGAAAATTCAAACATTTGTAGAAATTAAACAACACACTCTAAAAAAAGCAGTAGATCAAAAAATCACAAGTAAAATTTGTGAAGAAGAAATGAAAACAAAACCATTATAAAACTTATAGGACACAGTGTAAAACACTTATGTTAAAAAGCAGAAACACTAAGTCAACAACATAACTTTACAACTTACAGCACTAGAAAAACAAACTAAATCCAAAGCTAGCAGAAGAATGGAAATAATAAAAAAAAAAAAAAGAAAGGAAATAATATAGATCAGAGTAGAGATACACAAAATAAGGAACAAAAATAATAGAAAAAAATCAATGAATCCAAAAGTTGGTTCATGGAAAAGATTGAGAAAATTGGCAAATCTTTATCTAGATGGACTTGAAAAAAAAGAGAGAAGGCACAAATTCTAAAATCAGAAACGATCACGAGAACATTACTACCATGCCTATGAAAGTAAAGGATTATAAGAGAGCAGTATGAAGAAGTAGAAAAATCTGAACAGACCTGTAAATAATAATAATAAAATCAGTAATCAAAACTCTCCCAACAAAGAAAACCCATAATGTGATGGATCCACTAGTGAATTCTATTAAATATTTAAAGATGGACTAATACCAATTCTCAAATATTTCCAAAAACTTTAGAGGAGGGAACATTTACTAATTAATTCTATGAGATCAGCATTACCCTGATACCAAAGCTGGACAAAGACATTGCAAGGAAAAATACCCCAAAACTGCAAGCCAATATCCTTTATAAAAACTAATGGAAAAGTCCTCAATAAAATTCAGAAAATTAAATTCAGCAGTATTTGAAAGAGATTATATACCATGATCAAGTGGGATTTTTTTTTCCCAGAACACAAGGATGATACCACATATGAATACTGATCAGTATATTGTATCACTTAAAACAGAATGAAGATAAAGGACACCTGGTCTTCTCAACTGATACAGAAAAAACATTTGGCAAAAATCAAAACCATTTCATGATAAAAACACTTAAACTAGAAATAGAAGGAAACTACTTCAACATAAATAAAACCTAGTGTGAAAAACCCACAGTTAACATCATATGCAATGGTGAAAGACTGAAAGCTTTTTCTCTAAGATGAAGAAAGAAGAATGATCACTATCACCACTTCTGTTAAACAAAGTACTAGAAGTTCTAGCTAAAACAACTAGGCAAGAAAAAGAAATAAAAGGCATCCAAATTGGAAAGGAAGAAGTAAAATTATCTCTGTTCACAGATTATATGATCTTATTTATAGAAAATCCTAAATATTCCACAAAAATTATAAAAGTAATAAATGAATTTAGCAAAGTAGCAGGATACAAAATTAACATGCAGAGGTTGGTTGCATTACCATACACTAACAATGAACAATCCCAAAACACAATTAAGAAAACATTCTCATTTATATTTGAATCAAAAAAATATAATACTCAGGAGTTAACCAAGGAGGTAAAAGACCTGTACAATGAAAACTATAAAACAATTCTGAAAGAAATCATTAAGAAGATAAACAAATGGAAACACATGTCACATTCCAGAACTGGAAGAAAATAATGTTATAACAACAACAACAAAACAACAAGCATAATGAACTTTGCAAAAATTTAAAAAACATTTTTGCATCAAATAGTAAGAATACAGTATAAGGCATCCCACAGAATTGGTGAAAATGTTGGCAAATCATGTATCGATGAGGGAGCAACAGCTCAAACATGTAAAAAACTCAAAAAACTTAATAATGGCAACAAGAAAACAACCCAATTAAACAAGGGCAAAAGATTAGAATAGAGAGTTCTCCAAAGAAAATATGCACATGACCAATAAGTATGTAAAAAGATGCTTAACATCAGTAAACATTAGGGAAACAATTACAACAAAGTATCTTTACACTCGCTAGGATGGCTACTGTGGAGAAAAACAAAATAACACATGTCAGCAAGCAAGTGGCGAAACTGGAACCCTCTTACACCGTTGCCGGGAATGTAAAATGGTAAAGCTGCAAAGAGAGCAGTTCCTCAAAAAATTAAAAATAGAATTACCACAGAATCCAGCAATTCCAGGTATATGCCTAAAAGAATTAAAAACAAGGCCTCCAAGAGATGTTTCTACACCCATGTTCATAATAGTATTTTTCATTGTAGCTGAAACATGGAAGCAACCTAAGCATCATCAATCAGCAGATAAACGTGGTATACACACACAATGGAATATTATGCAGCCTAAAAAAGAATGGGATTTTTGACATATGCAATAACATGGATGAATCTTGGGAATATAATGGTAAATAAAATGAGCCAGTCACAAAAAAGTCAAATACTTCATGACTCCAGTTATATGAGGGACTTAGAGTAGTCAAAATCACAGACACATAAGGAGAATACCTCATGTAGTTGCCAGGGGCTGGGGCAGAGTAGAGTAAGTTAGTGGTTAGAGTTTGTTTTACAAGATGATAAGAGTTATGGGAGGACTGTAGTGATGGTAGTTCCGGATTACGAATGGATTTATTATCAATGTTATTATCAATAAATTATCAATTGATAACTTTTATTATCAAAAAGTATAATTAAAAAATAGGTGGTAAATTTTACATGTATAAATAAAATGCAAACATCTAAATATTCTTGTAAAAGAAAAAGAGTGACTTCATATCACAATAAATAAAAGGTTTTTTATTAAATACAAGACCATGGAATTATAACAAGCTTCAACAAACATCTGGCTCTTTTATGTTTTGGGGATTAATAAAACTACGGGCAACCATAACACGTTAACAGTTCACTGTCATTTAATATATATAGCTTTTAATTTAAATCTCTTTAGGTAACAGAATTCTCAATTACCACAGTGGATTAGGATTCATCCTTTGGGATATTAAAACATTTTATATACTGTGGTATATATGTTGGAAGTATCATTTATTCTAGTACTCATACTAGAAATGGTTCTGTGAGCAATAGGAAAGAATTTACTCGCTAGTAGCAAGCTTTTTGTACAAGAACCCATTATCTCTTTCATCTGCATTTTATTTTTAATGATTATGAAAATTAACTTTGGTTTAAGAGGATGGAAACATTTAAAAGTTAGATCTAACTGAGCTGTTTCACAGATATATTTTTAAGGGAAAAAAGTATGTTTGGCATACTCATCTTTTTTTTTTTTAAAGATTTATTTATTTTAGAAAGAGCAAGTGTAATGTGCATGCAAACTGCAGGAAAGGCAGAGAGAGTGGGAGAGAATCCTCAAGCTGATTCTCCACTGAGCATGGAGCCCAGTGGGGTTCTCAATCCCAGGACCCTAAGTTCATGACCTGAGCCAAATTAAGAGGTGACCACTTAACCGACTGAGCCACATACTGATCATCATTTTTAAACTGATTAGAAATAGTATACACTTTTAAGTCAGCTGATAGCTTACAATTCTGAGGAGCCAAAAGTACCTCTATCTCAGCTTGCTCTGCATTCCTGAAAGCTTTGTATTAAATCTGTCATGACTTACTGACATAGACTAATTCTAATGTTTATTTCAGAAATAAAAATTCTATTTCACCTTAGGTAAAGGCCATGTTGGGGAGGGGGGAAACCACATATAACACTTTAAGAATGCTGACAGGATGCCGTGTCCTAGGCACTATGTGTTTTCTTAGGATGGAAGGGCTAAGGTTCTATTATTTGCCAGAAGCTCTGTAATGAAAGTTCTTTCCAAAAAAAAAAAAAAAAAAAAAAGGCCTCTTAATTTGTACAAAGTCGTCCTATATACACTTTTAGCTCATTTAAAACACATAACACATTTTAGTTACTTTGTATTTCTAAACATGGATACTGGAAGCATTCTCAAATATTCTCAAAGCATGCCACAGGCATGACTGATACTGAGATCCTTGGTGCTAAAAAGAGTGCAATGGATTCTTTAGTCAGTAAAAATTAGTTTCTTATTACTCTGTAATTTCAGCTAGCCTTCCAAAAAACATCAATGGAAAACTCTCTTGGTTTTGGAAGGAAGGTAGGCAGGGTGTATCTAAATATTTATTTTTAGGCTTTTGTGTTTTGGATGCCAATATACAGTATGAAGAGTCTGTTATGATTATAGATCACTTCTACCAAGATAAATGTATACATCTTGGTCAAAACATTTTTATGTGACTTAATGTGAATGTTAATTTTATAATCCTTTTTTTGGGAAATTTTATAATCTTCTTAATTGTGCCAATTTAACAGTTTTAAGGCCCAGGACATTTAAAAATTTTATTTATTTATTTATATTTTTAAATAAACATATAATGTAATATTAGCCCCAGGTGTACAGGTCTCTGAATCACCAGGTTTACACACTTCACAGCACTCACCCACTCATCCAGGACATTTAATGTCAATAGTCTTTAAGTTCATAGTAAACCAGCTATAATGGATATAAACTGACTTAGTTCATGTTGAATATGACTAGATAATAATTCAAACAATTTGAGCTACTTAATATACATTTACTACATAGGTTATTAAAAATATGATGAGCTACCACAATCATTTAAATTTTTCGGCACAACATGTGAGGTTTGGAGATGCCATAAACTGTCATTCAGATTAAAAGACATAGCACCTTCACATTCTAATTCTGTTGAAGTGCTCAAGTAAAGAAACTTGTTTTGAAAGTCTGTATTACAGTATAAACCTATGAAAAGTTAACTAGTTAGATTTAAAATGTCAGCATGATTCTGTTAATTAGTGACAAAGACTGAAAGAAATCTTCAGGTGATTAAGAATCACTGTTTAGGGTACTTAAATATATGGAAAACATATAATAGAAGCAAATCATGCAATTTTATTTTCTTTATTGTGTAGTCAGTAAGAGCTGAGTACTAAGAGTACCAAATACTACTTTAAAGTAAAATTTCCAAAGTTCTATTAATATAAAAATACCCGATTTCCTAATGTTGTCAAAAAAGCTGAGTTTCAAAAACTTCCTTCCATTTTTGTAGAAAATACAGTATTATTGCCCTGTGTCTATCGTCAGCAGTATGTGATCCTGGATATCAAATTAAGAACACATCTATATTCAGAAAGCAGGTGTGAAGAAATATCAAACCATGCAACATAATCTACTACTAAATGTCATATCAGTCTCCTGGTAAAAGACTGCCTAATGTTTTAGGTATCTGATGACCCAACTTACATCTACTCAGTTCAAAGGATATTTTGTTACTTTAATCTGCTTCAGAATGTCAGAAAACTTTCAACTATCCCTTTTTATTTTCTTAAGAATATGGGTGAGGGAGATGTCTACATTTGTCTCTGAAGCACCCAGAGCAAATACACTGCTAAATGCCAAGATGAAGGTAGAGCTGTTAGTGGTTGTTGAAATGTGTACATGGCTTTCTTCTCCAAGGGTAACTGGAGGGGAGGATGAGGAAGGGGATTGGAACAGGAGACCACCTGACATATAACAGAATGAGAAAAGACTTCAATTTCAAATTGTAACAAAGTGAAGAAAAAGTTCAGGAAATATGAGAGAAGAAAATGAGGCCTTGACTTCAGAACAAAAGACTGAAATTAGGAACAGACTCCTACCTCAATGATTTTATTTTTTTTCTTGTTGAAAGAGCTGGATTTAGCTAGGAATAGAGTGTCAGACAGTTGGAGAATGAGAGAAGCTAAGGGTATTTGGAAGAGATTGTTTTTAATGATGCACCATGGCCAGGGAGGGAGTGAAAGTGGGAAGGTGGATAGGTGGACAGAAAGCAGTAGGGTCAGTCAGTGGACTGGAGGTCTCAGTAAAGTCCAATAAATGTTGCAGGAAAGGCACTTAAGGCAGGCAACCTAGAGGGACAGGAGATAGTAGCAGGAGAGTGGGACATCTGATTAGTGATTTGGGGGATGGTATATTTTCTGGTACCTACAAGGTACAGGGAGTAACTGAAGTCGCTGAGGTGGGAAGGTTATGATGCTGGGTTGGGGTTATCTCGGTGGACAATGAAGTCATCTAAAATGACAGCAGCAGTTAGATAACTATCTGGGAGGCATTATATCTCCAGGAAACTGACCAACTGGTGTTAGTTGTTAGTAATGTTGTTACTTAGGTGTAATGTTGTTAGTTAGGTGTTAGTAATAACAAATGGAAAATGGCTGGTATAGCTAGGTGGCAGAAGCCTCAAATGAGTAGATGTGCAGAAACTTAGGGCAGAAATAATCTGTAAGTGTAATTTGCTTCTCGTCTGGAGACATATTTGGTTACTTAGAGGTATTTAGAGGATAGAGGCCAGGAATACTCCTAAACCTCCTACAATGCACATGACAGTTCCTCACCATAAAGAATTATTCAGCTCAATATGTCAATAATGCCACAGCTGAGGAACTATGAGGTAGAGGAAAGAGCATAAACAAAGGCATAGCAATGAGGAAAACTAATGCATGCTTAGTTTTGTGCAGCTGAATTATAGGATAACAGCAGGGGAATTCCGGAATTAAAGCTGAGAAAGGAGGCTAGGGCCACAAATATGCAGGCTAAGGAACCAGTGTCTAATTTAGAGGATAAAGAGGAGTTACTGTAGGTCTCTGAGAGAAAAAAAAAAAGTTATACAACATGACTGATATGGGGTGGAGGTTACATATGACAGGAGCCTTATCAGTCATCTCTCTTTTTAGTTTACATGCACTATTACATGTCCCTAAGTATGGAATGAGCATATTGTAATTGTAATCATATTAGACCCCCAACATGGGTCTTGAACTCAGGACCTTGAGATCAAGACCTGAGCTGAGATCAAGAATCAGATGCTTAATCTGCTGAGCCCTTGTTTTTTATAAGCCCTTTTAAGCATGCCTTTAATCACTCTTTAACACTTGACTGAAGTCTCTTCTTCACACAAGAGTAGGCCTTGGAGAAGAAACGTTGTGTCCCACAGTTGACCAGGCACACAGATTAGGTTAGCCTAAAGTTCAGACTTTAAACTAACTACACTACTTTTTTTTTCAGAGTCAGTTTTCTTTTCTTTTCTAAGATCTTTATTTATTTGACAGAGAGACAGAGAGAGAGGGAACACAAGCAGAGGGAGAGGGAGAAGCAGGCTTCCTGCTGAGCAGGGAAATGGACGTGGGTGGGGCTCAATCCCCACACGTTGGCATCATAACCTGAGTCAAAGGCAGATCCTTAATAACCACGCCACCCAGGCACCCCTAAGCTACATTACTTTTAACAACACTGCTCCTTCTTCAATTACTAAAAACAGAGAAAACATGAAAAACCTTTATTTTCTTTCTTATTTTCAGTGTTTATTTAGAGGTACTGAGGAACAAAGAAATGGCAAGAAACATGATGCAGAAAAAGAAAAAAAAAGGTCTGAATTAGTATGTAAATACTTCTTGGGCTGTCTGGGTGGCTCAGTGGGTTGGGCGTTTGCCTTTGGCTCAGGTCATGATCCTAGGGTCTTGTGATCAAGTCCCATGCTGGGCTCTTCGCTCAGTGGGGAGCCTGCCTTCCCTCTCCCTCTCCCTGCTGCTCTATCTGCTGGTGCTTTTTCTCTCTCTGTCAAATAAATAAGGAAAATCTTTAAAAAAAAAGTATGTAAATACTTCTTAAAAAAAACCAACTGCAAAGTGTACTGCTTAATTCTGGAAATATTCATGAAAGCTAAAACATGGGTCACTAGACTTCTTCATTTTAACTCCTCTTCAAGAAAAAAATCTTTAACTCAAGCTTCCAAATTTGTACCATTTTTTATCTGTTCTGCAAATTTGTTTTGCTCACTTCAGTTAGTAGTTACTTTTGATAATGATGGTAATTTATAAAAGGCTGAATATAACCAAGGCAATCTGTTTCCAAAAAGAAAATATTACCTTGATTCAGGTTGCCCTCTCTATTTCTTTCTCTGAAAATAAGCTAGATACCAAACAAGGTCACCAAGGCAGTAATGCCCCCAAATAAATCAGATCCTTCCTGACAGATAAAGAATTTAATCCACAGGCAGGCATTCCTTCTAGAATGATAACCATAATGCTAAAATGTCACTTATTCCTTCTCTAGGGTACCGAATGGAGCCTTAGTGACATTAAAAAGCTAATGTGATTACAATTACAATATGCTCATTCCATACTTAGGGACAGCTTGTTCACCAGACAAAAGAAGTGTAATTCTTCAAACCACATGTATGGATCAGACTAGATAACATCCACAATGGAAAGAACTTTCCATATCAGGAAGAAGAGAGCTGCTTGCTCTCCCTGCACTTTTAATCAGTTCAGATAAGTGTTTCCCTTTCTGTGCAGATCACATTTTGAAGGCTAGAGCTACTCTGACAGATGGCAGAGAGTGAAAGATGTTGCCAAGGTACAACTAAATTAATTTGTATCATCAAATAATAGATAATAAATTCAGTGAACATGAAATAAAAGGTAAATGGAATAATACTAGTAAGTGGATTTTAGAGAGCTACAATGTACTTTTCTTTTTTAAACAAAAAACACTTTAAGAGATATACCTAGTAGAGAGTAGTTACCATCAAAAAATTCAGAAACCTCACATTCTTTCCATTTCTTATCAGATATGATAAAGTTTCCCTTCTTTTTCATGCAGTATACTATTATAAAGGACATTTTTAATAAGCTGTAATTATGCTCACATTTCCCTATAACAAGTAAAGATTTTGTTTTACCTCAAAATTGTATTTTTTTTTAAGATTTTATTTATTTATTTGTCAGAGACAGAGAGAGAGCGAGAGCGAGCACAGGCAGACAGAGTGGAAGGCAGAGTCAGAGGGAGAAGCAGGCTCCCTGCGGAGCAAGGAGCCCGATGTGGGACTCGATCCCAGGACGCTGGGATCATGACCTGAGTCGAAGGCAGCTGCTTAACCAACTGAGCCACCCAGGCGTCCCTCATAATTGTATTTTTATGCAACTGGGAAATCAGTTAGCTTTTTATAATATTTTCAGGACTTGAAGACCACATGTAACAGTATGTCTCATGTCTCTTGATATTGATTAAGCAATCTCTGTCAGTGGGGTCATGTTGTCCTCTAGGTATGTGTGCTTTTATTGATAAAAATATTACAGTGATAATCAGATAGCTTTTTAGTTCAATCTGTTCATGTATTAGAATGCAATGAAAGAAAAACTAACCTTATTGTATACTTGTTTGTAAACTACAGGCACTGTGCTAGATACTCCACTTATATTCTCTAATTTTACCCCTTACCCTGCAATGTAGGAACTATTAACACCCAAATTTTTACAGATGGGGAGTATGAAGCGTAGGTGAAATAATTTGTCCAGCTGGTCAGTGGTAGAGGTAGGATTAAAAACCAGACCCACTGGACTTTCGAGCTTATGTTCTTCAGCACAATGGTACACTGTCCTCCTTTGCAACTGGCTTTTTCTTACTTCCATTCTTTCCTTCATCTTTCAAATAGGTATTGCTAGGCACCAGCACTGTGTCAGGAGCTGGGGCTAGAGTGATGAACAGAGCAGACAGACAACTCTCCTTAAGAGCTGACAATCTCCTAGTGGAAAAAGACAAGTAAACGAGCAATTACAATTGTAGCAGTTACACTGGGTTCAGAGAAAGTTTCCCAGAAAAAAAAGAGAATTCTCATTTGAGAGCTAAAGAATCTGTAAAAGTCAGCCAGTTGAAAGGAGGTAGGAGAGTTCCAAGTATCTTGGGCAGAAGAAATAGAAAATAAGTTCCATGTGGAGTACAAAGAGATGGGGTTTAGAGAAAGCTAACAAGGGGATTCGACAGGGCAGGGAATAGACTAGCAAGGGCCCTGGATGCTGTGATAAGGAGCATGAAATTCTTCCTATTGGTTATGAGGTGCCATTAAGAGATTTTAATAAGGGTGTGATAAGATCAAATCTCTACTTTAGACTCTAGGATGTCGTCTGGATACTGGACTTGAAGAAAAGGACATTGGTGTTTAAGAGACCAGTCAGGGGACTGCTAAGGTACAGTAAGTAAGATACGATATGGTCTAAAGCTGGGTAGTTGAAATAGTGGTTTCCCAAAGATTGTTAGGAGGCAAAAATCACGAAGATTTGGTAACTGGTTAGATGTGAGGACTGAGAAAGAAAGGGAATAAGAACGACTCTTGTAAATGGCTTGGCAGCTTGGTGATGTTGCCACCAAGACAGAAAACAAAGCATGAGATGAGGTTTGGAGGGTAAGATAACATTCTGTTTGGGGCAGGTGGAGTTTGAAATGCCTATGGTTTGCAGGAGTGGTAAAATCTGTAAGAGAGATCTAGATAGGAGACATAAATTTGGAAGTTGGTGGCACATGTAATGTAGCTGATTTGGGTCACAGAAATGAACCACCAACTCAATACAGTGCCCAGGAAGAGTGTTTATTGTAAAAAAGGGAAGAGGTTAGAGGACGAAATCCTGAGCTTTACTCATATCTATCAGTCAGAGAGATAAAGAGATCCATGGAGGGTTCAAAAGAGAAAAAAATAAAGCAAGTGTTATGAGGACAGAAAAATTGTGTCAGATGCTGCCTGGAGGTTAAATCAGAACCCCAAAGACAGGGAATTATGGTGGGAGTTCTGGGAGATAAGTACTAGGTATGTCAAAGGGACTGGTGCCTAGAATGAGGTGGGGGTGTTGGTACAGGGGATGATTATTAAAACAGTTAAAGATTAAAATCATTTGGGAAAGTCTTTTGTGCAATACATTATTTATGTGGTTAGTTAAAACGGGATCATTTATTAAAAGAATCAGTGACCTCAGGAGAAATGATTGAAAGCACAATTTTCAAACTTGTCTAGTCAAGACTTGATTCAAAAGCCCCACTGCAGCTTTCCCTCATCCTTGCTCCGGTTTCCTTTTTCCTGGCCCCCAGTTTGAGCCAAATGGTCATGCTGCAGCTTTCCACGCCCACTATAAAGCAGGTTCTTTCTGGTATTCTTTCACTTGCCCATGTATTTCTTTGTGGTTTAGTTGATAGTTCACAAAGACACATTTTCTTATGTATTTTCTCTCTTTCCCAAGGGGCTACAAACAACAAAAGGCTAGGGACTGCCAGTTCTGTTCACATAGGTACATGATAGCTGCTCAATAAACATTTGCTAATTGAATGACCAGAGTAGTAGAAGTAGTAGAATCAGAAACTAACTGAATCTTTATATAGTGTTTTCAACCAAGGGCCATAGCCTATTATTGGGTCATGAAATCAATTTCATCAACATTTTAAAATAAGTGTACCATACACAATATGAGTAAGCCATGTTATATAGAAATGTTTATACATGTATAGGTATAGACCTATAAACATACATGGTATAACTATGTATGTACAGGTTATGATGTAAAATATTTTCTTACTACGGCTCTCAGTCAGAAACACTCTAAAGACACTGTATCAAGCTATGTGATACCATCCCTATTTTTACAAATAAGGAGACAGTCTCAAAAAACCAAACGTCTTGATCAAACTCCAAACTGAGGGGGAAGAACTGAAAGACCAACCTTTTTGGGTGCCACAGCCATGGTTCTCTACAGAATCTTGACTCTGACCACCCAGAGCCAGTGTTAAACAGTGTTCACTTAACCTTCTTTGATTATAAATATCTGGAGTATATTTCCATTTGGTACCAAATGGCCAACTGACTTCAACTATGTTGTCTAATCTTAACAGTTTTTATAGGCTAAATTTACTGGCTAGTGATTTAAATGACCAAATTGATCATGTATATAAGGAGGTTATGTTTTCAATTTTAGAATCATAAAACATGAGTATCAAATGCGTTTGCAAAGAATCAAAGAACAGAGGTACAACATATCTCACACACTGAAATATAGTTGTGTTTTTAATGTAGGTGGAAAAAGAATCATACTTCATGCAATAAATACCAAAAACCATTTGAATCAAAGGAAGAGATTCCACATCACTATTTCTATACAATAAATAACATATTGCACTAATATAATAAAAAAAAGTAACTTAAAAATATGTATACATATAAATTTTAAATCAGGAAGAGACTTTATAAATTGCTTATGGCCAACACACTGGTGTCTCTGAGGAAATGCAACTAATGTAATAAGCCCTCATTATACTTGATCCTTCTTCTTCCTTTTTGGAAAAGATCACATTTGTACTATTTATGGCATTTGGTCCTTTTTCTGCTTCATAATGAAAAGAAAAAATAAAAGTTCATCTTTGTCAGAACACACTGAGTCAACAACAACACTGAGTTTACTGGAGTACCTTCCGTTACTGCACTATAAGAAGTTGGTGTCTGAAAGTTAAACACCGGGGTGCCTGGGTGGCTCAGTGGGTTAAAGCCTCTGCCTTCAGCTCGGGTCATGATCCCAGGGTCCTGGGATCGAGCCCCACATCGGACTCTCTGCTCAGCAGGGAGCCTGCTTCCTCCTCTCTCTCTCTCTGCCTGCCTCTCTGCCCACTTGTGATCTCTGCCTGTCAAATAAATAAAATCTTTGAAAGTTAAACACCATATGGAAACAACTGAAACAACCAGATAAATACAGAATGTGGGGCATTCTATAATACAAGTGGCTTGGACTCTTTAAAAAGTTAATATTATTTAAACAAAAAAGGCAAGGTGACAGCTAGATGAGAAGAGATTAGAAATAGCTATAGGTGAGTTTTGATTGGGACCTAAATAGAAAAAAAAAAGGTAGTTAGGAAATAGATTTTTGGAACGACTGTAAAACGTGAATATGAATGGATTATTAAATAATACTGTGGAACAACTACTAATTTTCTTAGATGTAATAATGGTATCATGGTTGTATAGGAGAAAATCAACTCACTTTCAAATAGTTCAGGAAAATTCTTCAAATACATATGCATGTATACTGTATATAAATGAAAATAGAATAAAATGTTAAAAACTGTTCAATGTAGGTTAAGTGTATTCTAACTCTAATAGTCTTTTAAATTGTGTGAATGCTTGAAAACTTTCAGAATAAAAAGCTGGGAAAAGAAAAACAAGAAGTCAGTGCTAAATGTACTGGTGTTAAGTGAGCCAAAAGCAGATTTAGTGCTACATACCACAGTACACTGGCATTACAGCATGTGTTTACTTAAAGTTTAAATAAACTTTAAACCACACAATTTAAGTTTTAAATCAACAAAGTAAAAATCTTAAATCCACTGATGATAGTGGTATCTTACAGACAAAATGCAAAATCCACTGAACACAGAGAATCTCTTCACAAACCAGAATGTGGTAAGTGGCATTTATTACTGGGGTACTTCCCAATCTGTGTTTAGTGGCAAGACTTACTATGTTAAAAGAGATACATATTTACATAAAAATTATTCAGCTATGATGTAAATGAAGTAGATCTAAAATACTGAGATTGAAAGGTTTCTAAGAAATGAAGTGAAAAAGGAAATGTCAAAATGGTATATTGCCTCATTTTTGGCAATCATTTTTAAAATTGTGAAATAACTCATAAAATTTATCAAAGATATAAAGAGTGATAAACATTCAAGTATACTCTGCTCCCTTAACAAACAGATCACTCTTTTGCCACTCAAATCCAGTGCATTTCTGCTGTATCTTTTCTTCCTCCTCCTTATCCACAAGGTTACTTTCTGATTATTTCCCCACTCTTCTTTATAGTTTTATTATATACACCCATACATATGCAATGTGTATTATTCAGTTTTGCCTAGTTTTGAACTCTACCTAAAATCTCTTCTGAGACTTTTTTTTTTTTTTGCTCATCATTGTTTCCGAGACTCTTTCACGTTAACATGTATAATAATTTTTCACTGCGTAATCAGAGAAGTCTCAATAATTTTTTGTAGAACAGATGAGTGTAAACTCTTATTTTCTGGTTTTCACTTAACTTCTCTGATTTCCCCAGATGCTGAACATGTATGTTAATTGGTCTTTTCTGTTTGATCTTTTGTGATATGCCTGTCCATATTTTTTCCCTATTTTTCTAGTAGGCTGCCCATTTCCTTGATTTATATGAGTTCTTCAGTTTGGAACTCAATTCATGCTTGGTTACATATGTTGCAAATATCTTCTCCCCATCTGTGGCTGGCTTGTCTTTCTATTTTATTTTAATGATAATTTCTGATGAACAGAGGTTTTATGTTTCAATATAGTTCTTACCATCATTAAAAAAACAAAACAAAGCAAATCACCTATGGTTTCTTTTGTGCAGAGAATATGCTTAGAAAAACAACCTGGTCAACAGAGACTAAAGCAGTAACAATGTTAATATCCACGGTTTCAGGTAATGTGGGACTTTTATTTTTTTTGCATCATATGTCTGTAATGTTTGAGGATTCAAAATGCGCTGTATTAATTTCATTCTTAACCAGGAGACCTTCTAGGGAGTTTATAGATAGGTTTCGGGGTGTTTGTGAACAAAACATTTTATTTTTATGGGTATTTTTCTTCAGAGAGGTTCTGTAACTTTCCCTAGATTCTCAAAGGGATTTAGGACCACAATAATGTTAAGAATACAGCTCTACACAGTTATATAAAGGTATACAATAAACTGAAAGTTTAGAGGCAGAGAGTCTCTTTCTCAGGTTCCATGGTGTGACTCCCAGGGAAGTTACCTCTCTGTGTTGGTTTCACAATATAAGGATGAATTTATTTATTTATTTTTAAAGATTTATTTGACAGAGAGAGATCACAAGTAGGCAGAGAGGCAGGCAGAGAGAGAGGAGGAAGCAGGCTCCCCGATGAGCAGAGAGCCCGACGCAGGGCTCGATTCCAGGACCCAAAGATCATGACCTGAGCTGAAGGCAGAGGCTTAACCCACTGAACCACCCAGGCGCCCCATGTAATGAATTTAATAATAGAATCTGCTCCATTAGGTTGTTGTGAGGATCAAATAAGTGACTACTTACTAAATAAATAGAGTACTTAAACTGCTTACAATATGGGCCAGGCTCACCTAAGTGCTCAATAAATGGTAGTGATTCTTCTTCTTATTAATTCCTGATTTTATTTCAGATAAAAGCTAAAAAAATATATGATAGAATCAATACCTTAATGGACTTTTTTGGGGGGAAGGACTGAGGAAGGGATAGATATCCCTAGATTAAGCCCACCGACCAATAATAGATACTAATATTATAAAATAAACAAGTAATAGTGCTACAACAGACTAATATCTCTGTAAAGTCTCTCTCAGAAGTGTTTAAGAATGAACTGTGTAAGTAACAGAGAAGTTACAGGATGCTTACAAAAAAAATTTTTTTCCTATTACTTTGTCTTCCTGGTGCCCTATCCTTATCAGAGACCATAGTGATAACATCAGAAACAACGCAGTTTTTAGTAAACAGGTCTCTTCATCTTTGCTGATAAAGATCAACTATTATTTAGAATCGAATTTGAATCAGTTCAAACTGAATGCATTTAGAAGGGACTTTTAAGATAACCTTATGATATCTTAAGGGTTGAAATGGTTTAATTTGTATTTTTTAAAAAATGGACAGAATTCTTGAAAAATGTCTCCATTATTTTCTACACCTGCTTAGATAAAATTTTCACAGCCAAAACTCCTAAGCTTTTGTATATAGTTCTGAGAAAACCCTTGTGGAGTTTTAAAAGAGAACCCATTTAATAATACATATTTGAACTTCTAGAAACAAATACTATTTTCATCAAGAGCTGAAAGAGCCCTACCAATTAGGGACAGTTTGAGCACTTAAAAATATGCTAGCTGTCTTCAGATTCTGTTTTGCTGCCAAACTTGTGACTATTTATTCAACAGATGTCCTTAAGTCCCTATTTGGTGCTAGGTAGGTACTGTTCTAGGTACCGGAGAAATGAAAGTGAATAGAACAATAATAATAAACAATAGTCCCCACCCTCACGGAGTTTATGTTGTAGTATGAAAAGACATAATAAAAAATAAGTATATAATATTTTAGCAAGGGAAAAGGATTTAGAGAAAAACTAGAGAACAAAGGCAAAGGTGGGGGGTGCTTGTGAGTTGCAGTTCTGAACACAGGAGGACTCGATGACAAATAAGATGACATCTGCATGAAGATGTGATGGAAATGAAGTACATTAGAAGAAATAACCCAAAAGAGGTGACAGAGGTATCTGGGAGAGTAATATTCCAGGCAGAGAAAATAGCCACTTAACCCAAGCTCTGCAACTGGACCTTGCTTTGTAGTGTTTAAGGAAATCAATGGAAGTTAGTGTGTCTGGTGTAAGGCATCAAAGGGAAAAGAAAACAACCTTGAGTAAATTATGTGGGCCCAGCTGGCCAATTTACAGACATCGGCTGGACCTTTAAATCTAATGAAGAAGCAACTGGGAGACTTTGAGAAGAGTGACATGACCTGAGCTATATATATATATATATATATATATATATATATATATATATATATATTAAATATTTTATTTATTTTATTTGACAGAGAGCGAGATCACAAGTAGGCAGAGAGGCAGGCAGAGACAGAGGGGGAAGCAGGCTCCCTGCTGAGCAGAGAGCCTGATGCTGGGCTCGATCCCAGGACCCTGAGATCATGACCTGAGCTGAAGGCAGCGGCTTAATCCACTGAGCCACCCAGGCGCCCCTCTGAGCTATATTTTTAAAGGATCACAACAACCCATGTGTTAAAAAGAGACTATAGGGGGACAAAGCCAGAAGCAGAAGCAGGGGAGGAGTAACTGGAGTAATTCAGATGAGAAATGATGTTGTCTTGAACCAGGATCGCTACAGTGAAGGTGATGAGAAGAGGTCAGGTTGGGGATATATTCTGAAAGCAGAATGAACAGTATTTCCTAAGGATATGTTGTGGGATGTGACAGAAAGAGGTGACAAGGATGACTCCTAACATTTTAACAGAATAACTGGAAGGATGGGGCTACCGTTAAGTAAGATGGAAGACTTGGGGCTGAGGAGGGCTGAAGGGAAAGATGAGGGATACAGTTTGGGAAACACTGACTGAAATGTGTTACCAGACAGATATATAGCTTTGGAGATGGCTGGCAGGCAGCTGGATATGTGACTTAGAAACTTGGGAGTCATTAGCATGTAGATGATGCTTAAAACCATGAGATCACCAAGGTTGTGCAAAGAAAGAAAGACGCAAAGAATCCCGTGTAGTTCCACCAGATGCACAACAAACAACTTCTCTTCAGCAATGGCATGCACCTGGGTCTGAAATTCTGCTGCATTTTAAAACATTTAAGATGTAAATCAGTGTATTTAAAAATCAAATTTAAACTTCCGAATCCAACATGAATAAAGGGATATCTTGCTATAATAATATCCTTGAGGTTCATGCTATTATAGCATTTGAGTCTAGTGATCTTGTTTTTCATCTTTAAACCCTTGGTTTCTAGCATAATGCCTCACAGAGAAGAAAATCAGTGATTACTGAAACTGATGAATGAGGGAAAAAGTATTTGTGATAGCAAAGAAATTTTCAGGTCATGTTGAAATGCAAATCAACACCATGAGTTATTACCTCATGCCTATTAGAATCCTTGTATACTGTTGGTGGTACTGTAAATAGGTACAGCCACTATGGAAAATGGTATATGGAAAGTCTTCAAAAAATTAAAACTAGTGCTACTATATGATCCACCCAGTCCACTTCTGGGAATACATTTGAAGGAAATGAAAACACTGTGCTGAAGAGACAGCTGTATCTCCATGCTCACTGCAGCATTATTTACAACAGCAATAAATGGAAAGCATCCATCATTGGATGAAAGTGTCCGATGGATGAAATGATAAGGAAGGGGGGGTATATACATACACAAGCACACACACATGGAATATTATTTAGCCATAAAAAATGAAGAAATCCTGCTATTTGCAACAATATGGGTGGACGTTTAGGGGATAATGCCAAGTGAAACAGGTCAGAAAGAGTAAGATAAATCTCATTTATAATGCAGGATTTAAAACAACAACAACAAGGAAGTAAACTAAACTCAGAAATCAGATTTGTGGTTATCAGACGAGGGCCGTTATGGGGGTAGATTAGAGTAAGATTATCAAAAGGTACAAACTTCCAATTATAAATTAATACTAGGATGTATTGTACAACATGATGACTATAGCTAACACTGCTGAATGATACATAGGAAATCTGTGAGAGCTAAGAGCTCAACACAAGGAAAAAAGTATTTTGCATGTGCTTTTTTTTACTTGCTTGTTTCTTATATCTATATTAGATGATGGCTATTAACTAAACTTAGTGTGGTAATCATTTCACTATAAATGTTAGTCAAATTATTATACTCGACACCCTAAACTGATATGGTGTTATACATCAATAGATCTCAATAAAATAGGGGGGAAAAAAAGAAATTTTCAGGTCATGTTTCCCTTGCCTTCCCAGTGACAACATTTGCCTCTTAAATGCTAGCAGGCCCCATCCATTCCCTTGCTGAGGAAAATGACAAGGAAGGCATTCTAAGGGTTAGGGTTAGGGTTAAGTTCTAAAAGTAAATACCTGGCTAATGCCCATGTAAATGGATGTCTTTCCAGTTTTATAATAAACAGACAAATGACCTAATAAAGAAAATGGTAGAGTCCCTGGGACCAAAGGTTATATATTTTATATCAACTCACCAATAGACCAGCCTCCTATTCCTTTCATTTGATTGCCTTTCAGGGCTAGATGCCAGAACCATGGCAATTATTTGGCAGGAATAAAGTGGTGGTGGTGGGGGTTGCTTAGAGAGATGGTTATAATCTATTTGACTTTACACAGCCAAGATCTTATCTTTGATTGAAAAATGTAAGTATGTATCAAGATTATTACATGAGTCTTTTTCATTACTTTGTATAATGACCCCAGTCAGTCAGAGACACCCATTTGCCTAGGGCAGGTTTTTTGGTCTCAGGATCTCTTTCTACTCTTACTGAGGACCCCAGTGAGCTTTTGTACATGATTTGTGTCTATCATATAATAGATATAATATAGATATAACCTACCAAATTAAAAATTAAAGTAGATACTTTTTTAGAATAGGAATGTCTTCATTAAAATAATTAGCATTTAAAAATGATTACTAAAGTTACTAATGTTATGTGAAGAACATATTTTACATGGTCAAGAGTCCAGGGCAGACTCTGCGAAATTTACGTTGGAGATTTATTCAACAAGCATTTATTGAACTTTGGCATTTGGTCACACACCATTAAAGCAGACATTTTAAAAACATACGAATATATAAGCACACACACACAAGATGTCAAAGTAATGAACACAGTACATGTTTCAAAGTTTCTGAGAAACTCCACTGTGTCATGAGAGAATGAGAGCAAAGAGAACAACAGTGAAAAGAATGTAAGAGAATGAGGGTAAAAAGGCAAATAATGTCTTACAGTTTTTATAAAAATTACTTGGTCCTTCTGGGCAGCAACCCCCCCCCCCTCCCATCAAAAAAAGGGTCTTTGGCATCCTCAGGGATACCCAGACCACACTTTGAAAACTATTGGTTAGGGTTACCACAGCAGAACCACAAAAAAGAGCCAACTATTCAGCTTTTGACCTCCAGAATAGCAGTATTTGAGTCTCCAGCCAGAAAAAAGTACTGAAAGTCAGGCTCTGTTGAGAATGAAAAAGAGTCCTAAATCCCCAGAATTCTATTTACACATTAAAAGCCAAACCTGGGGATCTGAACAAATTTTACTTAAATCATAGGTAGAAAGAACTCAAGCTTGAATGTGAGCTACTAGGGAGGTAATAAGAAGGCTGGGGGCAAAGAGGAGGAGTCAGAGATTGGAAAAAGAGGAGATTCAAGGCCAGTTTCCTTGATCACCTTTCTTGGCCTCAGTCAAGGTTCAACCTGGAGAAGGAAAACACTAAGAACAGAGAAAGTGATGAAGCTGAAGGGAAAGATGAATACAGGCCTGCACGCTACTTCCTACTAGAACTCAAGGAGGAGCCTGGCTTGTGAAATGACAACTATGTACAGGGGTTATTCTTAATGACATAAAAGGCAGTGTAGAAGCCTCACCTAGAATTCTCAACACTCCCCTTGACTTTCATTTGTAGAGAAGAGACTTAAGATCATAAAAGGTAGCCAAGTCGAGGGTCACTGGTCCTTGCTTGGGCTAGTATGGTTTAAGTCAAGTGAATCCCAAGACACAGGACACTTGATGGACAATCCAAGCCAGAGGGCTCAATGGAAGGGGTGGAGCTTCAGAGGAATCCATTCAAACAGTGAGATTCAAGGCAGAATTAAGTTAGGCGGGCAGACCGTGAGGCTCTGACCGTTTCAGAAAAGATCAGGAAGGAGTTCCCCAGCTGCCTACTTCAGCAGCAAATGCCAGCAGGGTACCTAGTGTATAAGGGTCATCAGTGTGGTGGTATAAGGACTTCAGAGCAGACACAAAGATCTCTCCTTCCAATTCTTTGAGGACTTATGAACCTATCCTCAGGCTTACCCAGCTGCCACTCAGGCTAGAAGGAGAAATAGGGTAAGTCCTAGAAAAACTGAAAATTTAACTGAAAAATTAAAACCCTAAAGAGCCCAAGATAATTTTAATTGAGAAATTTAAATTTCCTTTCTCCAATATGTGTCCAAGGCAATAGATTTTAGAGCTTTGATTTTAGAAAACAAATTGGTTGTTTCCCGTGTATACCTATGTTGTAATCTGTTACAATTTCAATGGCACTATTTATGATACTCTTTTTAAAGTGAGTCATCTTTTATTCAAGTATAATAAATTCTCTGTTTAAATGACCAATGATTGGGACTGTTTCTTTATTTGCAAACCTATAGGAAGGAAAAGATGACCCACATGCTGTATAAGGGAGGACACAGATAAACAGTTAAGTACTGGAATTACTGGCAAGAAATAGAAGGAAGCCTGTGCTGCTGAAGAAGGAATCCTCAGGGGCCATTAATAAAGATATAACAAAACTATCAACTAAAACTAAAGACATAATAAAAATATCAACAAGAAAATGCAATTGAAAGATTAAAAAGCACCAAAAATATTTTAAAAACTTGTTTTAAAAAATCTTACACACAAATGGCATTTTCCAAGCATTACAGAAAACTTAAAAACCATGAAAGAAAAATGTGATTAGTAAACATTTAACAATTCTATACGTCCAAAAAATGCTAAGTACAAAGTAAAAAGTTATACAAACACAAGGTGGAGATATGTATAACATATATCACAAAGTAAAAATAGTTTCCTTGGGCGCCTGGGTGGCTCAGTAGGTTAAAGCCTCTGCTTTCGGCTCGGGTCATGATCCCAGGGTCCTGGGATCAAGCCTCACATCGGGCTCTCTGCTCAGCAGGGAGCCTGCCTCCTCCTCTCTCTCTCTCTCTCTGCCTACTTGTGATCTGTCTGTCAAATAAATAAAAATCTTTTAAAAAAAAAAATAGTTTGCTTAAGGTAAAAGATCTTTATGTGGATGGAACTACAGGGTATTATGCTAAGCAAAATAAGTCAGTCAGAGAAACACAAATGCATGATTTCATTCATATGTGGAACTTAAGAAATAAAACAGATGAATATGAGGAAAGGGAAGGAAAAATAAAATAAGATGAAAATAGAGAGGGAGGTAAACCATAAGAGATGCTGAACTCTGGAAAACTGAGGGTTGCTGGAGGGGACTGAGGTAACTGAGTGCTGGGCATTAAGGAGGGCATTTGATAAAATGAGCACTGGGTGTTATATGCAACTGATGAACCACTAAATTCTACCTCAACAAATAATAATACAGTATATATTAACTAAACTGAATTTAAATAATTAAAAAAGATACCAGAAAAAAGAACTTTTATAAATTTTAAAATAAAAAACTCCAACAAAAAAAGGGACAAAGTATATAAAAAGACAATTCCAAGAGAAAGAATCACAAATGGCTAATAACTATATGAAAAGCTGTTTAACATTAATAACATTTTAAGAAATGCAAATCAAAACAAGGTATGATTTTTATCTATTAGACTAGCAAAAAATGTGAACATATAAAACAACAAATGTCATGCCCACTTTTTCTGTATGCCTGAAATAATCCATAATTAATACATATACACTTCAGAAAATAAAAGATAGAAAATATCCAATGTTGGCTAGAATGAGCACTTTCATATACTTTTCATTGGATTGCAATACAGCGTCCGAAGGGAAACTGCAATATTTATGAGAATTAATAATAAAAGTTTTCTATGTTCATTCTAGCTTATCCTTTATTCTCTTCCACATATTTAAAATATTCTCTGATAAAAGACAGTTAAGGGAAAGAAAAGCACATGTACAACCTTAATTAAAGTTCTGGGAATATGTGATATTCCCATGTTTGCATGCAAATACAGAGATGTATGAACAAGAATGTTTAATGGAGTACTGTTGCAAAAAAAAAGGAGAAGCATACAAATGTCCATCAAGAGACAGATATTTAGTCAAATTATAGTATCTCTATATAATGGAAGACCCCATAAGTCATTTAAAAAAAACCCAGGTAGATCTAAAAGTTGTTTATATGTTAATATATCTGAATTAAGATAGATTCACAATTATACACAAAATTTACTTCCTTTTGGGTAAAAATGGGAAGTGTGTATCTGTGCAGAACATTTCAGGAAGGGCAGAGGAAACTGAAAAAGCGGTTGCCTTTCTTTGAACTGTTTAAGTTTCTTACCATAATCACATTACTTTTAAATAATTTTAAAAATATATAAATACACACATAAATAACTGATCAAACAAAAAGAATACTGGATTCATAGCCCTCTGTTCTTATCAATCAAAGAGCTCAGCCATTTCCATAGTCTCAACAAAGCAAAAGACCCAAATTAAGGTTCTGACCTTGAACTGTATTCTCAAGTTCTAGGGTAAAATTGACAATGATTGCTTGCATGTATGTCCCGCCACCCACTGCAGTCTCAAATACATTTTGTCTAAACTCAAATTCACCCATATCAAATCTTCCTAAATTCTCTACTTTGCCGTAAAACTTTGTTATTCTATCAATCAAAGGACTTCTACAATCAGTGGAAACTGACTCATGTACGTATTTTCTAAATAGTCTTCAAGATTTTCAGTTCTTTACTACCCCCAAATATTCTGTATTTCTTAATACATTATTCTGATCATCTCATTTTCTTCAATAATCCACCTGAAGAAAATAATCTTAGAATCTTGGTCCAACCCCCCATATATAGCAGAAATGACTACACATCACTTGGAGTAGACTCTATGACATTCTTTTATTTCTACAGAAGAAAACTCATCTCGTCCCCATTTAGGTGACTGAGGAAAATATACCTGCCTTCAAAAATGAAAAGAAATACCAAAATCCAGGTTCTTGCTATAAATTAGAACCTGCATCAAAATTCAGTTGAGAAAGAAGATATTTACAGGTGAATGACTTGGGACATATGGACATGTGGACCATTCTCTTAACATTCCAAGGACCTGTCCTTGCTCTGGGCCAGATTGTGGGTTCTACTGACTTGCTTCCCTACAGAACTGCTTTCACTAAATTAGGTTTTAATGGTATGTTTTTAGTTTTCATGTTTAGTTTAGTTTTGTTTTTTCTTTTAGAGAGAGTATGAGTAGGGGTAGGGGAAAGGGAGAGAGACAGTCTTAAGTAGGATCCATGCCAAGTGTAGAGCCTGATGCGGGGTTTGATCTCATGACCCTGAGATCATGACCTGAGCAGAAATCAAAAGTCAGATGCTTAACTGACTGGGCCACCCAGATGCCTCAAGATTTCATATTTAATTTCAGTTTGTTTTTTTTTTAAGATTTAATTTATTTATTTGAGAGAGATAGAGAGAGAGCATGAGCAGGGAAAGGGCCAGAGGCAGAGGGAGACGCCGACTCTCCCTTAAGCAGGAAGCCTGATGCGGGGCTCTTTTTCAGGGCTCCAAGATCATGACCTGAGCCAATGGCAGACACCTAACTGACTGAGCCACCCAGGTGTCCCTTCATGCTTAGTTTTAATTTTCATTTAGTTTCATGTCTTTTTAGTTTTCACTTTTCAATATAGCTTTAAATAACAGGCAACTGTCAGCAATACAAAAGGCAATACACATATGAAACTCTCATATGAAAAAAATTCGATTTCATACTAATTTGAGAAATGGATGTTAAAGGTATAATCAAATATTTTTTCACTTATCAAAATAGTAATAAACAAAAAGTAATACGCAAGTTTTGGGAAAGGTGGGAGAAAGAAGCACTCTCTTAGGTTTCTGAAGGGCAATGTGGCTATGTTTTACCTTAAAAATCTTCACACTTGTTTAACCAGGTTATTTTACTTCCAGGCCCTCCCCTTAAGGAACTTTTCAGAGATGTACACAAAATAAGTCTCTATTTAGAATAAAAAATGAAATAAAAACAAGAAACTACTGTCCAAAAAAAGGATTAAAAAAGCTATGTTACAACCATACAATGGATAAAAGTCATTAAAAGCCATGTTTAGGTAATTATAAAAATATCTAATAAAAACATTTAAAAAATATTTGTCATGGGAAACTCAATTACTACATTATATCTTGTCTCCCATAGGAAGTCCCACTTATAACCAGAATTTCTTCTAGAACTAATTGTTTAGCAAAGCTTTATATTTTCTAAAGAATGAGTATAGAGCATATGATGGATAATGAGAAGCATATAACGCATTTTCTCGGTGGCCAAATTCTTAGCTCAACTGTGTAGGACTCTAGTCCAAGAACAGTGGGGCTGTCTGTCTCTTCCTACTATCTCTCTTGTTATTATACAGCAGTTTGTAATTAATATATAATTACTTTAAATATATTTATATACTTAAACATTTATATATATAAAGTAATATGTAATTATTTATTCTGCCACATAACATGGCTAGACTGGTAGACTCTCCCAGAAAGCTAAATGCTCTTTGAGGACTGCAAGCATTTCTTCTCATCATTGTATTTCACATAACAAAGAGCAGAGGGCTTTGCATGGAGCAGGTATTCAATAACTTTGCTGAAATGATTTTAGCAGCAGAAATAATGTTTTGAAAAACACAGTACTAATAATAACAGTTTTTAATATTTCCCCATGTATTTTAAGCTAACTTCAGAAAGATTACTCAAAGAGATTTTCTTTACTGGTAAAAATAGGATGAAGAACAGAAAGAAATATAAGGTAAACAATTAGGAGGAAGCAAAATGATCTCTCCATAGAGACAATATGAGTTTATCTGTAGAAAACCCTAAAAATTCCACAAAAAGGTGTCAGAATAAATGAATTTAGCAAAATAGCAGGACGCAAAATTAACACACAAAGTGACTGCATTTCTACACACTGACAATGAAAAATCTAAAAAGGAAATTAAGAAACAACTTTATTAACAATAGGATGGAATTAACCAAGGAGGTGAAAGACGTGTAAAGTGAAAACTAAAAAACATTGCCAAAAGAAATCATTAAAAGACATAAAACAATGGAAATATATTCCATGTTCATTGACTGGAAGACAATATTATTAAGATGTCAATATTACCCAAAGTGATCCACAGATTCAGAACAATCCTTAACAAAATCCCAAGGGCATTTTTTGCAGGAACGGAAAAATCCACCCTAAAATTCATAAGGAATCTCAAAGGACCCCAAATAGCCAAAACAATTTTGAAAAAGAACGAAGGTGAAAAATTCAGTTTGATTTCAAAATTTACTGAACAGTTATGATAATCAAAACAGTGTGGTATTGGCTTAAAGTCAAATGTATAGGATACAGAGCCCAAAAATAAATCCTCCTATATATTTTCAAATGACTTTTGACAAGGGTGCCACGACCATTTCGTGGGGGAAATGACAAGTTTTTTCAATGAATGGTGCTGGAAAAAACCAGGTATCCATGCAAAAGAATGAGGTTAGACTCCTATCTATCACAGTATACAAAAGTTAACACAAAACAGATCAAAGCCCTAAAGAGACAAAAGTATGTAAGTATGAAACTCTTCTGAGAAAAAATAGGGCAAAAGCTTCATGACACTGGACTTGGCAATAATTTCTTGGGTAGACACCAAAGGCACAGGCAACAAAAAAAACAAGACAAAAAAATGGGCTTAAAAATTTTTAAAAACTGGGGTGCCTGCGTGGCTCAATTGGTTTAAGCGACCGCCTTCAGCTCAGGTCATGATCCCAGGGTCCTGGGATCGAGCCCCACATTGGGCTCCCTGCTCAGTGGGAAGTCTGCTTCTCCCTCTCCCTCTACTGCTCTGACTGCTTGTGCTCTCTAGCTCTGTCAAATAAAAAAATAAAATCTTAAAAAAAATTTTTTTTAAAAACTGCTGCATCCAGAAACACTATCAACAGAGTAAAAAAGCATCCTTAAAATGATAGAGAATATTTGTAAATCTTATCACTGATGAGGAATACTCTGAATAGAGAATAACTCAAACTCAACACCACGAAAAAAAAAAAAAAAAAAATCCAATTAAAAAATGGACAAAGGACTTGAATAAACATTCTTACCAAGGAGATATGCACATAGCCAATAAACACACAAAAAGATGGTCAACTTTTTTTTTTTTTTTTTAAGATTTATTTGAGAGAAAGGGTAAGGGAGAGAGAAAGAGAATCCTTGAGCAGACTCCCCACAGAGTGTGAATCGTGACGCAGGGTTTAATCCCAAAACCTTAAGACCATAACCTGAGGCAAAACCAAGAATCAGACCCTTAACTGCCTGAGCCATCCAGGCGTTCCACGATGTTCAACATTATTTATCATTAGGGAAATGCAAATCAAAAATATAAGAGATACCACCTTATACCCCTTAGGAGGGTTACTATTAAAAAAACCCCAAACAAACAGAATATAACAAATGGCAAGTACATGGAGAACACTTATGCACTGCTGGTGGGAATGCAAAATGGTGTAGCTGCTAGAATGGCAGTTCCTCAACATATATATATATATAAAAAAAGAATTACCATATCGGCCTGAAATTCCATTTCCAAAAAACTGTAAGCAGGATTTCTTTTCTTTTTTTAAAATTTATTTATTTGATAGACAGAGAGAGATCACAAGTAGGTGGAGAGGCAGGCAGAGAGAAGGGCAAAGCAGGCTCTGCTGAGCAGAGAGCCTGATGCGGGACTCGATCCTAGGACCCTGAGATCATGACCTGAGCCGAAGGCAGAGGCTTAACCCACTGAGCCACCCAGGCACCCCTGAAAGCAGGATTTCTAAGAGATGTTTGTGCATCCATGTCCACAGCAGTATTACTCACAACAGCTAAAACGTGGAAATAACCCTAAGTGTCCTTGAATAGATGAATGGATAAGCAAAATGTGGGATACAGAGGAAAGAAACTTGACATATGTTATAACATGGATGAATCCTGAGGACATTATGCTAAGTGAATAAGTCAGTCACAAAATAACAAATACTGTCATGATTTCACTTATTTGAAGTACTCAGAGTAGTCAAAATCAGAGCCAGAACATAGAATAGGGGTTGCTAGAGGGTGGGAAAAGGGAATGCGGAGTTAGTAATTGGTATACAGTGTTAATTTTACAAAATGAAATGAGTTACATGGTAGGTCAATATGAGTATATTTAAAACTACCAAATGAAACACTTAAAAATGGTTAAGATGACAAGTGTTTTTTTTAATTTACGTTGGCTTTCTTCATTTGAAAATCAAAATAGATTATTTCATAGTTAATGAGTCTAAGTTCAAACTCTGAATATAATAACTTGGTGACTTATTTGATATACATATATACATGTATTTTATATTTATTCTTCACTTCTTTTTAAATTAACATATAATATATTATTTGTTTCAGGGGTATAGGTCTGTGACTCATCAGTCTTACATAATTCACAGCACTCATCATAGCATATATTCTCCCCAATGTCCACAACCCAGTCTCCCCATCCCTCTCACCCCACTCCTCTCCAGCAGCCCTCAGTTTTTCCCTAAGATTAAGAGTCTTTTATAGTTTGTCTCCCTCTCTGTTTTCCTCTTATTTCATTTCCCCTTCCCTTCCCCTATGTTCCTCTGTCTTGTTTCTCAAATTCCTCATATCAGTGAGATCATATATTTATCTTTCCCTGATTGACTTATTTCGTTTAGCATAATACTCCCTGTTCCATCCACGTCATCGCAAATGGCAAGATTTAAGATGGCAAATTTTAGAAGTATTTGACCTCATTAAAAATAATTGGAAAAAAATTAGGGAGGAGGAACAAAAATCCAGCACTTAACCTGCCTGTCTGAGCTGTACTTGAGGTAACTAAAGAGATAATGATGGAATTTGTCTTTTTTACTAGATAGAAAATTCCAGATAATAATACATACAGATGAATGACAGATTTAAGGTGCCACAATTTTGGAACTCCTATTGAAATACTGGACTTGCTCATAAATATCAATAGCACCTAAAACCATTAAGACAGCATCACAATGAATGGTCCATGCTGAGGAAATCTGAAACTACTGATCAATCTTAACAACACCGAAGAGACAGAATTTAAATCACATGTCTCCTAATGAGCTGAAACAAACAGCAATATCTAGGAAGTATTCTTGACCAAAAAAAAAGAAGTCTCATTCTGATCAAGGTTTCAAATTTAACTACTGGTTTAAAAGAAATACAGAGAACAGAGTCACATGCTAACACCATGAGGATAGAAATGGAAAATCCAGAGTTTGAGACATTCTGTAACACAAAAATGTTTTTTGATTTTCATTTTTTTCAAAGATTTTTACTTATTTGAGATAAAGAGTGAGCAAGCATGTGCATGAGAGCAGGGTGGGGGGGTGGTGGAGAAGAGGCAGGGAAAGGGCAGAGGGAGAGGGAGAAGCAGGCTCTCTGCTGAGCAGGGAGCCAGATGCGAGATGTGGGTTTGATCCTGGGACCCCGAGATCATGACCTGAGAAGGTGAAAGCTTAACTGACTAAGCCACCCAGGTACTGACAGATAATTTTTTTTTTTAATATACCTACGTACCTTGTTTAGCTTTTGATTTGATGAAAACATTTAGGAGATAACTGGGACATTTTCAATAGTGAATAAATATTTGATGATATTAAGAAACTATTGTTAAATTTTTTTAGATATGAAAATGATCTTTTGGATGTTAAAAATAAAAAAGTCCTTATCATTTAGAGATACAGATTAAAATATTCATAAGTGAAATGATACAATGTTTGGAATTTCAAATTGTCTGGGGCAGGAGGGGCTTGATGGTTGTACCAATGAAATAAGATGGGCCGTATGTTGATAATTGTTGAAGCTAAGTTATAAGCTATTTACCCCCCAAAGATACAGATGTCGTGAAAAGAAGGCCATCTGTACCCCAATGTTTATAGCAGCAATGGCCACGGTCGCCAAACTGTGGAAAGAACCAAGATGCCCTTCAGTGGACGAATGGATAAGGAAGATGTGGTCCATATACACTATGGAGTATTATGCCTCCATCAGAAAGGACGAATACCCAACTTTTGTAGCAACATGGACGGGACTGGAAGAGATCATGCTGAGTGAAATAAGTCAAGCAGAGAGAGTCAATTATCATATGGTTTCACTTATTTGTGGAGCATAGCAAATAGCATGGAGGACAAGGGGAGATGGAGAGGAGAAGGGAGTTGTGGGAAATTGGAAGGGGAGGTGAACCATGAGAGACTGTGGACTCTGAAAAACAATCTGAGGGGTTTGAAGTGGCGGGGGGGTGGGAGGTTGGGGTACCAGGTGGTGGGTATTAGAGAGGGCATGTACTGCATGGAGCAATGGGTGTGGTACAAAAATAATGAATACTATTATGCTGAAAATAAAAAAAAGAAAAGAAAAGAAAAAAAAAGAATAGTGTATCATATTATTCTACTTTTCTATGTTTAGAATTGTTCATATTAAAAAAATTTGTAAAAAACCTCTGAAATTTTTAAATTATAAGCTAAATACTTTTCTTACAGTTAAATTTAGAGCATTTATTAGTCAATAATTTTTAAATGGAAAAGGAAAGAAACATCAGGCAACAGGTATCTAAATTATCATGAATTTTTAAGTGGAGAATCCAAATTTTGATGTGGTTAACAAACAACAAAAGCAACTAAAGGTTATTTATTATATCCGGTGCTTTTTTTTTTTTTTTAAAGATTTTATTTATTTCAGAGAGAGAGAACAGGAAGGAAGGGCAGCGGGAGAAGCAGGCTTCCCACTGAGCAGGGAGCGCAATGTGGGCTCGATCCCAGGACCCTGGGATCATGATCTGAGCCTAAGGCAGACCCTTAACCAACTAGGCCACCCAGGCACCTCTACATCCAGTACTTTTAAAGTGTATCTAATATCACTGACTTCCTTATAACCCTTTAACATTTTGGTTTTACCATTCAATTCAGTAGGATATGATTACTATGAAAAGAATAAATAAAATCTTGTAATTCTTTGGCAGTTCAAAAGAAATATTTTACATTTATGTGTAACTTACCTGCTGTAAAATCTGCAGTCAGATCAATAAACGCATGAGAATGTGGAATTCGCATTTTACTTTTAGTGGTCAATGCGGGATGCCAGGATAAATTCCTAAAAAAAAAAAAAGAATTTTCTTAAGGCAAATATCAAATAAGCATTGTTTTAAAATAGAAAATCCTTTGTTGCAAGGTATTTTTAAAATGTATTGATTTTTGTTGAGATATTTCTCATATCATAAAATTCATTCTCTTTGAGTATACAGTTTCATGCTTTTTAGTATAGTCACAGTTTGCAAACTTCACCACTATCAACAGAAAAATTTCTTTACCTCAAAAACAAACCCTGTATCCACTATTTACTACCCATTCTCTTCTCCCTCTTGCCCTTGGCAAGTACTAATTTGCTTTGTATCATTATAATTTCCCTACTCTGGAAATTAGATATAAATGGAATCATATATGGACTTCTATGTCAGGTTTTTTTCACTTAGAATATAAATTCAGGTTCATGTATGTTGTAGCATGTGTCAGTACTTCGATCCTTTTAATGGCTGAATAATATTTCACTATATGGTTATGCTTTTTGTTGATTCATTTGTCTTTTTAAAAAAAGATTTTATTTATTTATTTGACAGACAGAGATTCATAGTTGGCAGAGAGAGAGAAGCAGAGAGAGAGAGGGGGAAGCAGGCTCCTTTTTGAGCAGAGAGCCCGACATGGAGCTCGATCCCAGGACCCTGAGGTCACGACCTGAGCCGAAGGCCGAGGCTTAACCCACTGAGCCACCCAGGCACCCCTATCCATTTATTATTTGATGGACATTTGGCTTGTTTCCACTCTTGGCTATTATAAATAATGGTGCTATGAATATTTATGTACAAGTTTTTATGTGGACATATGTTTTCAATTCTTTTGGGTATATATCTAAGAATTGCTGGGTCACATGGTAACTATATATTTAGCTTTCTGAGGAACTGTCAAACTATATTTTAAAGTGGCTTCACCATATTATGTTCTTAACTAGCAATGTCAGAGGGTTCCAACATCTCTGTTTCTTTGTCAACACTTTTTATTTATTGTCCCTTTGTTTTATTATAGTTATCCTAGATGGTGTGTATCTCATGGTTTTGACTTGTATTTTCCTGATGGCTAATGATGTTAAATGTTTTAAGTGTATATTGGCCACTTGCACATCTTTGGAGAAATGTCCACTCAAATCCTTGGCTTATTTTTAAGTTAGATTTTTATATATAATGTTTTATTTTTAGGTAAAAGTTCTCACATTCTGCACATTGGCTTTTCACTTTCTTGAGAGCATCCTATGATGTACAGAAGTTTTTTCATGAATCCTATTCTTTTTTTGTTGTTGTTGTTGATTGTTCTTACCTCTTCTTATCTGTCATATCTAGGAATCCATTTTAAAATCCAAGTTCATACAGATTTAGCCATATGCTTTCTCCTGAGAATTTTATAGTTTTAGCTCTTATATTCTTCAATTCTTTTTTAAGAATAAGAAAAAATGATTTAATATTATCATAAATGTTTTTTCTAAGACAATGAAGAATGATGATTATCTCTTATGAATATTAATTCCAACATTTTGAGCCAAAGAATAAATTTAGAATCTTAAACCATATATCAAAAATTAACTCAAAATGGACCAAGGGGCTAAAACTATAAAACTCTTGTATGAAAAAATACGGGAAAATCTTCATGACCTTGGAGTTGGAAATGGAATTTTAGATATAATACCAAAAGAATTCAACAAGAGAAAAAATAGATGAATTAGATTCATCAAAACTAAGAACTTTTTTACATCACAAGATACTATCAAGGAAGTGAAATGAGAATTTCATAGAATGGGAAAAAGTACTTGCAAATATCTTATGTCTGACAAAGGTCTAGTATCTATCCATAAAGCCTTTACAATTCAACAATTAAAAAAACCTAATTAAAAAGTGGGCAAAGGACTATATCTAAGAACATACACAAATGGCTACTAAACACATCAAAGGACGCTCAACATTGTGAGTCATTAAGGAATTATGAAAGAAGACCTTAATGAAAAACTACTTCACAACCATAGAATGGCAATAATCAAAACCAAAAAAGAATAAGTGTTGGGGAGGAAGTGAATAAACAGGAAATTTTGTACACTACTGCTGGGAATATAAAATGATGCACCGCTGTGGAAAAGTCTGGCAGTTATTCAAAAAGTTAAACATAGAATTACCACATGACCCTGCATTTGTATACTTAGGTATGTATCCAAAACAGTTGAAAACAAGTACTCAAACAAATACTGTACATGAATACTCTTAGCAGCACTATTCACAATAGCCAAAACCTGGAAATAACCCAAATGTCCACCAATGGATGAATGGATAAACAAGATGCTATTCATACAATAAAAATATTTTATAGCCAAAAATGAAAATACCCTAAGTACTGATACATGGCACAACATGGATGAACCTTAAAACATTATGCTTTGTGAAAGAAGCCAGACATAAAAGGTCACATCCTGTATGATTTCATTTAGATGAAATACCAATGATAGGCAAATCCATAGAGAGAGAAAGCAGATTTAGCGGTTGCCAAGGGCTGGGGGTAGGGGGAAAGGGAAAGTGATCGTTTAATGGATACAGAGTTCCCTGCAGAAATGATGAAAAGCTGCTGGAAGTAGGTAATAGTCACAAAACATTGTGAATATACTAAATATCATTAAATTGTATACTTCATATGGCTAATTATACATTATGTAAATTTTGTTTAATTATAAAAAACAATCATAAAAAGTTTTCATATCTCCTTCATTCAGTTTCCTTTAATGTCAACATCTAATATAACCATAGTACAATTATCAAAACCAGGGAGGTCACACTGGCAAATTATTATGAACTACAGAAGAGCGAGCAAATTTAAATAAAATAATTTCTCAATTCATCATCAGTAGAACACACTCCATTGTCAAAGTCATTGTCATTTATCAAGGCCCTACTTTGCTTTTCTTAACTGGTATCCAAGTACCCTCTTCTCAACTAAGAGCAACTTTTTAAGATGTAAGCTCCTCTGAGGGACCCGACAGAGGCTCAATAGGTTAAGCACCTGACTGTTGATTTTGGCTCTGGTCACGATTTCAGGGTCATGGGATTCTCTTTTCCCCTTTTCCATGTGTCTCCCCACATGTTCAGGCACACGCACTCTCTCTTAAAAAAAAAAAAAAAGGATGTATGCTCCCCTGGATATCCTGATTCATAGATATTTCTATCTACATAGTCTAACCAGGATATGGCTCCCATATAGTGGCTGAAATGAAATATGGTCTAATTAGCAAATACTTGCTAGACTGCATCATAGTATCAAGTAGCATTTCTTATTCTTCTCTACCTCTAGTTAGAGCATGCTATTTTTTTTTCCACAATACGATGTTCCAGTGAAATATATGTCATGTCCAAAGAGAAATTTAAGGCTAATTAAGAAGTCAAACTTAATTATCAATATATCATCTAAGTGATTGGATAGCAAACAAGATTTATTTGGATTTGGTTTTAATGTGTTGGGAAAGCAGAGAGAAACAATTGACTAATTTTCTCTTGGCAGGTGGAGTCTGGGAAAAAGAAGAAGCATTCATCAGGAGAAAATTTTCCCTACACAAAGAGTCCATGTTCTACAAACAGTAACTTCTTCCCAATATCCTCATACACACTTTTTAACATACAGTAGGCCTCATCTGTTGCCTCACAAGACAGTAAAAACAAAATTAAGCAATGTTTGTATAACCCAATTTTATTATTTTAACGAAAATCCCAAAGTATAAGGTTATGACCATAAAATACGAAAGTGAGACACTGTATTCAGCATTCAGTGTAAGGTAATTCAATGCCAAGCATTCATGTCGTGTTTTTCTTTCATACTTCACAAGGTTAGAAATGCCTAAAATAATTTCAATCAAGTCCAATTTAGTATGGCCAGTTCATTCTTTTTAAGAGAGACCATTTGTTCACAGGTTCTTTAAATTCTGAGCATTAAAGTATTTTTAATTACTAACAAAATAATCAGAGGCAGGCTAGAGAGATTCTACAAGAAGTTTAACCCAAAGTCATTTCAGAAGAGTTTCCTAATGTTCCCAAGAAATTTGTAATTATAGGCCAAAAGTGAACTAAAAAATATAAGCTGCTACAGAATTGAGCTCAATGAGGTTAATCATGTGGTTGCCTTTAGTTACTACCTGAGAAATTATTGATTTCATTCCTTAAAAATCTTTTTATAAGTTTGCTTTGAAATAAGTTTTAGTTAGAATTCTAGAAAACTTAAACTAACTCTTAGAAACTACTTGACAAAAATGTACATTTCAAATAAAGAATTTAGAAGAGCAATAAACCAAAAGTGATAAAGTGGCAGACTAGCGGCCAAATTCAGCATAACAATGTGTTTTATTTGGCTCATATATTGTTTTAAATATTTTGCATTCATTGGTAAAAAATAAAAAATCAGATTTCACAAAAAAATCTTTCCAGCTTCTCTTGAAATACTAGTTCTGGTAACCAACTGGCCCTTTTCAGACACAGCTATAGTTCCTGTGGGCAGCCAAAGTCCCCACATTTCCAAACTGCTTCACTCACTTTGGTTTCCTTCAGGGTCCCTTTACACATTTGAGTTTGCAACTCCTAACAAAATATTAATTATAATCTTCCTTTCTGGAACTCTTCCAATCAATATTCAAGGTCTTCACAGTACTTTAACTTTTATACTTGTTGCCTATACTCTTTTAAATTACAGTTATGTCTCTTAACTGATCCTTATACTTTCTAGTGGTAGAAGGGGATAGAAGGGAAGAGCTATTATTTCTTTTTGTGATGCATTTTGAGATAGTTGAAAATTAAATGTATATACAGTTGTATATCAAAATTTTATTTTTTAAAAATTTAAAGTTGAAAATAAAATTCATTTTCCTCTACCTTTACTGTTGTTCTTTGTACACAACAGTTTTTCAATAAGAAGCAACAGAAACCATCTTTATAAGCAACTGTATTCAAATAAACTATAACCTTCTCATATACATGCTCAAATCCATTTGAAGGCCAAGGTCACAAACTGTTCTCATTACAAAGGAAGAAAGAGCAGAGATGAAAAAATGGGCAGTTCTGAGCCATGTTGAGTCTATTTGTTGACATTTCTTGACCTCTATAGAAAATTCCAATTATTAGCTACCCACCACCCCGCCCCACAGGAAACATAATTATGTCAAGGTGTTCTAATTTGTGAGCACCATTACCCTTAATCTCAAAGAATAGCATTTATCAAAGGATGAATTTAAATGTAATTAATGTCAACTGTAGCTTTTGGTTGCCTATGGTAACTGCTCTTTGAAATGACTGATAATCCACCCACTTTTCAACGATCAGTCTATAATGAATTATCATTATTTTAGATATCCAGATAAAAGCAATTACCAGGAGGAGATGGATCTAGTATGCTTTTCTAAGCTCTCTAATTCTTTAGTCCACTGGTCTTCAAACATTTTCACTCAGATAGGCCCTAAAGGAATTTTTAAAAACTATGTATCCCTTTCCACATTTAAGATCCCTTCTAAAAAAGTAATCTAAATATTTTCATCAGTTTAAACTGTTATCAAATATGTAATTTTCAAATCTCTTAGAATTATTAAGATTGTAAAATAATTGTTCTTAAAAAAGTGTACCCAGTGGACTATAACTACCATACTGAGTTTTTAGCCACCATTATCCACACACAAAAACTGCATGAACAAGACTGCTAGACAAGATAGGGGAGTAGGAGGACCCTAAGTTCACTTCATCTTACTTATACAACTAGATAACACTCACATCAGTATAAATAACCCACCAAATGACCCAAAGATTGGTAGAACTACAAAACTAAATATAAGGAGGCCACATCTAAGAGGGTAGGAAAGGCAGAGACAAAGTAGGGAGCCAAAAGGTTGGGAGCTAAACAGACCCATAGGACTGTTCACAGGAGGGAGGGATACTGTAGAGAGAGAGACTCTCACAGTAGGTAGACCTCACAGGGAAGACAAATCTCCCTCACCATTTGGCTTTGAAAACTAGAAGGGCCAAATTTCATGAGTTCTTACAACCAGCAGGACTTAAAACTTGAAACTTTCGAAATCACTGGGTTCCACTCTCGGGGAGCCATAAAGTGAGAGAAAATGGAGTTACTGCCTTTAAAGAGCACAATAAACAGTTTGAGGAGATACAGCAGAGAAGCAGTAGTTTGAAAAGTGCTATGGTCATACTGGAGGGGAACTGGTCTATACTAATCTCAGAGTGTGTGCTAGAGGGACAGGCTTCCATGGAAGAATTTTCTAGGAACAAAGAGATTGGCAGGTGTTATTTCCCTCCCCTGCCTCCCAGCATAAATACATGTACATCTGTGGGAACCAGTGCAGTGCTAACACTCCAACCTAACTTGCTTATACTGCAAGTCCTGCCCTGGCAGAACCCTTCCACCAGAGGACCTGAGCAAACCTTGCTAACACTGTGCACTCACCTCCACATACTTTGTGGATCCACCCCCTCCAAACCAGCTGGCCTTAGTACTGGCAGTTGCAGTTTCCCTCCTGCAAAAGACCTGTTCGCAAACCTTTCAAAAACTGCAGGTCTGATCTGACAAACTATGTGAATCCACACCTTCAAATATGCTGTTGGGTAGAGCACATTCAGAACAATGCCAAGAGCCTGGCAGTATGCAAGCAGCCTCAACAAAGCCCAGAACAACTCCAAAGTAACTCTTGCCACAGAAAGAGGGAAAGATAACCACACATGTTAGTCAGACTATGGACCCAGCCATGGGCTGGGGCAGACAGCTGGTCTGACCGCAGATCCCACTCACCAACTGAAGCTTCTCAGGGGACAACACAGGGAAGGTACTCTGCAGTTTGATGCTACTGCATCTTTGACAAATGGCTGGTCTGACTCAACTCAAGCCCAAGGCAGCGTCAGACTGGCCTATTAGCAACACAGGGACCAAATACTGCCCAGCACAGGCAAAGAGAGCCAATGCAGATGACTGGACTGAAGGCAAAAGCCAGCTCAGCCAGAAAAGGAGGGTATAGGCAACACACGTAGGAGATACTCCTGAAGTGTCAGGTTCTGGTGAACAGGGGACACAGCAATGCAGGGCACGAAATGATCTTTTCTTCATAAGGCCATAACTTTCAAGAGCAGGAGATGTAGCTAACACTGTTAGCACAGAGAAACAGACCACAGAGTTAGACAAAAAGGAGACAGAGGAATATGTCCTGAAGGAAAGAACAGGACAAATCACAGCAAGAGATAAAAACAAAACAGAGATAAGTAATATGTCTGATAGTGAATTTAAATTAATGATCATAAAGATACTCACTGGGTTTGAGAAAAGAGTTGAGGACTTTAACAATGAGACAGAAAATATAAACAAGAACCAATCAGAGATGAAGAACCAGTAACTGAAATGAAATATACATTAGAAGGAATCAATAGTAGACTAAATGAAGCAGAAGAATGGATCAGCAACTTGGAGGACCAAGAAATGGAAAGGAATCAAGCTGAATAGGAGAGAGAGAGAAAAAATAACACAAAATGAGAATAGATTTAGGAAACTCAGCCAACACCATCAAATGTACTAACGTTCCCATTATAGCAATCCCAGAAGAAGAGAGAGAGAAGGGGGCAATTTTATTTGAATAAATAATAACTGTAAATTTCCCGAATGTGAGGAAGGAAATACACCCAGACTCAGGAGGTGCAGAGATTTCCCAACAAAACCAACCCAAGGAGGTCCACACCAAAATACATAATAGTGAAATGCCAAAAAGTAATGATAGAGGGAGAATTTTTAAAGCAGAAAGAGAAAATAGTTATAAGCAAAAGAAACCCCATAATGGTATCAGCTCATTTTCAACAGAAACTTTGGAGGCCAGAGGGAGGGGCATAATATATTAAAAGTGCTAAATGGAAAAATCTTCAGGCAAGAATACTCTATGTAGCGGCTGGTCCAAGTGCAGTTGTGTTTACATTAATTGATCACAACCAGTTACAGATTTCTTGGGGCGTCTGGGTGGCTCAGTGGGTTAAGCCTCTGCCTTCGGCTCAGGTCATGATCTCAGGGTCCTGGGATAGAGCCCTGCATCAGGCTCTCTGCTCAGTAGGGAGCCTGCTTCCCCCTCTCTCTCTGCCTGTCTCTCTGCCTACTTGTGATCTCTCTCTCTCTGTGTCAAATAAATAAATAAAATCTTAAAAAAAAAAATACTCTATGTAGAAAGACTATCATTCAGAATAGAAGGAGTGATCAATAGTTTCTCAGACAAATTAAAATCAAAGGAATTCATGACCATTAGACCAGTCCCACAAGAAATCTTAAAGGGGACTCTATATGAGAAAAGGACAGAACATAAATAATAAATAAGAAAAGTAGGAAACACAAGAGCAGAAAAAAAAGTATACTGTAAAAATCAATCAAGGGACTCACAAAATAGAAGCTTGTAAATTATGATACTATATACATAAAATGTGGGGGGGTGGGGGACAGGAGCAAAGAATGGTTCAAACTTAAGCGATCATCAACTTAAAACAGATAACTATATGCACAAGATGTTACAGACAAACCAGTTGGTAGCCACAAATCAAAAACCAGTAATGGATATATAAAAAATAAAGGGAAAGGAATGTAAGTGTACCACTATCGAATGCCAACTAACCATGAAAGAGAACAAAAGAATTAGAACAACAAACAACCATAAAACAATGTGGGGATTCACAGTGCCAGAACAGATAAAACCTGACTTGTATATGCCCCCCTGGATGAGGCCCATTGAAAAGCAAAAGAACACTGGGCCTCCTCTCAAGTTTCTTGGCTAAATGTGGCCAGATTCTTACTATGGCTCAAAGGTTTCATCCAGGGAGTAAATGCTTAAGTGCAGGCATCTGTAGTGGTCCTGTACCTCACTAACTCCTTGCCTTGCACGTGGTGTATTAATTAACTCACAATAAAAGCAGAGACAGAACTTGGCTCAAGGCCTTTCACCACTAGAGCATCTGGCCGCCAGGCCTCTCCTTTCTCCTACTAAGCTTTTGGGAGTAATCCTTTCATTCACTGTCTCAGGGTTACAAAATAAGTAATAAAATAAGGACATAACTATCAATAATTACTTTGGATATAAGTGGACTAAATGCTCCACTCAAAAGACACAGGGTGACAGAATAGATATAATATAAGACCCACCATTATGGTGCCTACAAGAGACTCATTTAAGACCTGCAGACTGAAAGTGAAAGGATGGAGAAGCATTAATGATGCACATGGAAGTAAAAAAGCCAGGGGAGCAACCCTTATAGTGAACAAAATAGACTTTACTTATTTTTCTTTAAATATTTTATTTATTTATTTAGATTTTTCCAATTTATTTATTTTCAGAAAAACAGTATTCATTATTTTTTCACCACACTCAGTGCTCCATGCAATCCGTGCCCTCTATAATACCCACCACCTGGTACCCCAAACTCCCCCCCCCCCGCCACTACAAGCCCCTCAGATTGTTTTTCAGAGTCCATAGTCTCTCATAATTCACCTCCCCTTCCAATTTACCCCAACTCCCTTCTCCTCTCTAACACCCCTTGTCCTCCATGCTATTTGCTATGCTCCACAAATAAGTGAAACCCTATGATAATTGACTCTCTCTACTTGACTTATTTCACTCAGCATAATCTCTTCCAGTCCCGTCCATGTGGCTACAAAAGTTGGGTATTCATCCTTTCTGATGGAGGCATAATACTCCATAGTATATATGGACCACATCTTCCTTATCCATTCGTCCACTGAAGGGCATCTTGGTTCTTTCCATAGTTTGGCGACCGTGGCCATTGCTGCTATAAACATTGGGGTACAGATGGCCCTTCTTTTCACGACATCTGTATCTTTGGGGTAAATGCCCAGGAGTGCAATTGCAGGGTCATAGGTAAGCTCTATTTTTAATTTCTTGAGGAATCTCCACACTGTTCTCCAAAGAGTCTGCACCAACTTGCATTCCTACCAACAGTGGAAGAGGGTTCCCCTTTCTCCACATCCTCTCCAACACATGTTGTTTCCTTTTTTGTTAATTTTGGCCATTCTAACTGGTGTAAGGTGATATCTCAATGTGGTTTTAATTTGAATCTTCCTGAGGGCTAGTGATGATGAACATTTTTTCATGTGTCTGATAGCCATTTGTATGTCTTGATTGGAGAAGTGTCTGTTTATATCTTCTGCCCATTTTTTGATGTTTGCCTGTTTCGTGTGTGTTGAGTTTGAGGAGTTGATTATAGACCCTGGATATCAACCTTTTGTCTGTACTGTCATTTGCAAATATCTTCTTCCATTCCGTGGGTTGCCTCTTTGTTTTGTTGACTGTTTCCTTTGATGTGCAGAAGCTTTTGATTTTGATAAGTCCCAAAAGTTCATTTTCGCTTTTGTTTCCTTTGCCTTTGGAGATATATCTTGAAAGAAGTTGCTGTGGCTGATATCGAAGACATTACTGCCTATGTTCTCCTCTAGGAGTCTGATGGATTCCTGTCTCACGTTGAGGTCTTTTATCCATTTTGAGTTTATCTTTGTGTATGGTGTAAGAGAATGGTCAAGTTTCATTCTTCTACATATAGCTGTCAAGTTTTCCCAGCACCATTTATTGAAGAGACTGTCTTTTCTCCACTGCATATTTTTTCCTGTTTTCTTGAAGATTAATTGACCATAGAGTTGAGGGTCCATATCTGGACTCTCTACTCTGTTCCACTGGTCTATGTGTCTGTTTTTATGCCAGTAACATGCTGTCTTGGTGATCACAGCTTTGTAATAAAGCTTGAAATCAGGTAATGTGATGCCCCCAGTTTTATTTTTGTTTTTCAACATTTCCTTAGTGATTCGAGGTCTCTTCTGATTCCATACAAATTTTTGGATTATTTGCTCCACTCTTTGAAGAATACCGGTGGAATTTTGATTGGAATGGCATTAAAAGTATAGATTGCTCTAGGCAGTATAGACATTTTAACAATGTTTATTCTTCGGATCCAAGAGCATGGAAAGGTCTTCCATCTTTTTGTGTCTTCTTCAATTTCTTTCAAGAGCCCAGGACCTGACGGATTCCCTGGGGAATTCTACCAAACTTTCAAAGAAGAAATAACACCTATTCTCCTGAAGCTGTTTCAAAAAATTGAAGCAGAAGGAAAACTTCCTGGCTCTTTCTATGAAGCCAGCATTACCCTGATCCCCAAACCAGGCAAAGACCCTACCAAAAAGGAGAATTTCAGACCAATATCACTAATGAATATGGATGCTAAGATTCTAAACAAGATCCTAGCCAACAGGATCCAACAGCACATTAAAAAGATTATCCACCATGACCAGGTGGGATTCATCCCTGGGCTACAAGAATGGTTCAACACTCGCAAATCAATCAATGTGATACAACAAATTAATATGAGAAGAGAGAAGAACCACATGGTCCTCTCAATTGATGCAGAAAAAGCATTTGACAAAATCCAGCATCCATTCCTGATTAAAACGCTTCAAAGTACAGGGATAGAGGGAACATTCCTCAACTTCATCAAATCTATCTATGAAAGACCCACAGCAAATATCATCCTCAATGGGAAAAAGCTTGCAGCCTTCCCGTTGAGATCAGGAACAAGACAAGGATGCCCACTTTTACCACTCTTGTTCAACATGGTATTAGAAGTCCTAGCAACAGCAATCAGACAACAAAGAGAAATAAAAGGTATCCAAATTGGCAATGAAGAAGTCAAATTCTCTCTATTCGCAGATGACGTGATTCTTTATATGGAAAACCCAAAAGACTCCACCCCCAAACTACTAGAACTCATACAGCAATTCAGCAACGTGGCAGGATACAAAATCAATCTACAGAAATCAGTGGCTTTCTTCTACACTAACAATGAAAATACAGAAAGGGAAATTAGAGAATCGATTCCATTTACTACAGCACCAAGAACCATAACATACCTGGGAATAAACCTAACAAAAGAGGTAAAGGATCTGTACTTGAGGAATTACAAAATAGACTTTAAAACAAAGACTGTAACAAGAAACAAAGAAGGACACCATACAATTATAAAGAAAACAATCTAACAAGGTAATATAATTGTAAATAGCTATGCATCCAACCTGGGGGCACCCAAGTACATAGAAAAGTTAATAACAAACATAAAGGGACTAATTGATAGTAATATAATAATAGGACAGGACTTTAACACCCCACTTACATCAATGAACAGATCATCTAAAGAGAAAATCAACAAGGAAACAGTGGCTTTTAATTGCACATTGGACCACATGAATTTACTAGATGTATTCAAATATTCCATCCTAAAACAGCAGAATACATATTATTTTCAAGTGCACATGGACCATTCCCCAGAATGTATCACACGGTAGGTCACAAAACAAGTTTCAACAAACTGAAACAAGTTTCAAAAAATTGAAAAAAAAAGTCATGCATCTTTTCGGACCACTACTCTATGAAATTAGAAATCAACCACAAGAAAAAATATAGGAAGAGCACGAATACATGAAGTTTAAATAACATGCTACTAACAATGAAGGGGTCAACCAAAAAATAAAAGAGAAAAGCAAATACACAGAGACAGAGTGCCTGGGTGGCTCAGTCAGTTAAATGTCCAACTTTTGGTTTCAGCTCAGGTCATGATTTGAGGGTTATGAGATTGAGCCGTGTCAGGCTCCACCTGCTTAAGATTCTTTCTCCCCACCCCCTCTGCTCCTCCTTACTAAAAAAATACATGAAGACAAATGAAAATGAAAACACAATGCTCCCAAATCTTCAGGACACAGCAAAGATTTTCTAAGAGTAAAGTTTACAGCAATATGGCCCTACCTCAAGAGGAAAAAACAAACAAAAACCAAAAACTCAAATATACAACCTAATCTTATACCCAAAGGAGTTAAAAAAGTACAAACAAAACCCAAAAGCAGAAGAAAGAATATAATAAAGATTAGATCAGAAATAAAATAGAAACTAAAAAAGCCAACAGAAGATATCAATGAAATCAGGAGCTGGTTCTAAAGATCAATAAAATTGACAAAGCCTTAGGCAGACTCATCAAGAAAAAAGGTGGGGGGGAGAGAGAGGAAAAGAGAGAGAGAGAGAGAGGACTCAAACAAAATCAGAAATAAAAGAGAAGAAATACTAACTGATACCAAAGAAATACAACCTATTGTAAGAGAATACTACAAATAATTATATACCAACAAACTACACATTCTAGAAGAAATGGATACATTTCTAGAAGTCTACAACCCCCTAAAACTGAATGAGGAAGAAATAAAAAGTTTGAACAGATTACAAGCAATGAAATTGAATCACCACTCAAAAAACTGTAACAAACAAAAGTCTAGGACCAGACGGCTTCACAGATGAAGTCTACCAAAAACTTAGAGAAGAGGTAATATCTACTCTTCTCAAACTATTAAAAAAAAATAGGAAAGAAAATTTCAAAATTCATTCTATGAGGCCAGCATTACCCTGATACCGAAACCCCATAACAATGCCACTAATAAAGATAACTATCGGCCAATATTCTTGATCAACATAAATGCCAAAATTCTCAATAATAAATACAAGAAAACAGAGTCCAACAAGACATTAAAAAAAAATCATTCATCATGATCAAGTGGGATTTATTCCCGGGTTGCAAGTGTGGTTCAATATCCACAAATCAATCAATGTGATATATGACATTAACAAAAGAAAAGATAAGAATCATATAATCATTTCAATAGATATAGAAAGAGTATTTGACAAAGTACAACATCCATTCGAGACAACTCTGGACAATGTAGGTTTAGAGGGAACATACCTCAACATAATAAATAATAAACCAAAGCTAATACTGTCTTAAAAAGGGAAAAACTGAGAGCTTTTCCTCTATAGTCAGGAACAAGACAGGGATGTCCACTCTCACTGCTTTTATTCAACACAGTACTGGAAATCCTAGCCTCAGCACTCAAACAAAAAGAAATAAAAGGCAATCAAATCAGCAAGGAAGAAGTAAAACTTTCACTGTTTGTAGATGACATGATACTATATATGTATATAAAACCTGAAAAATGGCTCGAACTGATAAACAAATTCTGTAAAGTTCCAGCATACAAAATTAATATACCAAAGAGGGGAAAGACCTGTACTCTGAAAACTATAAAACATTCATGAAAGAAATTGAGGGTAACACAGAGAAATGGAAAGACACTGTAGTCTTGTGAATCAGAAACACAAATACTGTTAAAATGTCTATACTACCCAAAGCAATCTGCATATTTAATGCAATCCTTATCAAAATACCAGTAACATTTTCACAGAGTTAGAACAAACAATCCTAAAATTTGTATGGAACCACAGAAGACCATGAATTAGCCAAAGCAACCTAGAAAAAGGAAAACAAGGCTGGAGGCATCACAATCCTGGACTTCAACTTGTATTACAAAATTGGAGGGGGAGATGAACCATGAGAGACTGTGGACTCTGAAAAACAATCTAAGGCTTTTGGAGGGGTACGGGGAGGGACAAAGCTACAGTGATCAGAACAGTAAGGTACTGGCACAAAAACAGACACATAGATCAATAAAACAAATAGAAAACACAGAAATGAATGCACAATCATATGGTCGGTTAATCTTTGACAAAATAGGAAACAATATACAATGAGGAAAAAACAGTCTCAACGAATGATGTTGGAAAAACTGGACAACATGCAAATGAATGAAACAAGAACACTTAATTACATCATACATAAAAGTAAACTAAAACTGGATTAAGGATCTACATATGAAACCCAGAACCATAAAAATCCTAGAAAGAGCATAGGAAGTCATTTCTCTGACATTGGCTGGAGCAACATTTTTCTTGATATGTCTCTTAAGGCAAGGGAAACAGAAGCAATAATAAACTTTTGGGACTACATCAAAATAAAAATCTTCTGACCAGCAAAGGAAACAATCAACAAAATTGAAAGACAACCTACTAAAAGGGAGAAGATATTTGCAAGTGACAATGCTCATAAAGGGTTAATATGCAAGCTATATAAAGAACTTATATAACCCAACACCACCAAAATTAAGAATCCAATTAAAAATGAGCAGAAGACATGAACACACATATTTCCAAAGATATACAGATGACCAACAGACGCATGAAAAGTTACTCCACATCAGTGATCATCAGGGAAATACAGATCAAAGCTACAATTAGATAGAAGTTTCTTAGGAGTTAGAAACTTAGAAGTTTCTTCTAAGAGACCAAAATACTCCCAAAATCAAGTGGGTGGCTCTGTTCTGTTCATCAGTCTAATATATATCTTTTTTTTTTTTTTAATTTTTTTGAACTTCTTTATCCCCTTTCTTCTCCACGCGATTTGGGGTCTCTTCTGATTTGGTTAATGCACATTTTTCTGGGGTCTTTGCCACCCTTTCAGTATTTTATTCTCTCATTCATATATTCTTATCTGGATAAAATGACAAGGTGGAAAAAGTCACCACAAAAAAAAAAGAACCAGAGGCAGTACCGAAGGCTAGGGACCTAATCAATACTGATGTTGGTAATATGCCAGATCTACCAAACATTTAAAGAAGAATTAATACCTATTCTGAATAATACCCACCACCACTTTCACTCTTTGTAGATGACAGGATACTTTATATGGAAAACCCAAGAGACCCCACTCCAAAACTGCCAGAACCCATAGAAGAATTCAGTAAAGTGTCAGGATATAAAATCTATGCACAGAAATCAGTTGCATTTCTATACACCAACAACAAGACAGAAGAAAGAGAAATTAAGGAGTCAATCCAATTTACAGTTGTACCGAAAATCACAAGATCGCTAGAAATACATCTAACCAAGGAGGCAAAGAATCTGTACTCAGGAAACTACAAAGTAGTCAGGAAAGAAATTGAGGAAGACACAAAGAAATGGAAAAACATTCCATGCTCATGGGTTGGAAGAAAAATTTTGTTAAAAATGTCTATGCTACCTAAAGGAACTGTGCATCCCTATCAAAATACCACCAATCTTTTTCAAAGAAATGGAACAAACAATCCTAAAATTTGTATGGAAATAGGAAAGATCCCTAATCACCAGGAGGATGTTGATAAAGAAAACCAAAGCTAGAGGCATCACAATGCCTGACTTCAAGCTATGTTACAAAGCTGTGCTCATTCAGACAGCATGGTATTGCACAAAAACAGACACATAAATCAATGGAATGGCCTAGAGAGCCCAGAAATGGACCTCAACTCTACGGTCAACTAATCTTTGACAAAGCAGGAAAGAATGTCCAATAGAAAAAAGACAGTCTCTTCAACAAATGGCACTGGGAAAACTGGACAGCCTCATGGAGAAGAATGAAACTGGACCATTTCTTTACACCACACACAAAACCAGACTCAAAATGGATGAAAGACCTCAATGTGAGACAGGAATCCATCAAAATCCTTGAGAAGAACACAGGTAGCAACCTCTTCGACCTCAGCAAAGAGCAACTTCTTCCTAGAAACATCATCAAAGGCAAGGAAGCAAGGAAAAAAATGAACTACTGGGGCTTCATCAAGATCCAAAGCTTTTGTGCAGCAAAGGAAACATTCAACAAAACCAAAAGACAACCAAATGAATGGAAAAAGATATTTGCAACTGACCTATCAGATAAAGGGCTGATATCCAAAATCTAAAAACACCCAAAGAACAAATAATCCAATCAAGAAATAGGCAGAAGACATGAATAGACATTTCAAAGAAGACATCCAGATGGCCAAGAGACCATGAAAAAGTGCTCAACATCACTGGGCAACAGGAAGTACGAATCAAAACCACAGTGAGATACCACCTCACACCAGTCAGAATGGCTAAAATTAACCAGTCAGGAAACAACAGCTTTTGGCGAGTATGTGGAGAAAGGGGAACCCTCCTATATTATTGGTGGGAATTCAAGCTGGTGCAGCCACTCTGGAAAACAGTTGGAGGTGCCTCAAAAAGTTGAAAATAGAGCTACCCTACAACCCAGCAATTGCACTACTGGGTATTTTCCTTAAAGATACAAATGTAATGATCTGAAGGGGCATGGGCACCCAAATGTTTATAGCAGCAATGTCCACAATAGGCAAACTATGGAAAGAGCCTAGATGTCCATCAACAGATGGATGGATAAAGAAGATGCATTATATATACAATGGAATACTATGCAGCCATCAAGAAAAAGAAATCTTGCCATTTGCAAGGACATGGATAGAACCAGAGGGTATTATGCTAAGTGAAATAAGTCAATCAGAGAAAGACAAGTATCATTTGACCTCACTGATATGAGGAATTTGAGAAACAAGACAGAGGATCATAGGGGAAGGGAGGGAAAAATGAAACTAGAGGAAACCAGAGAGGGAGACAAACCATAAGAGACTCTCAATCTCAGGAAAAAACTGAGGATTGCTGGAGGGGTTGGGGGTGGGAGAGACAGGGTGGCTGGGTGATGGACATTGGGGAGGGTGTGTGCTATGCTGAATGATGTGAATTGTGCAAGACTGATGAATCACAGACTCATAACCCTGAAACTAATAATACATTATATGTTAATTAAGAAAAAGAAAAAAAAAGAGTTGTCAAATGATTATACTGTACACTTAAAATTAATAAAACACTGGATGTTAACTATAGTAGACTTTAAGAAAGATATGCGTGAATGAGGTCTTTTTTACTTATATATCTCTCTCTTTTTCATGACCTTGTACTTATATTACATTTTTCTTACAGAACTTTATCATGATATACAATATTCTTACATCTGAAATTTGTTTGCTGGTTGTAGTGGTTACTTTATCATATGTTTCCAAAGAAATGCATGTCTACAAATTAATATATAAATTAATATTGGTATTTAAGTTGGTTTTGTTTACATATTCAAGTTTGAGAGGGACAGAAATAGGGACAGAGATAGTGAGAGACAGCATGAGCAGGGAAGAGATGGAGAAGCAGGCTCTCCAATGAGCAGGAGGCCTAATGCAGGGCTTGATCCCAGGACCCTGGGATCATCCAGACTACCATATATATTCAAGTATTAAGAGAAATCTCTTTTCAGGCACCTGGGTGGCTCAGTTGGTTGAGCATCTGCCTTTGGCTCAGGTTATGATCTCAGTCAGGGTCCTGGGATGGAACCCAGCATCAGGCTTTCTGCTCAGTGGAAAGTCTGCTTCTCTCTCTGTGCTCTCCCTCCCAATCTCTCTCTGAAATAAATAAATAACATCTTTAAAAAAATCTCTTTGAAGTTGAATTATTTTAACTCTTAGTGTACAATTGATGAAAATAATTTGATAATTTACTGAAATGTAAAATTTTATTAGAAATGCATTTTTTTTAAAAATCGTATTTATTTATTTGACAGAGAGAGAAAGATCACAAGTAGGCAGAGAGGCAGGCAGAGAGAGAGGGGGAAGCAGGCTCCCTGTCAAGCAGAGCACCCAATGCAGGGCTTGATCCAAGGACCCTGGGATTATGACCTGAGCCGAAGGCAGAGGCTCAACCCTTTGAGCCACCAGGCACCCCTAGAAATTCATTTTTTTGAAGAAATGATCAGACTTTTAAAATATATTATTTTTTATAATAACATGACATTGCCAGAATGAGATAGGATTCAGGATATTTTTATTTGTAGCCTTCATCATTTATAGATATAAATGCTAAGAAACCTTGTTCATATTTTTTTTTTTAAAGATTTTATTTATTTATTTGACAGAGATCACAAGCAGGTAGAGGGCAGGCAGAGAGAGAGAGAGAGGAGGAAGCAGGCTCCCTGCTGAGGAGAGAGCCCGATGTGGAACTCAATCCCAGGACCCTGAGATCATGACCTGAGCCGAAGGCAGAGGCTTAACCCTCTGAGCCACCCAGGCGCCCCGAAACCTTGTTCATATTAATTTAAATTAAAGTCTCCCTGGATGTTAAGGTATGATAACTATATTGATTATGTATTTTTAAAATCTTTATTAGAGATATTTTAGAGATACATATTGAAATATTTATAGACTAAAAACATATTGAGTGTGGGTCAGAGGAGAAAAATGAGGGGAAAGATATGAAAGAAACAAGACTGGGAAGAGTTGGTAAGTTAAGTATAGATGGCTGATAGGTACATCATACGGAAATTAATTATCCCATTCTTTATACCTTTGCATATCTTTAAAATTTTTTGTAATAAAAGTAAAATAATATTAGAGCTGCTGATTTAACTCATTGTATGTATGAAAAATGTCTGCCTTATAATCCAGTTAGCAAAGCCAGTTCTCACGGTCAAACCAATCTCCAAATGAATTTCATTTTCTCTCAGAGTTTGACTTCAGTTTCTCAATTTAAATATATGTGTTAATGTGTCTTTCAAGGATTATCATAAAAATTGCATAAAAATGGCTCCATTCATGATCCCAGGGTCTTGGGATCGAGCCCCACATAGGGCTCTCTGCTCCACAGGGACCCTGCTTCCTCCTCTCTTTTCCCTGCCTCTCCCCCTACTTATAAAAAAAAAAAAAAAAAAGAAAGAAAAAAAAAAGGGGGCGCCTGGGTGGCTCAGTGGGTTAAGCTGCTGCCTTCAGCTCAGGTCATGATCTCAAGGTCCTGGGATCGAGTCCCACATTGGGCTCTCTGCTTGGCAGGGAGCCTGCTTCCCTCTCTCACTCTCTGCCTGCCTCTCCATCTACTTGTGATTTCTCCCTGTCAAATAAATAAATAAAATCTTTAAAAAAAAAATTTAATTTAAATTAATATGAACAAGGTTTTGGGGTGCCTGGGTGGCTCAGAGGGTTAAGCCTCTGCCTTCGGCTCAGGTCATGATCTCAGGGTACAGAATATGTATTGTGGGGTAGATTACTAAAAGCAGTCAAGGTTAAAATAACAGTTTTTATAAAATTTATCTATTTTTGTAAAAAAGAAGGTAGTAAAGGAACATGCTGTTTGTTAGTTAACTTACAGTAATGCAATACAGCTAAAATAACTTATAATACAAGAAGTATGATAAAAGACAATAATTCTTCATTAAATGTGAATGAATATTGATCTCAGATATCTGGCTTTTGAAGTAATTCAATAAAAACCGAGTACAAAATGTTTTTTTAAAAGGGTATAAAAATGAGAACTTTTTTTTACTTCTTTACACAAAAGAAAATTTTCCTGTGAGTATAGTAAGTGAGAAAGGTATAGACTATAAAAAAATATCTGGCTAAGGAACAGCAGGTAAATTTATTATTTATTTATTATTTTTATTAAAAAAAGATTTTATTTACTTATTACTTATTACTAATTCATTTACTTATTACTTTATTTACTTATTACTTATTTATTTACTCCCTGCTAAGCAGGAAGCCTGATGTGGAGTTTGATTCTGGAACTCCAAGATCATGACCTGAGTCGAAGGCAGACACTTAACCGACTGAGCCACCCAGATGCCCCTATTTTTTATTAATAAGAGAAAGAGAATAAACACTCCATAAGACATAATAAGATCCTTTACTTTAAATGGAACTTTTTGGGTATGATTTTATAAAAGTTTTCAGCTATATGACAGAAAAATGCTTATCAAATATGAAGGAAATTATGTAAAAGTTTCATCCATAGGTTTCGTAGTCCTAGTGAACATTCTAGTCACGTATATAATAATCATTGTCATCACCCAGAACTACAATGGGATGAAAGGTACCTTCTTTCCAGTTAATTTTGTGTTCTAGTGCTAAAGTACTATGAAAAGCTTAAAGTTCTGCTATAGGAATTCGGTGTTTATTACGGATGTTTTTTGGTCTGCTGTCACAGGGCTTTCTCTGAACAGTAACAAATTTTTTACAACTGTTATGGAATAGAAGAGGCAAAGTCATTAAAACAAAAGCTGTCATTACTCCCACAACCTTAGTCTACCACATCTGAAATCAGAATATCTCATTGTGGATCAGAATGCTCCCTTTTGCAGCCAACCTTCATCTTAAGAGACACAGGTATCAGGAAACAGAAATACTGGACATACAGGCACATCAATTTTAGGTAGGAGTACTATAAAATGTGATTTGCTAAATGATCTGTTTGCATATTCCTTGGTAGGTCTTCATTCATGGTAAAGTACATGAATAGACTACTGTGATGTGTTTCCAAAGATGGCCACATTATTTCCCATCCTATATGCTCTTTTGCATTTTAATTCCACCATGCCCACATCCATAGGGAGACTCTATAATCCTCCAAGATTTCCCTTGAATATTTGCTAGTTCTTTGATCTGTTCTGACCAATAGAATACAGCAGAAGTCAAGTGATGCTGTTTAACTTCTAGAATTGGATCTGGAAGAGAGCTATAGCTTCTACCTACACCTCTTAGGAAGCTCCTTCATTCACTTACAAATAAATAAAAATTCACTTACATACAATACTGCTAACCAATACCTATAAAAAAGTAGTATAATCAATCACCAGGGAATTGCAGGTCATTTAACCCCTCAAACGTCCTAGTGGAACTCCAGGAAATAAAATTAGAGATCCTCGGGGCACCTGGGTGGCTCAGTCATTAAACATCTGCCTTTAGCTCAGGTCATGATCCCAGCCCCACAATGGGCTCCCTGCTCAGTGGGAAGTCTACTTCTCCCTCCCCCACTCCCCCTGCTTGCGTTCCCTCTCTCACTCTCTCTTTCTCTCAGTCAAATAAATAAATAAAACTTAAAAAAATTAAATAAAAGTAGGGATCCTTAAGTGACATGCCATTCGAAATAATTACATCATATTCAATTCAGTCATTTGCTAAAGCTTTTCACTATTTCTATGGCTTAATTCTGAAAAGAAAAACGTTTAGATGAGAAACAATGGGAAAATAAAATAATTTATCTACAATAGGAAAATTTCTTTAGGAATATAGAAAAGTTAGAAAACTGTTGTGTTGTTTCTATGGAAATAATAGTAAAAAACTAATTTCTCAAGTTCTAATAGATTCCTTTAAATAACAATGTTCCAAATATAAATGGTATATAAGGTGAGAGGGGAAAAGGCTAATAGAGGAATTCTAGTATTTTCATATCAGAAAATATGAATCATCTCAAGCCATCTTTTTTGTTAAGATTATGAATACTAATGCTGATTACAAAGTTAACAACTACTTTGATGAGTATTTCGTCCCTTTGGTGTTATAAATCTATAATTTTCATATTTTTCTAAACAATAGATTTAAGTTCCACAATATCATATCATTATTCCATTAAGAAACATATTTGCAACATTTTCTGTATTGCATCAGCAAACCAACAAAATCAGCAGTATACATGAAGGGTGATTAAATAAATCAGTTATGGGTATGAAGTGAGAAAAGAAAAGTTTACCTGGAAAAATAGGGATTTATGCCTCTTGGATTGCGAGTAGCTAACTACATTTAAATAAAAGATACTAACTGAAATAAGTCAAGAAGAGAAAGACAATTATCATATGGTTTCACTCATATGTGGAACATATGGAATAGCGGAGGACCACAGGGGAAGGGAGGAAAAACCGAATGGGAAGAAATCAGAGAAGGAGACAAATCATGAGAGACTCTGGACTCCGGGAACCAAACTGAGGGTTACAGAAGGGAGCAGGGTAGGTAGCTGGGGTCACTGGGTAAATGGGTAATGAGTATTAAGGAGGACATGTGTGGTGATGAGCACTGGGTGTCATATGCAACTACTGAATCGTTGAACACTCTATCAAAATTATCAAACACTAATGATGTACCATACACTGGTTAATTAAACATAAAAAAAAGTTAAAAAAAAACTTTTGGTTCTATATTTTGAAATAATATAATTTTCTGTTCCATTTTAATGATAGCTATAGTCAATAGCAGAAATAAAAATAAATAAATAAATAGTAGATAAATAATTTTTTCGGCAGTGGAGAATAATATCCATCCATATAACTAACAGTTAAAAATGGATGCTTTCAGTGCCATTAATATTCATTCAAAATTTTTACTCAATCACTTGTGGAGTAAATGGAGTATATGTCAAAGTAGTTATCTATTACATACCTACATTAATATTTCCAAGTATACAACTTGGGTCTGAACCAGAAATAAGTCTGAACTCAGTATGAGTCACAGAAATTTGAACAGACCAATATTATATTTGGCTTTGATTAAAATTACAGGTACAAATGCTTTCACTTCAATACTAAATATTCTGAATGCTTATGCAACATCAGTTTCAAATTCCCTTTTATAGAAAATGCTCATTAATGATAATCTTACATCACTGCAAAAGCTCCTCTAACACTGAATGGCTAGGTGTTATTTCTAAGTAATGGGGCACACGGTTACATTATTTCAAGTCATTATAAAGTGAGGTTGAGACACAAACTGAAGCATCACCTTTGACCATTTAACATACTTCTAATATCTCTGGCACCCAAGTAGATTTAGTACCCTACTTTCCCTGTTAGATAGACCCCACTGTACCAATTAAAAAGGATCCTTCTGCCTATTACCACTGCCTGCTTAGACGGACCATGTGTACATTTACTCCAGCCAAACCAGTCATGCTAGTTTTATTTGTGGGCAATCTCCTATTTCCATGCTGGCACTGGACCGGGTTATGGCTGTGGGCTTTTCAGCACAATTCTATGGGAGCATTTAGTACTCTATTTAAAGACCATTGCAAATTTCCCATAAAATTAAGGTTCTGTAAAATTTAATTAAATTTAAGATAATCTTGGGTCTGTCATGTCCATAAAGCACAACATTTAAGTTGCAAAATGTAGGTTAGGTTTCTTGATAAATAAGACTAGGGTGCCAGTCAAGGTCTCAGGAATAGTCCAAAATGTCAATGCGGATGGCTTTTTTACTTATGTACCAGTACATATGTCTATAACTTGTAAAAGTGATATGGCCTAGACACATTTTTCTTATTTTAGTCACACATTAATGCTTGCTCCCATAGGGATATATTAAGCTTTCTGTTGTCTGGAATCATGATATTGCTAGGCTATATTTATCCCAGCAATGCTATGGACAGGACTTCTTTTCTGTCAGTTTATATAATTTCATTCTTTAAACTGGCATCAGAATAAATCTTGTTTACAAACTTGTTACTACAACACAATTAGCTATTATTGTTTAATCTGTAAATGAAAGTATAAATGAGAATATTACTCTAGTATACTGAGATATACCAGAATATAGTGTCTAAAAAATAAAAGTGAATATGTCTCTAGGCAGAAGTTCTTAAAGCTATTGTTTTTCAGTAAACATCAGAGAAAAAAATCTAATGCAAAATTCAGAACAATAAGCTATGATACTATCACATGATACTCTCAATAGTTTTCTTGCAGATTAAGTAGAAAACCCATAAAGATATTAGAAATTTTACTCTCTGAAATAATGATAGCTGTTTCAATAGTTTTAATTTCTAAAGGTCAAATTACATATTAAAAGTATTCCAAGTATTTCTTTGACTAAAGTGGAGATTATTCCACTTTATAAAATAAAGCAGGCCTGAATTCACCATCACGTTCTCAATCACAGGTATGCCTTTATTTATTTATTTTTAAGTTTTTATTTTTAAAGATTTATATATTTATTTAAGAAAGAGAGTGTGCACAGATGAGCGTGGCAGGGGAAGGCCAGAGGGAGAGGCAGAGAGAGACTCTCAAGCCAAATTCTTGGTGAGGACAGAGCCATACCTCATGACCCTGAGATCTGACCTGAGCCAAAACCAAGATTCAGAGGCTCAGCCAACTGAGGGACCAGGTGCCCCGAGTTTTTATTAATTTAAGTAATCTCTACACCTAACCTGGGGTCTTGAACTAATGATCACAAGATCAAGAGTTGCATGCTCTTCCAAAGGAGACAGCCAGCACCCCCTCAACCCCCGCCTTTTATGCCATTAAATAGAGGAAACAAAAAGATAGTTTCCTGAATAGTACCAGCTCAAAGCAAACAAGTAGGACTGGCAGTGGCAGGAGTGACCTGTGCCTTCCTCCAACCCCATCCACACTCAGTATCTGCCTAGACAGGGCTACTAGGCAAAGCAAGATCTCCAACCAATTGGTCTCGAATGCAGGTCTCTCTTTCAGATATTTTTCAAATACTGGGGAGAAAAACTATGTTTGTCATTCAAGATTCACAGTAAGTCCCTTAAGGATCACTATCACCAGCATTAAAATACCCATATTCCTTATTGAAAACCCTCAGAAAAAGTGACAGGAAATGTGACAGTTTCTTCTCATAATATAATACCTTAAATTTTGACAATTTACTCATCTACGGGCTGTGAATCACATTTCAAAAGGTAAATATAAAAATATATGACTTTTCCAAAACACAGGAAAGAAATTCATTAGATTTCCCAACACCTGGGGAAGACAAATTATTAATAAAGGTAGTTCATTGCACTTGCTGGAAAGTCAAACAAGTAAATGCGTTCTGTACTTTTTATTTTCCAAAGATGTATTATTTGAGAGAGAGCAAGAGAGAGAGAGAGCTTGCATGGATGCACACGTGTGTGCAAATGGGGGGAGGAGCAGAGGGAGACTCTCCAGCAGACTCACCACTGATGGTGGAGCCTGATGTAGCTCTCTATCCCACTACTCATGAGATCATGACCTAAGCTGAAATCAAGAGTCAGACACTTAACTGACTGAACCACCCAGGTGCCCCATGTTCCGTATTTCTGAACTAAATTTCTGTCTTACCAGACAAAGAAAAAATTAACCAAGCTAAAGGCATCTCATGAAAAGTAACTTGCTATAAAAGTTAGGAGGCCAGTTCTATTTAAGTCTAGAGGAATTATATCTTTGAATTCCAAGATTCCAAAGTTTTTTGAAAGAGTGGCATGCATGGGTAGTAAGAGACTCCTAGAACACATATTTGTCAAAGATAAAGAACACAAAGTTTCCAGAGTGCAGAGAAGGAGTGTTTACATTCTCAGGCAAATATTGATTGCTCATTGAACAAATAAAATAGAGAAGGAACAGGCTTATCAGTAAAAGTCTTGGAGCAAACATGACTAAGGTAGAGAATTCAATCAAGACTGCAGGCATCTTTTTAATTAAATTTTTCTTAAAAACCATCTAATGAACCAATATTCAAATGGGGAAACGTAAGTTTATACCTTTAATTTCTAAGAAGATAAATGATTAAGCCAGTTCTACCTAGAGAGCAGTTGCAGATCAAATCCCAAACTGTTTGAGAAAGCCTATTTGATGACCAAATGCCCTTTTAAAAGTCTTTAGAAGCAAGGATTTCCAATGAGGTGAATTTTCTCCTAATGGTTAATGCAATCAGTTCACATAGGCACACAGATCCTGTAGCAGCAATAAGTACAATTAATCACATGGTTATAATCATATTTACTCACCCTCCCAATAGTATCTGTGGCTGGCTGGATTCATTTGTAATACCAAATACATCAGGAATTAAATCACCATTGAAGCTGAAAAGAAAACATTAAAAACATTAAGCAGCTATTTCATAAAATTTTCATGTTCTAGCTTTAAAAGGAAAATAACCTTTGGGAGGTGTGGTCGATATCACAATGCTCACCAGTTTCTACTGTAGTGAATAAAATGTTAGCAGACGTGTAAGACATGTGTTATTTCTAGGCAAAAGGGTTTATTATTTATTACTGGACCATCCAGCATGCTTTCAGCTTGCAGTGGCAATGAGAAGACTATGTGTTTCATGTGGTCCGGCCCCACAGATGATAGGGCCTCTGGCACCTGACTGATGGCACAGAGTTGAGCCTACCACAGACCCACACTGGACAGGCAGTGTAAGCAAGAAATGAACTTCTGTTGTGAAATTTTAGGGCTGTCTGTAGTTTCTGCATAACTTCGCCTATCCCTGAGTGGTAAGAAGACAACAGGTATTTCAGACCCAACCAATGTAGTTAGATGGGCTTAGGAGAAAAAGCCCACAAAAGTAATCCCCTGTTAGTTTAAACATTCATACTTTCATTAAGTACTGCAACAAGAATGAAAAAAAAAACACAACTATGAAAGCAATCAAGCTGAGGGCCTTTAAGATGATCAATCCATGGATTTACAGTTCAGACTTCAAATGGCCACTGACCTACTGATATATGATTACTATTTTAATAACTGAATGAAAGGCAGCAATGGAAACAAGAAAGTGGCTGTATACTGCTTTAGCTCCCCAAATGATCTCTGTATCATTACCAAAAGCCCTGACGGGAATTTGGATTACACTTTATCTAGTATATGTGTGTATTTGAGAAATAAATGATAGCACTAAAGAAGAGCTTTAAAAAAAGGTAAGTGTCTCCTTAATATAGACGTTTTTCTCAATCTCTGGAGAAAAGCTCATACCATTCATATTTGTCAATCAAGTGCTAATAGTATTACCCTGAAATAGTTACCTTAATTCTCTGAGTAATGACATGGCTACAGACAGTCAACATACATCCATAATGCACGCATTGAAAGCTACTGAAACAAAAGACAAATTTCTTCCTCTTTCTAAAATACTGAATTTCATTAAAAAAAAAAAAAAAGATTTCATTTATTTATTTGACAGACAGAGATCACAAGTAAGCAAAGGAGGCAGGCAGAGAAAGAGAGTGTGGGGGGGAAGCCGGCTCCCTGCTGAGCAGAGAACCCAACCTGGGGCTTGATTCCAGTACTCTGGGATCATGACCTGAGCTGAAGGCAGAAGCTTTAACCCACTGAGCCACCCAAGCGTCCCCTGAATTTCATTTTTTTCTTTTCTCCATCATGGTAAGTAAATATCATATAGTCAAGAGTGTAAGACTCTATCAGTTTCAAAGGGGGAGTAAATTCAGTGTCAATGCTACTTTGCAAAGTGGTCTCTTATGTGAGAAATTTTATGTTTTTAAGTTTAAAATCATTCAAAAGGAAGCAAGCACATACTTACTCCATAATTAGTGGTTCATCTTGAAAAGTCCTATTGAGTACAGTCATATTATTAGGATCTGCATAGAAAGAAAATATATAAATTAGCAGGTACTTTATATTATATTTGATATCTACACTTGGGGTAAAATATCTATTCTTTTCAAAATTCATCTACAATTAATTTCAACTATTACCAATAAGAAGACACTACAAATCTAACTTAAATGGACACCAAGTTTGTAAAGACAAAATACTGGGGTTCATTCTATAGTTAAGACCATCATTACGATAACTTTCTTTAGAGGCTTCCATCAAAACCTCTTAGGTGAGTCTTCTTTAAATACAATTGCACCGGAACAATTGTCAAAATGCACAAAACTACTTGACTCTAAAATGTCCATGCTTACATACATGAAATGCTTCTTCAATGGTGCTGTTTCTTTAGATATTTACTGACAATGAATTTGAAGTTTTGAGACTACTAATCTTCTCAAATATTACAGAAAACATAACTATATCCCTTCTACACTGCCTTGAGAAATCTGGCTCCACGAACAAAGTTATCTATTTAGGTATAACTAATTGGCTTTTCAGGTAAGTCTTGAAGGTTTTGGGGGAGACTCTCAAGCTCCACTCCAACCTTTTTGTGTTTTCCTGTAATGGGGAGACCAGAAACCCAAAATAGCATTTCTCACATATCTCTGTAGCTGAGATTCTGAATAAAATGTGAGCCTTGCCAATCAGATATACTGAATTTTGGAAGGCAGTAGTTCCACTTCAGTGTCTGATCACTGAATTTGTAGTATCAAGAGGCAGGGTGCAGAGCATCCATCTGGCTGGTGAGGGTCACAGCAGACAGTGTCATTCTAGCAGCTGCTGTGCAACTGGCAGTATTCTTATAGTAAAAAGCCTTCCTTGATGGCTCTGGGACTGTTCCTGAAAGTTCAACCCAGGGTCTGTTCTTTAGCTATCCCAATGATTCTATAGGCCTTAAACCCTTTAATAAATCACTCTCTTCCTAAGATAGCAAGAGTGGAATCTATTCTTTAGAACTGATTTCAGATTAGCCCGACTGAAAAAGAAAAATCAGAAATTTGACTTTTAAAAATGTTTTTACAAACAATTACTGACTCTTAAGAAATTCATTACTGAACTGATTTCAGAACAATATTTTGTTGTATTTACCTAGGAATAATGGGTATATTCTTCCTTTAATATCCAGTGATAAACATTAAAAACTCTTAAAAAACAAATTCACCTAATGTTTGATTTTGTCCCCAGAAGATAACAGCTCCCAATTCACTGTTGGCATGATTTTTGGGAAGATATGTCAGAAGGACATCCATTTGTGAATCTCCATCATAATCCCCAGGTACTACACTCGTTATCAGTGCACTGTGATTCCTAAAAGAAATAAACATTTTAAGGCATCGAGTCAAGCTATAATGGAAAAGGACACCTTTATATTTGTATTACACACAAATATTTTCAATATAAACTTTAAAATCACAGAACTGATTCTCATTTCATTCGTTTTAATTTCTTATCATCCTTCATGTATTTAGGCCTCTTTGATCTACAAAATAATTCAGGATGACTGCAGAGACAAATCTGAAATATTTCAAAAGAAAGCACAGTTTTATGTTCTTATACTAGCTAATATAGTCCTTTTACTTTGTTCTTTTGTCAAGGACACCAATGAATTTGGCTGGTTTATAAGAAATGGAGGCTCATAATCAACTGTTAGGACAATAAGGGGTATCACTGTCGTTTTAGTTAAAAGTATATTATTTGTAAAATATTTAATTTTTGATTTTAATGCATATATGAAGATTAATCATTTTATTTTTGAAAAATATTCAAGATTCACAATGGTAAATACGTTCTTTTTATCAAACCTGGCAATATGCTATCAAAACATACATATCTGATTTTATATTTTAATAATGAAATAATTTTGAAATTATTTATATTAACCTTGAAAACTTAAAACATGTCTTCTTGTAACATTTGAATGACCCAACCAAAAAACATGCCTTAAATTCAATCTTTATTTAATTCCACTTAGAGCAAATAGCAAGATAGCAAGTTTTCCAATAGACTAGAGATAATTACTTTGTAAATGGCATCAAGAATCTAAAAATATATATAACAGGTTTTATTTAGGGTGAAAATGAGAAAAATACTGAAAAGGTTAAGCAAGGTTAAGAGGAGTGAAGAGAAACAATAGTATCATAATGCATCTACCTATTATGTCCCATACATTACATCAATGCTTAATAGCTATTAACTGATAATTTTTATCACCTGAATTATCATTCTCATTGAACTGACTCGAAAACTGAGGTCTGGAGCAATTAAAAAGCTAAAGCTAAAAGATAATACTAACTAGCTAACTAGCTGATAATTAAACTGAATAGCTGAAATTCAAATTGTGTCAGCCTCTAAAACTAAACTTCATCCTGATAAAATCGTTTTGGTAATGCTAGTTTTCTCAAATAATTCCAACAATACTTTAAGTTTTATCCATGAAAATACCTGGTTTTTAAAAATGATGCTATAGCAATCACCCATGCTACAATGTAGGAAACTATATCTAATTGTGGAGGTCTCTTCATCTGCATGTGCATACAGAAGCATATTCAGTAACACATACTGAACATAACTGGTATTAATATCTGTCTAAATATATTCATGATTTGAGGGCAAAAAGTACTCTAGAATAGACAGGAATGTATTACAAAGGATTAGTTGGGAATTTAACCTAATCAGGTTATATGGCCACAAATACATAGCTTCTTTATGGCTGTAAAAATAAGAAGTAGAACGTTTAAAGATATGAGATTGACATATGTGTTTTTCGTTTTCTTTCTTTCTTTTTTTTTTTTTTTTTGAAGATTTTATTTATTTATTTGAGAGAGAGAAAGTGAGAGAGAACATGAGAGGGGAGAAGGTCAGAGGGAGAAGCAGACTCCCTGTGGAGCTGGGAGCCCAATGTGGCACTCGATCCCGGGACTCCAGGATCATGACCTGAGCTGTAGGCAGTCGCCCAACCAACTGAGCCACCCAGGTGCCCCGACATATGCATTTTCCTTTTCTTCTTTCGAAGAACCGACTAAAATGATACTGAATAAAAGTTTTTAAAAAATATATATCCCTCAAAAACAAAGAGATCATAAAGGGAGATAGGGAGTGGAAGGAATGCTAACTGACTTAGGAGCACAAGAAAACTATAAGCTAAAACGTTTTAAGGAAAAGGCTTAAGAATGAAAGTTTTTGCCCAGAAGAACTGAGAAGCTCAGAATTTGCAGTCATCAGAAATTATGAAAGACAAGAGTGATGCAAGAGGCTGAAAACAGCTTTATCTGAAAGTGTGTATTGTGAGTGATGGTCCCTTGTCCCTCTCTTTCAACAAGACAAGAACCAAGCAGTTTATTAACCAGGGATTACAGATTTAAGTTACAGAAAAGGGTAAGGTTTGGGACTCAGCTAAAAACAGAATGTTAAGTTTACAGAAGGAACAATTTGACCCTTGCCCCCAGCTCTATCTTATTCCTTGGATGCCAGGCATCCAGGAACATACCCACAGGGCAAGACAGGAGATAAGGGGCACCAAGCAAAGTTTCCAATCAGCTTATTAGTCCCATACTATTAAGTATGATATCTCTGCTTTTTGAAGAAAACTATGAATATTAAAGAGAGCCAAAACAAATAGCACTAAGGAAATGGAAGAAAAGAGAAATAATAAGGGGAATAACGAATCTTCAAAACTTGAAGACATAAGGAAGTATGTCCATAAAACAAAAAAGGAACAGCATGCTAAGAGAAAAGAATAGTAAGAGAACAAAGAAAACTTTTTGGAGATTAAAAAAAAGACAGCTAACAAAAAATTCAATAGAAAGATTTAAGTAAAACTGAGAAAACCTCCGGGAAAGCAAACAAAATGAAATGACAAAAACACAGATAAAATGAAGGTGTAAGGGTAGTCCAATAACCAACTGATAAGAATTCCTGAAAGAGAATTTAAAAAATTACTAAAGAAATAAGAACATTTCAGAAAGCACCCAAGGTTAGAAACCTCCATTTTGAAGGGGCCCACCTAATACCCAGTATAACAAATGAAAAATAAATCAAGACACAGCATCATGAAATATCAGAGCAAAAGGGATAAAGAGACCCTAAAAGCTTCCAACAGTAAAAATAAAACAAGTCACCTTAGAAGGATTAGGGGGAAAAAAAGCACTGTATTTTAAAATAGCACCCCATGAAACTAGAAGACTACAGGCCAATCAAAGTATTAAAAGTAATAAAAAATTGGGGACTTGGAAGGAAAAAGCATATACTGTTGCTTAGAAATTTCTTAAAGGATGCACTCTAGTGAAGTAAATGAAGACGTTAAGAATAAAAGGGCACAGGATCCAAAAAAGAGGGATCCAACAAAGAATGACAAAGGGAAAATCCCCAAATACTAACCTTGCAGGAGGCTTAAAGAATGAATCCAGAGGGGGTAGAAGTGTAGAGGACTCAAAGGGGAAAACAAAAATGTACAACTGGTATTCAGCCAATACGATGGAACATGTACCATGAAATTAAAGTACACAGAAAACTATGCAATTGAATTTTCAAAAATCAACCATTTACTTTAGGAGGAAAAACTCTGCAGAAATGAAATAAAAAATGGTGGATACTGACGTGCACAGAAACTACATGGTCAAAATGTAAACGAAATTTACTAATTTAACTAAAAATATGATATAATGAAACTAAGATGATGGGGATAATTAAGGGCAAATCCTCATCTATGCTAACAAAAATCCAAGAGATGATAATTAGTGAAGAAATTACAGTGCAAATGCTTATTTTAATATGGAAATAAACCTCAGAAAAAATATCTGAAGGTTTTGTAAGTGGTTGCATCTGAGAGAAGAACATGGGAGTAGGAAAGAGCAAAGAGGAAAGGGAAGAGAAAGGAGAGTTATTTTTCCTTTGAAAAATATTCTAAACAAAATAAAAACAAGTTTCTAAATCTTAATAATATAAGACAACACTGCAGTAATCAAAGAAAATGAAACAAACTGCCATTTTTTTTAAAGTCGGTAAAAGTCTAGTCCTTTGTAGTTCAAACATTTCTTTCCAAGAAAAATCACTTCCAAGCAGTTCATTTCTTGTATATAATATTTACCTCCTGTTACCTGCCCACGCCAAGCATGCTGACATTTATTACTAGGAAAATTTCTCAAGAAGGACAGTTCCTGTTTGTTCATTTAAAACTTTCTCTCAATGTTCAAATTAAATTCAAGGTCCTTTTTTTTTTTTAAGATTTTTTAAAATTTATTTGTTTGACAGAGATTATAAGTAGGCGGAGAGGTTGGTGGGAGGAGGCGGGGGCAGAAATTAGGCTCCCTGCTGAGCAGAGAGACTGATGTGGGGCTTGATCCCAGGACCCTGAGAGGGTTTAACCCACTGAGCCACCCAGGCACCCCAAGGTTTTTTTTTTTTTAAACAAATGTCTGAGTTTAAATATTGTAGAGTCTGAGCAATCATTATTAGCCCACAAAGGGAATTAAATATTTTTTAAACTGTTTCCTAAGTAATTTCTTACCTTTCTACAAACCAATTCACCCTGTAAATGGTTAACAAGTAAATCAACTTAAAATACCATTTTTTTCATCTTTCCTTTTTTTTTTTTTTTTTAAGATTTTATTTATTATTTGACAGAGAGAGACACAGCAAGATAGGGAACACAAGCAGGAGTGGGAGAGGGAGAAGCAGGCTTCCAACTGAGCAGAGTGCCTGACCTGGGGCTTGATCCCAGGACTCTGGGATCATGACCTGAGCCAAAGCAGAAGCTAAACAACTGAGCCACCCAGACGCCCCTTCATCTTTCCTTTAAACAAGAACCTGTAATGATTCCCTACCTTTCATGGGATTCAGTTCAAAGGCGTTGTGATAACATTATCACAGGTTCCTAGTCCTCCCTGATCTCATCTTCTTGGTCCATAACTCTCCAAAGTATACCATCCATTTCAGCTAAGTAAATCTTTCCATCTCCATTTCACAACACGCTTACTGCTATCTCTTGTTAATGCTGTGTCCCCAAACTTAAAAGCCTGCACCTAAATTATACTGAGGGTCACTGAAATCCTGTAACTTCCTAGAAGTTCCCACTTTAGTCTGTACAAGTCTTCCTTGAACCAGTCATCAATCAGTGCTTGCTTCTTGATGTTTCAAAACTGTGCTGGTTCATTACTGATGATGATCACTGAGTTTCAGGCCATGTCAGTGACATAAAATAAAAATAAGAACTATTATTTGAACAAATCTAAAATTCAGCTTGATTTAAATTCTTTCAAAATAAACCTTAAAAAACCCACCACTTACCAAGCAAAAAGAAATGAGCACAAAGATCACTGACCTTTTCCCAGTGCAAATAAAGGCCCCCTCCTACCCTCAACACACAGTTGACCTGATAAACCTGTGAATGAGCTGGTGCCATGTGCACACTCAGGATGAGGGACAATCTCCAACACATTCACGAAGGGGTATTAGATTGCAAGAGAATGAAGGGTGTTTATGCAGGAACAAACCTAATTTACTCAAACATATTGATTTTTTTAAAAAGTAAGTAATTTTTTAAACTTTGGTATACTCAATATTTTTCCTAACAAATCACTTGCTACCTATACCTCATGGTTTTGTGTCAACACAGTTGAGTAAAATTGATTCAAAGACAATTCAACTAGCTATTGCATATCAATCATTACAACAATGATTGTTTTTACAGGAAAATATACATTTGTACTTACTTCAAAGACACTTTTACTTTGGGTTTAAAATAGGGTGCATTCTGGTCTGCCAAAAAGACGATTAAATCATTTCCTAAAAGAAGTGAATATACATTATTAGAGAAATATTTCCAGGTAATACCTCTAATCAGTGGTTACAAAAAGCTTTCTGGGTGCTGTTCTTAACAAAAAACCTTTTATTTTACTCCAGTTCCTCTGCCCTCTCAAGGTGAGTCCTACTTGTCTGATGGAATGGGGATACCTAACAGTATATCACAAATTCAGTGTTGAAGTGGCACAGAAACAGGAAGGATGAACACAGAAAATGAGGCTGATCAAAACAAACTGAGGCCAATGGCTTCTGCCAGGAATCAGATCAGGTGACTTAAAAGAATATATAAAGAACACGCCTTTTACCTATAGTATATGTCAAGCCTTATCTCCCAAACCTACCAACATGACCTCTTATAAGGCTGTTGAGTTTATCACACAGATGCATTGCCCCAAGAAACAGGAACTCCTACTGTAGGTATCTAACTAGTAACAAGGACATGATTACATATTTAAGAAAAAGTTGAATCTCCTAAGGTCCTCCTCTTGTGGCTTCTACGGAACCATCACCCAAGTTGATGCACTGGAACTCAATGGATGCATTCATGAGAACTCACTGGAACACACTTTTGAAACTGTTTAATTAAGCCCAAGCCAACTTTCTGAATTCAGTTTGGATGGAATAGATACAGGTTTGGCAGTATGCACCCTTCTTGCAATAAATACATAGTCATACAAAGATAGGAAAAGTATCCACAGTCCACAAGAGGCTTTGGTATATTTATAAGAGCCACAAAAAACTTGGACCAAGATCCTGTTAGTTAAGCTCTGTATAAACCTGTTTCACCTCCTCCCTTAATGGCCTTGATCTACCCAGTTCTGTGGGTACTCGAAATGTTAAGACCCTTTAATATCCATTGTCAGCATCAAGATTTACAATAAAGTTTGTTTAGTGATGATTAAAGCAAAGAACTCCTAAGAACCTCAAGTTGACAAGGAAAGCAGAGATTTGGAAGATTAGGGTGGTGACCGAAGTGAGGAAAAGGTCAGGTGCTCATAAGACTACACAGCTCAGGAGGGAGAAGAATCCGCAGTTTAACATTGATAAACGCTGGGTTTCTCAATGGTCCCTTCAAAATGGTTGTGTGAGCTGTGAAGTGTTTAGGGCACAGGGGGCGGGGAGACAGGGGGCGGAGAGTGAATACAGTAGCTTTAAAGCTGGGACCCTGAAAAAGTGAGGGGCGGGTGAATAAAGCAAATGAGGAGGTAGGGATCAGAAGAAACTGTCAAGTTGCATCTTTCCCAGTTCATTAAAGGAGAAGGAATATCGAAGGAAGTAAAGCAGAGGAATGAAGGGATTTGGGGAGGGAAGGCAGAGGGAAGCTAAAAAGACTCCTGGGAATCAGGAAGGACTTGGGAAAGCAGGTGATTGCATGGGGGAGCAGAAGGTACTCGGGTGAAGGCCTCAGGCTTCTCAGGAACAACACAAAACCCTGGGGTGTTTCTAGGGCTCTCGTAGGTAGATCAAACCGTGGGGTGGCCAGGCCAGCATCCAGGGCTGGAAAAGATGGAGAAAACGGGCAAGCTACAAAGGATGCTGGAAATTAAGAGAGAAAGAGGGTTGGGAGAGAAGGGCTGGGAAATGCAGGAGGACTGGCCATCCGGGCTAGGGGTGTGGGAACACCGGGAGGGGCACAGGGACAGCGGACAGAGGGAGGGCCGGGCAAGCACTGACTTTCCCGCAGCACGAAGAGGTCCGTCTGCTTGTCGGAGTTGAGGTCTCCGAAGGCCGCCAGGGTGCCCCAGGCCTCGGCCCCAAAGAGCTCGGCCGTGACGTTGTGCAGCGCCCGCGCCGGGACCGGCCCGACTCCCAGCAGCGCGAGCCCCCCAAGCAGCGGCGCCAGCAGCACCCAGGAGCTCGGCAGCCGGCCCGCCGCCGCCATGGCAGCCCCTCGGCTCCCGCCCGCCGGCCCACTGCCGCGCTTGACGGCAGCCGGAAAGCACCGTGCCGCCGGCCGAGAAAGAAATCGCACTGCCCAGACGCTCGAACGAGCCGCCGCCGGTTCCCCGCTCACTCTCCCCAAGAGCTAAACCTCTGGCGCTTGGGAGGCCGCGGAACTAGGTTGAAAATCGCCCTTGCGCTCACTTCCGGCCGGCGCGCCTCTCGACAGTGTCGCGCGGGGGGGGGCGGGGCCGGCCGGGAGTCGCTGACAGGCGGCCCCGGGGGCGGTGGCCAAGGCGGCTGCCCGAGAGCCGTGTTGGGGTTGGCGGGGCTCATGGCTGAAGTGAGCTGGAAGGTGTTGGAGCGAAGAGCCCGGGCCAAGCGCTCAGGTTTGGCTGGCTGGAGCGTCACCCCCTTCCCCAGCACCCGGGTGGTGCTCCCCCTCAAGCGACTTGGACGGGAGGGTGGTGGGGGTCCTGGGGCTAAACCTGTGCCCGCGTGTGTCCCCTTAGAAAGCAGAGGGCGGTCCATGGCCTCCTTACTCCTGTCTACCCCCATCCGCACCAGTTGGTAGTGGCCCCAACTTTACCACATGTGTTTTTCCCCAATGCTATTTCGTATGTGCCCCCCCCCCCAAAGTAGGTGGTGGTGTCGACTAAGCCCCGAGTCTTTAGAAATCAGGTGGCTGCCAGTTTCCTGGGGGGAGTGCGTCCTCCCTCAAAAATCAGCTTCGTTCTTAGATGTGACTATGATCTGGTCCTAGAAAACTGGCAGCAGAAATGTGTTGCCTTATTTCATATCTCCCTTTTACATTCTTCACTAGTTCTGCGAGTTTTCTATGTTGCACGAATCGAGGGGGGACAAGGCCTTACGCTGTGAAGGGGGTCACGTTTGAGCATGCTTAGGGCTCAGAAAGAAGCGGGCCCCTTCCCTGGACAAGTGGCCCCAAGACTCACAGTTCCCAGTGGTGCCTCCCAAATCCAAAGCCGCCGAGGTCAGAAGACGCTGCGCAGGCAGTTACAACAGTTGGAAGTGTCCTGAACTGACTTGTTCAAATTGCAAAGTCACGACTTTGAAGTTAGCACTTGTGGCTGATCACTCCTCTAGATAGAATTGAAACTTCCCTTTTTTCTGGCTGGCTGGATATCATCTTGAGCTAAATGTGTGCCTATAAACAGAAAAGATGTGTGGAATGACAAGTGTTTAATTAAGAATCTTCCTTTTTAAAGGATTGACGTTATTATATGTCAGTGTTGAGAGATGCTAATGTTAAGCAAAGAAAGGCATGGCCCTCAGAAAACCAGTCTGCATTTGCATTAATATTGAGAGTTTTTTTTTTTTTCTTCAGCTAATATGCCCCATTATGTTTGGGGTTTTTTCAATTTATGTATTTTTTGGTTGTCTCTTATGTGGTTTGCCTTTTTTTTTTTAATGTGTCTAATTTCATAAATCATACAGGAGAAAGTCATTGACTCTTCCTTGCCAATTTCATTGTTTTTAAACTTTACTTAAAAAGTTTTGCACTACTTATTTAGGTTATAGCAAAACTACCAGGGAAGTATGAGAGAATTTTTTTAGCAAGTAGTCCTTAGTACATTTCAGAGTCATTAAAGTTATTTGAATTAGTCACATGTATTGTTGTTAAACAGTTTTTAAAATTTTTGTATCATACTGAAATATTGATTGACCGCTAACAATGTGTCTACCTGGGCTATAAAAAGTGTTAATTGTATTGAACACATCTGGTCAAAGAGAGTAACCTGAGTTTTCTTCCAGGGATCTGAGCTCTGCCCCCAACGTCTATTTTACAGCATTTCTCTTTTCTTTTAATAAGCATATAGGGTTTATTTTCTTCTCCAGGCTCTATTTTCTCTGAATTGCATATCATAACAGTAAGCTTTGAAAACCTACCTTCCCTTTCTTAAGTGAGAAAAAAAAAATTGGATTTAACTTTTGTTGAATGCAGTCAGTTTCATGTGCAAAGGGGTTAAGTGCATAGTATAAATGTTGGATGTTACTGTGTGTTTATATCATGGTAGTAAAAGATAGTATTCAAAGTCAATCCTCCAAATTAGTTGAGGTTTCAGGTTCTAACTCTGTAAGGTGTTGACTATAAAGTTTTTGCATGAATTATTGACTTCCTATGTTATTAAAAACAATCAACCTGATTCTGTTTGTTACTTTTAGAAGAATATATAAACTGAGCTTAGTTTGAAAGATATAACCTGACTCTGAGATAGATGCCACTGCAAAGTTCTGAGCATTGTTACATAGTAGCGAATCACTTCACTGCTCAATAGAGGATGCTACACTTGTGTAATGTTTAATAAGTGGATATTATATATTTCCTGCCTCGTCCCTATAAGCAAATGTAATTTATCAAAGCAAAGAAAATCAAATTTTCAAGTCATTAAAAAGAAAATAAAATTATAATAAGCCTCGATTATTGCCTTTGTTGCACACTGCATCATGTTAATAACTGCTCACACTGCTTTCAATTAATCTAATGCTGATTGCTTCTAACCTTCACTAAACAGTTTTGAAAATTGCTGTAGTTTAGCCTGCGACGCTTATGATTAGAGTCAACAATTTGAAATGGCCAGCTCACCTGATGCCATCGTCTCTTCTCCTCCAGCTTTCTTAAGGTCTGGTAAGTGTGCAGACCCCAAAAGGGTCACTTGGTAATTTTAAATACCTTTGTTTCTGAAGGTTGGTGTCAACCATATGATACCATCTTGGCTTTATTTCCTCTTTGGTGGGCCCAAGCCTGGCATCATTTCTGTTTTTGTTAGACTCAAGTTTGTACTATATGTTGAATGTGGCCTATAGTCATACTGTGTAGGGCGTGAGAAGTGTAGAGAGGAGCCCCTGTCTTTACTCTAGCAATATGTGTCCAGGGTCTGGGAACCTCAGTGCCAGGGATCCTCAGTTGTAAAATGGGTACCTAAAAAGTTTCTTAAGTGAGTATCATCTTCTTGGATAATGGAAGTAACTTTCTTAAATTAGAAATTTTTGGTTAGTGTTACAATTATTTCCTCATCTACTACCTGTGAAGTAGGGTTTTTTTTTCTTCTTCTTCTTCTTCTTCTTTTTTAAAGAGAGAGGTGGATGGAGGAGCAGAGGGAGAGGGAAAGAGAGAATCTTAAAAAGCCTCCATGCCCAGCACAGAGCCCAATGTGGGGCTCCATCTCATGACCCTGAGATCAGGACCTCAGCTGAAATCAAGAGTCTGATGCTTAATTGACTGAGCCACTGAGGTGCCCCTTTGAAGAAGGTATTTTTGTAAATAGGATTTCGTAGACAGGAAATGGAAGCTCACAAAGGTAAAACAACTTGCTCCAGATCCCAGACTATTATGTTTCAAGGCTATCTGCTTTGCCTTCTACCCCTTGGCATGTTGGTATAAGGGCTGGAGGAGATATTGGCACAGTGGCTCTTAGACATGTTGGTGAGACCCTTTGCAAGCTGGATGAAAGCTGATTGCTCCCCTCATGAGTCCCTAGGATTTGGAAAACATATGCAAGAAAGTTCATGCATCCAATGGAAACCACATTTGTATTCTCATTAGGAATTCAGGTCTTTGGCTGTATCTAGTCTTCCTTTACAAAAGAAGGAAAGGCCTTCTTTAGGGCTTTTTTCTATATGTAGTGACCCATCTTGGCCATTTAAAATCTGTTCATTGTGTGAACACTCTTGGAGAAGCCCTTTGGCAAGAGGATGCTTTTCGTCTCAAATATCCCTTAAGCAGAATATTCAGCCTTGGGACTCATTAACAGGTAAATGTGAGATGAGGCAGCCCAAACCCTGACAATAAAGCCCAGATTTTTATTTCCTTTTAGATTTTAATTCCTGTTTTGGCAAGATTGAGGTGGAAAATCTTGAAATAGGAAGGAGCTTAAGGAAAAATCACAGAAAAGAATGCTCATATTAAGGAATGAAAATGATCCTTGTCTTCAGCTATCATCTGCTAAATAACAAAATAGTATATAATATATAACATCGACAGTTGATTTCTGGTTTAATCTTTGAACTAAGAGACCAAGAAGACATATATCTTTGGACTGTGTTTTCTGTATTTTAAGCACCAGGCTCTGTTTTCCATTTTGGCTTTCCTAGTAAGGGCTTGGTGGGTTTCCAGCATTAGCAAAGTCATTCAGCAGTTATAGGGAAAGAGAATACTAAAGATATGCTTTTATGCATCAATAGTACTGAAAATTTCAAAACATAAGAACTGTGCTTTACCATTATAGGGTATTTGATATACAGATGCTTCATATACAAAAAGCATTTCCAGTACCATATCATTAAATTGAAATAGAATGCACTAAGAGACAAAATAGAAATATACCAAACTTCACAGTTTTAAGCTATGTTAAAGACCTGATTCCTTGTGAATTACTTTCAACATTTACACTTTTGGGGGGATTCCTTTAACCAAAACTTAATAATGACTCCAAAATCTCCTTAAATCTTTTATCTGCTAAACACTCTGAGTGGTTTGCATTTATCATTTATTTACTAATTGAGAAATACTGCTTTGGAAATGATTTATTTTCCCTATTGTGATTTCTTGGACATTATCACTGTAGAAGAGTGTTTTAAGGAATAATTTCAGGGGCACCGGGGTGGCTCAGTTGGTTGAGCGACTGGCTCGATTTAATTTCAGGTCGTGATCTTTGGGTTCTGGGATCAAGCCCTGTGTCAGGCTCTGCACTCAGCAGGGAGTCTGCTTGAGGATTCTTTCTCTCTCTTCCTTTGCTCATGCTGTAGCTTTCTGTCTCTCTGTCAAATAAATAAGTAAATAAATCTAAAAAAAAAAAAAAAGGAATAATTTTATTTAACAGTTATTCTGAAGCATGTCCTTGGCTGACAGCTGAGCTTTTCCCTGGTGTTTTTGTCTAGATACTATCGGATGTTACCAAAAATGAAAGCTAGTACCTTGATTTTGGAAAATTAACTTCTAGTGTACCTAGATTGTTTTATGTATTGTAACCCTCTTTATTTCTCCTGAATTTATTTCTATTATTTTGTCTTCATTCCCACTCTTTACTCAATTTATTGTGTGTGCATGCTTAGTTGTGCTCTGATAAGTGCTATGGTTAAATATCATCTCTTTGTTTCGACTACTTAAATCCAAAGAGGTATCTGGAGGTACAGGTTTTTCTTTAAAGAACCTTGGAGTAAAATATACAAGACCTTGAATTTATAGGAAAATTCCACCAGCAAAATAAATTATCAAATTAGGAAAGGAGTGTAGCATCCATTCCTCAGATTGCCTCCATCTTTCATGTGACTGCTATAGTTATACAATATGTTAGGTTAACAGAGCTAGTCAGCAATAGCAGTCACATTGGTATTGTGGTTGAATTATTAGTAGTAATTGTTAAGAGCATTTTGTAGTGAGCTAAGAAGTGTTTTTACTTTTATTCTTAGATAATAATTTTGAAAGTTACTCCTTCTTAAAATGAAGTAGCCTGTCTCTATCTTGGCTCCCTAAGTTTACCAGCATCTAAGTGAGTTTATCAGCATAAGACTTGAATTTTTTCCTGATTTCTTTTTAGGTTCTTTGATTAATTTTCTTTTATCAATTTGATTTGATGAGCATATCAGTACCTGGTAAAGTTTTATTATATATTCTGGGCATAACTCAACTCTATTTTACATTTTTGACTCTCTCTTTTTTTCTTTTTCTTTTTAAAGGCATTATATGATAGCCTTGATTTCAGCCTAATGTAACAGACAATTAATCAAAAAGTTTCTTGTGGCTTAGAGATACCATATACCTGGGTTCCCGGACCACTGTGGGTTATAGCCCCTTTGAAAAGCCTAAGGAAAGAGTACACATTTTGTGTTGAGCTAAACCTGGATCTCATCCTGCCTTTGTTGTTTACTGTTGTTTGATCTTGAGCAAGTTACTTAAATCCTTGAGAACTGGCTGCTTTCTCTATAAAAATAAGGGTAATAAAACCTACTTGGAAGAATTATTGTGAGGATTAAGTAAGATGTTATATGCAAAACACTTGCTATTTAGTAGCTGCCCAATAGATTTTAGTTTTTATCTTTCCTAACATGGTCTTTTATAATATTACTGATAAGTATTTAAAAGTAGGACTTCTACAAAAACAGATGAGTTTGCTTATCTCTCTCATTTTGATATCTAGCCTCCAGGTAGCCATTTGATTAAGAAAACTTGTCATGCTAAAATTCAATTAGCTTGAATCAGATTACCCAGAATCTGGTTCTCATTTGAGTCCAAGTCCATTTCATTTTTGTCAATAACACAAGACTAAAGAAATTTTTTATGACATTTTCCTTGGAAATTCCTGTCAGACAGCAGGGAGAGCAGTCATTATTTTATGTATAGTCAGACTTTATTTTTGTCTTATATTGGATATAAAACAGGTTCCCTTCAAGTAGGATGGAATTTTCTAAAACACTTGTAAATTGGATCCTGCTGGGAGCTCTGATCGCTTCTTAGTAGGTCTTGCCCTGTAATCTTATAAGATTTAAGAAATAGAGGACGTAGGATGTGGCTTAACTCTCCTGGCATGAATCTCATTGACCTTAAAGTTTACTTTCTCTCTGTATCATTATCCTTAGCAGAGATGATGCTTTAGATTCTATAAGTGAAATAGTTTCATGAGGAGCACTGTGTCTTGTCTTGCTGTTTCACATTGTTACAGAATACTCACAGTATGCCACCTAAAATCTATTTTCCTCATGATGTTTTCTTTATCATCAGTCTTCTGGGAGGTGAGAGAAATGCTAAGAGGAACTTCCAGAGTTCCTGATTCTGATCCAGGCACCTACTTGAACATTTCCAAATGAATATATGATAGGCATCTCAAATGAAACCTGGCCAAAATCAAACTCTTACCTCTAATTTCTGTTCCTACCCCAAACATGGGCCTCCCTTAATCTTCTTCATCTCAGTAAGCTACTATTTTGCTGGCTCTTCAGGCTAAAAATACAGAGGTTATTCCTTCTTCTTCATCATTTTTTTCAGTTCATTTGTAAATCCTTTCTACTCCATCGCCAAAAATGTATACTAAAATCTGTCTATTTTTCTCCAGCTGTACTCCTGCCTCCCTAGTTTAAGCCACGTTCATCTCTGGTCTAAATTACTGAGATAGCCTGGAAAGAATACATATTTTTCCCTAAATTACTGAGATAGCCTGGAAAGAATTCATATTTTTCCCTTACTACAATCTGTTCTCTACCTTGCAGTAAGAAGATTCTTTTAAACATGTAAGTCAGATCATGCCACTTTCCTGTGATAATTTATTACGTTTAAGCATAAAATCCACAGTCCCTTCCCTTGGGTGACTCAAGGCACCTGATGTTGCATCTCTGTAATCTACTCATGGAACACTGTATTCCTCACCTATTGCTTTTCAGGCATACTGGCTTGGTTTGGTTGCTTAAGGGACAATTTTGTTTCAGTTAGGTTCTCTGTAATAGCTATTTCCTCTGCCTGGAAAGCCCTCTCTCCTGCTGTTTGGTAGCTTGTGCTTGTCCCTTTCAGTTGTCTGTTAGGTTCTCATCTTAAGCTTAAGTCTCCTTAGAAAGGCCTTTTCTGCCTATCCAATCTAAGTGGCCCCCAGACACATCACTCTTTTTTTTTTTAATTTTTTATTTTTTATAAACATATATTTTTATCCCCAGGGGTACAGTTCTGTGAATCGCCAGGTTTACACACTTCACTGCACTCACCATAGCACATACCCTCCCCAGTGTCCATAACCCCACCCCCCTTCTCCGAACCCCCCTCCCCCCAGCAA
>NC_081573.1:24958865-25057875 GCF_022355385.1 Mustela nigripes
GGAAGTTTGGAAAGAACCCAAATACATGGAGACTAAACAGTATCCTTCTAAAGAATGAATGGGTCAACCGGGAAATTAAAGAAGAATTGAAAAAGACACATCACTCTTAATTCTAATTCTCTTTAGTGTACTTCTCACTGTTTGATATTTTTCTCTTCCCTTGCCTGTCTCATATGAGAGAAGAGATTTCATCTGTCTTGTCCTCCTGCATCCCTAGAGCCTAGAGGAGGTCTTGGAGCATAATAAGTGATCAGTAAATCATATTGCTTAGAAAATTTTATTACTTATCACACCTGAGTCCCTCCTGCCCCTTTTGAGAGACAGTGTCATTGTGTGCTTATTATATAGACTTTAGGCTCATGCTACTAGGCTCAGATCCCAGTATGATATTTATAAACTGTGTGAATTGTTTTTTTATCTACTTTTCCTCATTGGATAATAGAGATAATAGTTATCCTTCGTAAGTCCTTTTGTGAAGATGAAATAATGCTGTGACGTACTTGGTGGTTGTAGTAGTGGTACTAATGTTAACAATAAAGACTAATGTTGACGGTGTTAGCAGTGACTATTTTAGTAGCTAATATTTATTGAGTATTTAACATGTGACAAGCAGTGTCCTTTCGGTGCTTTTCATTTAAATCTCACAACAATCTTTTGCTATAGGTACTATTACTTTTCTCCTAAACACACACACACACAGAATTAAACACATAAAGTCATGCAGCTAGAATATAGACTTTGGCAGAACCACTGCTCCTAGCCACTGCTGCCTTTGCCTTCTTCATTATGCATAGTGCTTAAGTGTTGCATAAATGGATGGCAGTGGTTATTATTTGTATCTTGATTATGTTCATCACTTTTCTCTCATTTCAGATTAACTAATGTTTATGGGGTCTCTCTAATGTCATAGGATTTTATAGTATACAATACTGGCTTTAGAGAGCTCATGGCCCAATGGAACTTTATGCAGAGCTACAGATGACTTTAGTACTCTTATAGATATACAATCTCTGTCTCTCTTGGACTCTTCTAGTTGTTTCCTACTTAACTGCCTATGGCCATCATCTGCCATTATACCACCTCTGGCAAGTCTGTTCTACAAGTTACTGTCTGGATTATTTTTCTAAAATAAAGAACTGATCTGTTCCTCCCTTGCTTAACACTACTCATTTGCTCTCCATCTCCTGCAGCATTAGTGTGGGACTTCAGTGAATTCTTCTTTGGAAGTGACATTTGAGCTGAAGGAGGAAGTGGAAATCAAATGAGAAGTTAATATGAAGATTCTAGTCTAGGTTCTAGGGGATAGATAGAGCTGGACATTTAAGGAGCACTGAGAAGGCCAAAGGCCAAAGGATTGTGAATAACAGAAATAGGAGAGAGAAGACAGCTGGGATGGGCAGGGCATTGGAAACCTTGAAGATACTTGGATTTTATCATAAGTGAGAAGGAAAGACATTTAAAATTTGAAGTAATATACAGCGATAAGACTGAGTAATGTTTTGTGAAGATCTTCTGGCTACTAAGTGTAAAACAGATTGGAGAGTGGTAGAAGGTAGGGGGTGGCTGATGACAGAAGCCGTATTTTATACGTCTGTCTCTGATGCTTAACACAGGGCATGATGCCAAGCATGGGTCCTCGTTGAGTGATGAATGTCTATGAAGTTGACTCTTTCATCAGTCTAGATTCAGAAAATGTGATCACCTTGATTATGTATTAGAATCCATTGGCCATTTATTACATAATTTTTGACTCAACAGACTGACTTTTTAGAAGGAGGTCCAATTCAACAGATTTCCTGTGTGTGTATATATAGTAAATTCTTATAAATATATATCTTATTTTATGTCATTATAATCTTTGTCCATATTTTAAAATGACAGATTGGCCGTTCTATTTCTGAAGAATAATCTGCAAAATTGTGCAAAGTTCTGCTGTATCTTTTTTTGGATCAAGCTGGAAGATGCATATGGAGATTTGATTTACCTGTTAATAGATGTTAGATTCATGGCAGATATAAGTATTTTATTTTTACTGGTAAACACACAGTTAGAATGTGTCTTTTATGATTTTGAAGGGGATGTATTTTCAAATCCCTAAGTAGAAAACAACAAAATTGTAACTTGATCTTAAAAAATTAGTAAGTGCTTTTTGATGGTTCATTGTAGTTTTCTGTGATTTTTAAAAAAGATTTTATTTATTTATTTGAAAGAGAGTGAGATCACAAGTAAACAGAGAGGCAGGCAGAGAAAGGGAGGAAGCAGGCTTCCTGCCAAGCAGAGAGCCTGATGTGGGGCTTAATCCTGGGACCCTGAGACCATGACCTGAGCCAAAGGTATTATTCTACTTTATTTTGTCCCATAGGTCCCTTAAATTATTTGTACTTCTTAAAATATTTTTTTTCCTGATTTGTTTGGATGCATTCCACTGCCTATCTTCTAGCTCACTGATCCTTTCTTGTACTTTGTCTAGACTGGTTTGAATCCCTCTAGTGTATTTTTTTTTTTTAAGATTTTATTTTTATTATTTATTTGACAGAAATAGAGAGAGAGATCACAAGTAGGCAGAGAAGCAGGCAGAGAGAGAAGGGAAAGCAGGCTCCCCACCGAGCAGAGAGCCTGATGTGGGGCTCGATTCCAGGACCCTGAGATCATGACCTGAGCTGAAGGCAGAGGCCCAACACACTGAGCCACCCAGGAGCCCTGCTCTAGTGTATTTTAAAATTCATTTATTTTATTCTTCAGCTTTTGACTTCCTTTTGGTTTCTTTCTTTCTTTTTTTTCTCTTTCTTTTATTTTGTTTGATACTTTTTTATATTTCCTATCTGTTGAAGTTCTCTATATATCCATTCTTCTTTCGAGTTCAGCTTTATGGTCATTACTTTGCACTCTATCAGATAAATTGCTTATCTTTGTTTCATTAAGGTTTTTTTCTGAGGTTTCATCTTGTTCTGTTTGGAAGTTATTCCTTTATTTTCTGATTTTACTGACTCTCTGTGTTTGTTTCTATGTATTAGGTGAAGTAACTACCTCTTCCAGTCATGGACCAGTTGCCTCATATAGGAGATAAACCTTATGGATCAACTTTGCCGTAGCTCTTAGTTGTCTGTCAAACTTTGTGATTGTCTAAGCAGTCTGGTTTATTCTTGATAGATGCCAGTTGTTGAGGATGTGTCAAGACCTGTCAGTATTCCAAAGAGAAGGACCTCAGTCAGTATCTAGGTTCAGGCTGAATGGGTGCCATACCTTCAGACAGCAACCTTTAAAGTATGAAAATATATACAGTCTTATAGGACTATAGTTATTAACCCTTTTAGCATTGTGTTCTGGGCTTCTGGAGGTGTCCATGGGCAACAGTTGCAAAAATTGGGGTCCCAGACACATGTGTGAGCTCCTTACTGGTAGGTGTCATTGAGCTGTAGTGAAGCTAAGGAAGTCAGCAAAGATTGTTTTCCCCAGTCTACACTTCCCACAATCACCTCCATAGTCTCTGTTTGTGTAGGAAACCTGACACTTGTCCCTCATGTTTAAGCTCTTAAGACCAGTAAATAGGCCCTTTCCATAGAAATGCTTGGGATGTGTTTCAGTAACCTGTCTGTGCAGTGCCCTTTGGGTGGTAGGCTGATAAAAAGTATCTTTCCAATTGTTTTAGTCCCATGGGGCCCAGAAACACAAGCCTCCCTGGCCTCCAGAGCCAAGTGATCTAGGGGTATCCCCTATGTGGACTGTGTTGCTTGTTGGCTTTGGCAAGGTAGCAGAATAGTCCAGGGCTACAAAGCACTCTCCAACTGTAGTGAGACAGCAGGAGAGTGCAGGGCCAGGGTGTTGCTGTGAGTTGTAGCAAGGGAGCTGGAGATGTAGGGCCAGCGCGTACCTGCCGTAGCGAGGCACTGTGAGAACACAGGGCCATGGTACACCTGCTTACTTTAGAAAAAGAGTTGTAGACTTCGGGGCAAGGAGCATGCCTGCCAACTTAATTGGGACAGTGGGAGAGTGCTGTTACTGTGCACGTTCTCCAGCTCTAGCAAGATAGTGGGAGAACTTAAGAATGGGGTAGTGCTGGCACTAGCAAGGTAAAGTGGGAGTGCTGAGAGGGCTCCCACCATCGCCTGTGTCCCCAAAAAGAGTCCCAACAGGCCCTAGTCCTTTGTCAGACACTAAGATTAGCAAATGAATCTCCATACATAGTGTAGGCGATTTTCAGACTTGGTTTCATGCTGAGTCATAGGAAGAATGTGTCTGAGGGAACCCTGTATGACTGGAATCTCATTTCCATGTACCCCTGTGCGTCTCCTAGACATAAACTCTGTTGGTTTTTCAAAGCCAAACATTTGGAGAGCTTATGTCTGTGATGCAGGTCCTAAGGATTGAGGTCCTGATGTGGAACACAAATGCTTCACTACTTAGTGAAGCTCTGTGTTTTTGAGATCCCTTCAAAAACTGGGTCACTGCACTGGGGATGAGGTTTTTGGTGAGACTATGTCTCTGTCTCACCTACCTACTTCAATGTGTACCTTTTATCCTTTGTTTTTGAGGAGCAGTTGTAGATTTGGTGTGTCCATGGTTGGAGGGATCTTCTATGCTGCCATATTTTAGTGTCCCCCCTAACCTCCCTGCACATGGAATTTTTCTATCAGTTTTTATCATTGTTTTTGTCAGTTCAGAGATCCTTGTGTTTGGTTATGTTATCTTGTTTTCATGGAAATACATAATGAAGCTCAATTAATTTGTTATACCCACTTAATCCCAATTCTCAATAGACTTGTAGCTTTGATAATAATCATTTGCGTAATAACTACAAGGATAAAAAAATCATAGCAGAATGTAAAGTTAATTATCATAATTTGAAGGAATAAAAACCATTTAGGGATTAGGTATTATCACTGGACTCTTTCTGCTGTGTATTACACTATACAGTATTAATATTTTACTTAACACCTGTATCAAATTTAAGCCTTTCCACAGTCTTATTCTATTTATTAACTACTTCTTGAATTTTTCCTCCCCTTTGCCTCCCTGCTGTTACTACCATAATTCAAGGGTCTTGGATGAATGTTTTAACCAAAACATTGGTTAAAAGTCCATTTTAAAATGGACTTTTAACCAATGGACTCTTGTGCCAAGGGCTCACCACTTATGCAGTCCTTCACGGTGCCAACAGAGTTTGTTATGTTAGTCACCATACAGGACATCTTTAATTTTTGATATAGTGTTCCATGATTCCCTGTTTGTGTATAACACCCAGTGCTCCACGCCACATATGCCCTCCTTAATACCCATCACCAGGCTAACCCATCCCCCCAACCCCCTCCTCTCTGAAACCCTTAGTTTATTGCCCAGAGTCCAGTCTGTCATGGTTCGTTTCCTCCTCTGATTCTCCCCCATTCATTTTTCCCTTCCTTCTCCTAATGTCCTCCATGCTATATCTTTTTAAAGGTTTGATCATATGATGCTCTTGCCTAAGCTTCCCCAACAGTTCTCTGTTATCGAAAAGATAAAAATGCAAACCTAGAACCTGTTGTTTAGCATCCTCCACTGTTAGATTTCTAGATACCTTTCCAATCACCCCTCCCTCTTGCATTTTCTTCTGTAGTGCTACTAATCTCTCAGATGGGGCATTTTCTTTCTTGCTTCTGCAACTTTATAGTGAGGTTCCTTCTGTTTTAGATAGCCTTTCTCTGAAAATTTTGTGTACTCCTGTAATCTTTTATTTGGTTCCAATGATCTCTTATCTTTACATATTTTCTGACTACCCCCTTCCTCTGCATCCCAGTTTTCATTGAATTGTTCTCCTTGTTCTTTGGCACCTCACACATGCTTCTTTTAGCTCTGATGTTCCTGAATTGCCATAATTATATATCTATCTCCTCTATAGGTCATGAATTCTTTAGGTTAGACTGAATTGATTATAGTTTTATATCAGTAGCCCCTCATGTAGGCTTGGTGTTGGGGTCTTAAGGTTGAATGAATCATTCTAGAAAGAATTAGTTCTGTTTTGATATAGAATAAACTTGTCAGCACTCTATATTGTCTAATCATTTCTCCTTCATGTTTGATAAATAAATTTTGGTGAATTGATTTTCTAGCTGTTTCATACTAAATATATTTTCCTTATTGGAGAAATCAAAAAAGGTTCAAAGTTCAAATTCAAAAAAAGAAATCAGTAAGTGATGCGAAATAGTGATCTTAGAGGATAGTAATTTCATGAGTTGGGCACTCTGATTGTTCTCTATACTTGTGGACAACATCTGCAGAGCCAGTCCTGCCTGGCTCTAGCTGCCTTTGTCTCTTTGCTTAAGAACCTTGAGCAATTTTTGTGTACTGAATTTTGCTTTCCCTGAAGTGAAGATATAAGAAATCATATAGATTGTTCATCCATGTTGTTATCAAGATGTCAGTCATCGGGGCGCCTGGGTGGCTCAGTGGGTTAAAGCCTCTGCCTTCGGCTCAGGTCATGATCCCGGAGTCCTGGGATCGAGCCCCACATCGGGCTCTCTGCTCGGCAGAGAGCTTGCTTCCTCCTCTCTCTCTGCCCGCCTCTCTGCCTACTTGTGATCTCTGTCTGTCAAATAAATAAATAAACAAAATCTTTTATAAAAAAAAAAAAAGATGTCAGTCATCAGTAGCATGTTTATTTTTTCACATATAGAGAAGGACAACCCTATTTAATTGGCCTTGTCTATCACAGTATAGACTTTATCTAAGATACCAAAAAACTTGAACTTGGCATTTAAGTTTCAAGAATATGGAAATGAAAGACAGTGAAATGATACCCTTTTATTTTTTTTATGTACCCTTTTAAATGAAGTGGGAAGAAATTAGCTTCCTAAACATGCCATCTAGAGTAAGTATAAAATTTTTCAGAATAAAGATGGTATAAAATATATTTCTAATAATACACTAGAGAAAAATCTCTCTTTTCATGGTGGACCTCTTCAAATCAAGTCTGTCAGTTATTATATATGTAACTTGTAGAAGAGAGCCCTTTTTATTCCTGTGCACTGCAGATGTCTTGAACTAACAGAAGTAAAGGGAAATGAAATCTTGGTAAAGGACAGTTGTGTCAGGTATAATGTCTGAAACAGATAATTTACACAGCTAATATGGACAAAGTGCAGTGATAAACACTAGAACTGCTTGGAAAACAACTTAGTGCTTTGGTAAAAAAAAAAAAAAGTTAAAGCAATATTTCTGATTTAAATTTTACTTGGAAGCAGGTTATATAATATTGCTGTGAATTTATGTTATTTTTGTAATTAGAAATGAAATTCTCAAGAGAAGACCTTAAATAATAAGTATATACTCATCTCTGTTTTGTTTTATCTCAAACAAACAGGCAAACAAGAAAATCAAAGCATACTTCAGTGTTTAAGCTCTGGCTCTTCCACTTGCTAGCAGTGTGACTTTTGAAAAGTCACTTAACCTCAGTAACTTTGCATCTATGAAATGGAAATAATAATGCTACCTCCATAATAGGTTTGCAAGGATTGAATGAAACCATGTTTATAAAGCTTTTAACATAGTACATTGCACATGACAAATGCCCTAATAATGTTAACTGTTTTTGTTATGATGCTGGTAATAATGAGATTATATTATTCCTTACCTTTTTGATCTCTTTGTGTTGAAAGTGGATTTATGTGTTTATATTCAGTCTGGTATATTGTCTGTTGAGTTTGGGTATCCTGGTAAATTATATTAACATTAAGCAATGTCCTTGTCCGGGACATAGAGGCAAGAGTAATTAATGTAAATTAGACAAAAATGAGACCCCTGAAGAGGGAGTCAGAAGATCTTGTTTCTGGTGTTAGTTCTTCTCTTCATTCTTGAACAAATTGTGAATTTCTTTCATAAAATAAGGGACTTAGACCATATGCTTGTTTCCATTCCTTTCTGCTTCAAAATATTATGTCTCTTGCCCATTGACTTCAGGGTAGTCAGGGGAGAATATTTACAGGGTTTCAGAACCTAGGCTGGGTGATTTTAAGGCAGATCTTATGAGAGGGGGATCTGGTTGGATTGGGCAGAGTTGATGACATGATAACTTTGGATCAGTTATTACAGTGATTCAAGGTCGGGAGGCAAACCTCAGTGAGCAAGATGTTAATCTTGATATTAAGCTGTTTTAATTGGTTCATAGTCTTACCTTCTAGGAGTTGTAGAATTGGATTTTCCTAAGACAACAAAGCCCCTAGTTGATTTTAATCCCCTCTTCTTCCCTGTCTTTTTCTCCTCTATTTTGTTTTTTGCAAGATGGAGTTACTACCTCTGTAGAGTCTTGGATCTCCTTAAAAATGGAGACTTCATTCAGCAGGTCTGAGATGAGGCCTGAAAGTTTGTAATTCTAGCAAGATCCCAGGTGAGGTCCTGCTGCTGGTGGTTGGATTACCATTGGGTTAGCAAAAGTCTACTAAGTACCATTCTTGTTGAGCAGTTTTTTATATCATCTTCATCTCTTATCTGCCTTATATCGAGACTCTAGATTTTGGGCTCTGAATTAAGCATCCTTATGTTCCCAATCTTGAACTTACTTTTTGGATAAATATGTCATGATCAGCATCACTGATTCTCATTAGGGACAACTCCATAGTTCCTGTGTGTGACTGTGGCTTGCTTCTGCAACTTCCTTTCACTAGTATGGCTCTCTGCCTCTATCAGTTTTGTAATCTGCTCCAGGCTTGGACTTTTGCCTCAATTTACCTGGACCAAGCCTTTTTACTTAGCTGAGCTGGGGCATTTGAATTGCCAGTTCAGGGCTCCCATTTTGAGGCTATTGCTGTACATTAATAACACAAGTTAAATTTTCCAGCAGATGTCATTAAAAATGACTGGGTATTATTCACTTTTCCTTCTAGTCTCTTTACCATACATGATTTTAATAGTTATATTTCATGATCCCTTTCATGTCCTAAGAACCATGTAGTAGTCTCCGTTTCAATAGGCAGCTCTGTTCAGGATGCAATGACCCCCTCATTTTTAGAGTTTTGTAGCCAAATGAATGGAAATGAGAGGCATAATTGGTCAGCACTGGAAGTTAAGCTCATTTGTTTTCCCCCAGAGTCCAGTTTATTTTCCCTAAGTATTTCTTTGAGAAACTAATGTGCTGATTGTTTTAAGATCTTTGCAGAGGCTTCTGATGGTAATGGTCATTTTGCTGGCAGGGTGGGGAGTGGGGAGGATCTGGCCTTTTTCATAACTCATGCAGCTTATCATTTAAAGCAGAAGGATGTCAGTTAACACTGACTTTAGATTTTTTTTCTAGTCATCCTTTCAAGATAATACTCAACAGTCTTATAGAATGAACATAAAAATGAGGGTAGGTGCTTCAAATAATACACTATAATTTTGTTTGAAGAGAAGAGGAAATAGCACAGTCTTCAAATTAACTACAAAAACCATCAAGTTCAAGGCTGATTTCCATTATGGCTTCATGTTACAGTAGTGGTTTAGTTTCATTTGCAATAGTATAAGCTGAATACCTTAAATATCCATTGTCATGACTCCTGTTTTCATTGCAATTTTTTGCTACAATAAAATCCTTATAACTAAATTATAATGCAAATTAAAGTACAACAAAATTTTAATAGTCTTAGTGTTCACCCAGAGTTACATTCTTTCAGTTTTGTATTACATAAAAAACTAACAGTCCATAAAACATATGGTAAAGTTAAGCTATACTTAGAATAGATGTGAAAAATTTTAAGCCAAAGTAGAAGGCTTGAAAAGTGTATTGCTTAATGAATACACTTAGAACTTAAAGAATGCCTATTCTGGTATTCAGTTCTTTAATGTTAAACATATGTATTAGAAAGTAGATTAATTTACATTTTAATATCTTCATTATTGCATGTGTGTGGCAGCCTAATACTCATCGTATACTTTTTTTTTTTTTTTAAAGATTTATTTGAGAGAGAGAGCGAGCACAAGTAGTGGGAGGGATGAAAGAGAGGGAGAGAAATTCTCAAGCAGACTCTGTGAGTTCCAGGCCCAGTTTGGGGCTACATCTCATGGCCTTAACCTACTGAGCCACCCAGATACCCCACTCATCCTACACTTCTTAATGAGACTTGATTTTTCTCCCAAGGGTCTTAAGTTTGCTTTGTCTCCCCACAGACAGCATGTTTTTCTGGTGTGTTTGACAATTGGCTCTGATTAGACCTGGAGGTTGGTGGTGATTTATTAGTGAAATTAAGATTAGCTCTGAATAGTCATTCTTCAGAAATATTCATTTTGGTTATAAAATTTTATTGAAGACCTGTTAGCATCACTGTTATGTAGCAGAGGGTCACATTTCAGTGGTGCATTTCTCCCCTTTCTACTCTAAGTCATGCTTTCTCTTCTGGGTAGAGAAGTCGATAATCTTGGTTTCCTATAGCACTTGCACTTGGCACTAAACTATGTATAGCAAACCAAGGGTATTTTAATATAAGATATACAGTTCACATTCCACTCAGTTATCTTGTTGCTGTTTCTTAAAAGTTATTGATAATGTAAATTGCTGATTTAAAATCACTGTGTGGAGCATCTATTCTTGCATGAATCAAGATGTTAACCTGACAAAGCTAGTTAATCAAGCATTCCTTGATTTCTTCTTTTGTGACTAACCCTAAGCTAAGTGCTGGAGGAGATTTAAAGATTTAAGGATGGGAAAGGGAAGACAATTGGTATTTAATATACACTGTGCTAGTTGCTTTACTCAAAATATTTCCTTTAAGTCTCACAACAACTTTGGGAGGTTTTGTAATTCTTACCACTTCACAGATGAGAAGACCTATCTCAGAGAGAGAGTCCCAGTCCTGAAAGGTGCAAAGTATAACAGCTGTGATTGTAGCCAAGGTCTGTCTGTTTTCAAAACCCATGTTCTTCTCACAGCCTCTTAGATAACAAGATATTCTCCATTCAGGAGTTTCCTTACACTTTGGAGATGAGGAGGAGGGTCCGTAGAGAGCAGAGAGACCTTTCTTTTCCTTGCTTGAACTTTGAAGTTTAACTTTATTCTCTAAAGAGTGAAAGTTGGCTTTAACATATGTGGCTTGGATTCCATACAAGAAAGTTTGGTCAGTTTATTATTTTATTGCAGGTGCGTCTTAACAGAAGGCAGTTCATTAATGCAGACCCTTAGGATAGCCTTGGAACAAATCACCAAGGTGTGAGGGTATAGTGTTGGAAATGGCAGTGCCATCTCTGCCCTGTTTTACTTAGTGATCTAAATATCACTGCATTTTGGTGAGAAAATGAACAGCTTTCATTATCTACAAACTTTATTTTATGAACTGTTTACAAATTTACAAACTGTTTTTTAGTAGTATTTCCAGTTTTATTCTGGTTTTGAGTGTTTTTGTTACCATGGTAACTTACTTTGCTAATTCACAGTTTACAGTTTTTTTTTTTAATTAAAATTTAAGACCTCCTCTATTCATGCCTATTATATAAAGTGTTGTAAGGGAAATTTTTAATTAATAGTAATGACATTCATATTAAATGCATTTCTGAACTTTACCAAGACTAGAAATACAGGCCAGGCTTCATCAAAATGTAAATGATCAAGGGAAATGGGTCAGTTCCTTTTTTCAAAGTGCTGAATGGCTTGAAAGTACTTCTTTCATACTTGTATAGAATAACTTGTGACATAGCATAATGCCTAGTATCACATGTTTTTATCACTGTAGTAACAGAAGATATAATAAAGTTAAATATTTCTTGTAAAGACTGGGCATGGTATATAGTGAAGTTCTTTCTTCCCCCTTGGTGTACTTCAGTTATTATTGAACTAAAACTCTATCATTTAAGTCTTAGAAGTTTGCAATTTAAAATTTTTACTTGTATTGTAAGTATGAAATAATGATGCTGGGTTTCTCTGGAGAAATCTCACATGTCCAGATTAGCATTATCTTTTATATAGTGACCCACTTGTAAGTCTATATACATTCTTTCTAGTGATCAAATAATTTTTAATCATATTTTTTATGATTTCATTTAGCTCCTCCTTTATGAGCAACAGAAGAACAGAACAGAATATAAGAGAAGAGTAGAACAAGTTGAATTACTTTATGGTGACAACTTAGGTTATTGATTAATGGATCTTACTTTACTTCATCTGCCCTAATGAACAATTTTATTCATTGCAGCTGATTATGAGTAAATTTTGGAAAATTTTAGATATCAGAAATATTAATTTCATTTGTTCAATAAATACTTTTGAGTGCTTACTGTTTACCAAGCACTGTTGGCACTGGTTATAACAGTAAATGAAACAACCACTTCAAGAAAATTTAACAACTTGTGCCACTTCTGAATGCATTTCTTTTTTTTTCCATAGAGAGGAGTTCCAAACACTTTTTTAAAGATTAGAGTTTTTGGAGTATAGCTCTTATCTCACAGAAATCATACGAATTCATGGTACATTATAACAAGGTATGCTACTAGACTATAAATAAGAACGGAAAATGAAATAGCTAATTGAGTGATTGGAATTCATAAGGTCAACACATGAAACATCAACTGGATTTAATATCCTTAAATAGATTTTATAGGCTATGCTCCTTTTATAAAGGTCACTGGAAGAACTTAATACCTTTTTATTAAAAATAAAATGGGAATAGTGGAGTGGCCTTTTCGCATCTTATTTGGATAAGTTGAACAGGCAAATTTTACTTCATTTTTATAAAGCTGTGTTATTTCATATTTGCCATTTCATATTTTACATTTAAAGTATATTTCTTACCTACCTTGCCATAAGAAACATGAAGACTTAAAAAGTTGAGGGTTCAGATGAACTGTGAAAATAAATTTGCATTAAAAATATACATTCTTGGGGCGCCTGGGTGGCTCAGTGGGTTAAGCCGCTGCCTTCGGCTCAGGTCATGATCTCAGGGTCCTGGGATCGAGTCCTACATTGGGCTCTCTGCTCAGCAGGGGGCCTGCTTCCCTTCCTCTCTCTCTGTGATCTCTTCCCTTCCTCTCTCCTACTGTGATCTCTCTCTGTCAAATAAATAAATAAAATATTTAAAAAATATATACATTATTGCATATATATGTATTTATTATTTTGAAGCAACCTCATAATTTTGAGGTTTTATAGTAGGGAAAAGACCATGCATAGAGTTTGTCTTCAAAGAGTCCTGTGTTCAAATTCAGCCTGTTATATATAATGACTTCTTTGTGCCTCTATGCCAACCTCAGAGCTTTGTTAGATGAGGAAATGGGATATTATGTATAAAGTATCTTCTACAACACATAGTATTAGGGATTCAAAATTTCCATTTATCATTAAAAAATTATATAACTAGTAAATGAATACAATTTTTTTTTTAAAGAGTGTGAGCAGCTGCAGGCCACAGAGGGAGAGAGGGAATCTTAAGCAGGCTCCACACACAGTGCAGAGCCTAATGCAGGGCTTGATTCCATGACCCTGAGACCAGAACCTAAGGTAAAATTAAGAGTCAGACAGTTTTAACCAACTTAGCCAACCAGGCACCTGTAAATGAATACCGTCTTATGTAATATTTAGATAATCAGAAATATAGAGAGTAAAAATCACCATCCCCTCTTGAGTAGTAACATTTTTAACAGTTTGGTGTGTATTTTTTTCCAGCATTTTAAAGTTCTTAGTTATCTGTATTGTATGCACATTTGTAAACATAACATATGTATAGTTTTGCAACAGGTGGTATCATACCGTGAATCTTATTCTATGAAGTTACTTTTTCACACTAATTTTTAGGTTTTTCATGATATAAGAGATCTACCTCATTCCTTTAAACTGTTTCAAGGTATCATTGAATGGAAGTGTCACAATTTATTCATTCCCCTGCTGGGGGTACGTTTATTCCTTAATATTTTGAATTTTTGTGCATGGTGGAAGTGAACAGTAAAGAAAATCAGGGTTTAAGTTTTGGGGTATTTTTGTTCGTTTGTTTTGCAAGGGGCTATTGGTGATTTTGAAGGTGCTTAAACTGTGGAGTCATGTATAGTATATTCATATCTTTTAACTCTAAAAGTTAATATGTATACATGCTCAAGTTAGAGAAGTTTTCCACTTTGTCTAATTATGGAAGTCTGAAGAAGTGTTACTTAATCATTAATTCAGATGATGTGGTTGGGGCAGTAACAGGAGATAGGGTAGCTTGTGAGAAGAATATTGTAAAAGTGTTCATCACAAGTTTTCTGAAACATGTTTTTGTTAGCTTTTGTTCTTTTTCCTTCCTTCCTACCAAATATTACTGCCATCTACCACTTACTAGGTGTGGCCCCTATTGTCTATCAGCTTCTAATGTAGTATAACACATTAATCGAAGAGTGAAAATAACATGTTTTGTGACAAGGAAAAGCTATAATTAAAGTATTTACAAAGTGTTATAAGAACGCAGAAGATGGCCAAATTAACTGTGGGAATTCAAGAAGGCCTCTCTCTGATCATGTGATTCATCAAGTTCAGTTCAATAAATATTTACTGAGAACCTCTTAGTACCAGCCTCAGGGATATAGAGTAAGAATGTGTTGGAATAAATTGCCTCTTCTATAGTAGTATATTTCTTGCTTTTATCAGTGAGGAGTAAAAGAGAATTTTAAGATGAAGAAATTATCTTCTGAATTTAAAGATGTAACTTAAATTTTAAAGTTGCTTGAAAATACATTGTATTGGGAAAAGTTTTTTACATAATAAAAAGCTTAGCAGAAAATTGAGGGATGACTCTGTATATAATCTAGGAGTTGTCAAAAACCCTTTTTATTTAATATTTAAGTTTTTATTTAAATTCTAGTTAGTTAACATACAGTATAATATTAATTTCAGGTGTACAATATAGTGATTCAACACTTCCGTGCGATACCTGGTGCTCATCACAAGAGCACTTCATAATCTCCATTGTCTATTTCACCCATGCCCCACTCACCTCCCCTCTGGCAACCATCAGTTTGTTCTTTATAGTTAAGAGTCTAAGGGCGCCTGGTTGGCTTAGTGGGTTAACCCTCTACCTTCGGCTCAGGTCATGATCTCGGGTCCTTCCTGGGATCGAGCCCCACATCGGGCTCTCTGCTCAGTGGGGAGTCTTTTTTTTTTTTTTTAAGATTTTATTTATTTGTCAGAGAGAGAGAGAGGAGCGAGAGTGAGCACAAGCAGACAGAGTGGTAGGCAGAGGGAGGGAGAAGCAGGCTCCCGGCTGAGCAAGGAGCCCAATGCGGGACTCAATCCCAGGACGCTGGGATCATGACCTGAGCCGGAGGCAGCCGCTTAACCAGCTGAGCCACCCAGGCGTCCCTCAGTGGGGAGTCTTCTTTCTCCTCTCTCTCTACCTGCCTCTCTGCCTACTTGTGATCTTTCTTTCTCTGTCAAATAAATAGATAAAATATTAAAAAAAAATAGAAGAGTCTGTTTTTTGGTTTGCTCCTCTCTCTTAATTTTTCCCCCTTTGCTCATTTTGTCAAAAACCTTTTAAAAAGAAAGGAAAACTAAAACTAAGTTTGGAAAGAGATATATTTGACTCTTGGAAGTTTTTATATTGTAGTGTTAGTATACTAATGAAAGCTCAGGGGAAAATATTTGAAATGAAATATTAAGCAGCAAACAAAATACACAAAGAGCTTTCAGAAATTGATGGCAAAAACACTAACAAAGCAATAGCAAATGGCATTAGGATGTAGGCAATTCGCAGAAGAGCAAATCCAAATGGCTAGTTTGCAAAGATTTTCAGGAGCTCATGAATTCTATGAGACATGATGAACAAAAGTAAGACACTATCAGATTTGAAAAACTTTTTTTTTTATTTTTCGAGAGAGAGCACAAGGAGAGTTGCAGAGGAAGAGGGAGAGAGAGAATCCCCAGCAGGCTCCATGCTCATTGCAGAGCCCAATGCAGGGCTCAATCTCATGACTCTGAGACTATGGCCTGAGCCAAAATCAAAAGTCCAACACTCAACCAGCTGAGGCACCCAGGTGCCCCTGGAAAAACTTCTATAAGAATGAAGCACTTATATCTAGTAGGAATAGGAATTGTTTTAGCCTTTAGAAAAAATGCAGTTTGCCATTATTTTTAAAATAGTACATTTATTCATGAATTTAATACTACTGGGAATTTAGATTAAAGGCAGGCAAACTTCTAAAAAGGGCCAGATGGTTAAAAAATTTTAGGCTTTTGCAGACCATTTGGTTTTTGTAACAACTGCTCAAATCTACATGACATCACTGAATGCAGAGTTGGAAAGAGATATGTTGTAACATGCTGTTACATAGTATTTCCAAGGTACAGATCTATAGGTATAAATCAATTCAAGAGCCCATATAACAGTAAAATGTAGTAAAATTGGAAGTGATGAGTTTTGAGTATTTATTACCTTTGTTTTTAATAATTATCATTGTAAGTTTTTGTAATTTTATTTTCATGTATTTGTTTTGTAACCAGCTCCCAAAATTCCTGAAAATTTAATACTTGACTCTCTCCAGCGAGTATTAGTTGGTTCTAGCAAACTACTGGTTGTATCTATGTATAAGGATATTTTGCAGGATTGTTTTTGATGGCAAAAATAGAAAACAAATATATACTCACTGAAAGAGGAATAATTGAATAAGCTGTACTGTATTAAAACCCTGGAATCAGTCAAAGAAAGAATCATTGCCTTTTTTGATTTCCATGTGTGATGTCAAATGAGAGGAGCAAGAGGCAAGGAAGGGTCTATTTCATGACTCCATTTTTATAAAACAAGCTTTGAAAGACTCTTCCCTCATTTATGCATATGTGTTTCGTTACATAGATAAGGAAAAAGTATGGTTACCTGGGAATGAGGACAGAAGAGGGCAAGAAGTGAGATAAAGGAAAAAAGAATGATAAAAACAGCCTATATGCTATGACTCCACATGTGGTAAATTTTATTCATGTTTACAAATATTGCTTAAAGAAATGCTTGAAAGGAATGCACCAAAATGTTAACGATGCCTATTTTAGGCTGGTGGAATGTTGTATTTTTTTAATCTGAAAAGAACTTATTTTAATTGAGGGAGAAGATCAGAATCCTATAGGCCTTTCTAAGGATTTAGGTTTATAATAAAATTTCCTATTTCGTAAAAGGGCATATTTGGATCTGTGTTCAATAAAATGTACCCTGTTAGCTATATCCTTTCTTCCCCTAAACCTTTTCATGTGTATCACTTCAAAAAAAAACCTTGGTATGTAGTATCTTGTTCCGTAAGACACGTGTATAAGCTTTGGAGCTATGATAATATGTCTGTAGGTTTGTATATATGTTTATGACTTCGTGTTCTCCTAGATTTCAGTTGTTATCTTCATATTTAGATGGTAGTTCATTATTTGCAATTGCTATTATTTTCAGAGATTGCAATGCAGGAGTTTCCTGTTCTCTTAGCCCCAGAGGGGGACTGAATTTTCCTATCCTTTTTCTTTTAAGAAACTCACTACTCTAATTTGTGTTACTCTTATTCAAAACCTTATCTTACGACTAACCTATGAATCCTGGTAGCCTTCTAGATGTGGAATTCAGAGTTTTTTGCATACACTGCATGTATTAACTGAATGAATAAATAATGGTATTTATCTTGGTCTATCACCATATGTAGAAAAATGATAAAGGTACTTAAGGGTTCATGAAAGCCTTGATTAATAACATTTTTGTGTAGACCCTATTAAAGGACTTTCAATCATATACTGAAAAATTGTATGCCCAAATAATAGACAGTTGATACTGTTTCGGTTTGCTGATCTGTTTTCCATCTTGACTTCCCTTTTGAGTCCTTATTTTTATTCTTTTAGTGGTTGCTATTTGAATTACGAGTGCTGTTTTATGATTGCTTAAGAGCCTCCCCATAACACTCAGAAAGCTTCTTGGTGTTTCATGGAGCCAAATTCGTAAAATTTGTACCTTTATTGTGTTCTTAGTATTGTTTTCGTCTCATGGAAATTTTTTTTAGGAAACTCCTTGTTTAATCTCCTAAATAATAAGCCTTTCCTCTTTCATGATAAAGCTAAATATTAATCTTCAAGAAACAACTTCTGCCTCTCCTTGTATTGTTCTTTGTCAGTGAATGTCTTTGGCAATAATGTGTTCTGAAATGAAGAGTAGATTGATTGTATTTTCCTAATACCAAGAAAACTGACAGGGAAAAATCAGAATGAACATGTTTAAATTCATTTTTACAAATTGGAAAAAGATAATTTTATTTTACTTTGTGATGTTTGAATATAGGCATAATTCAACTGGGATAAAACATAAAAGGAAAAATTCACATTTAGATACTTCATTTCATTTTGAACTCTAAACATTTATTAATGTTTTCTGTAATTTTGAATCTTTTTCATTGTCTTTGGGAATTCATGTTCTATTGATTGCTTTCTCCTCCACATTTTTATTTGTATTGAAGCTTTTCAGGTGTCTAATTTTTTTTAAGATTTTATTTATTTATTTGACAGAGATCACAAGTAGACAGAGAGGCAGGCAGAGAGAGAGAGGAAACAGGCTCCCTGCTGATCAGAGAGCCTGATGTGGGACTTGATCCCAGGACCCTGGGATTATGACCTGAGCGGAAGACAGAGGCTTTAATCTACTGAACCACACAGGTGCCCCTAGATGTCTAATTTTTGTTTAAAATGTTACCATTGATTACTTTTCCTTTGACTCAGATTTGTGGTACTTTTTGCCATAAATTATAAGGAACATCCTTGTTTAATTTTCAGTTACTTCAGAAACAATACAATGGTGATCACTAAAATACTAACATTTATCTAGGCAAGCTGTTCTTAATTCACCATGGGTTTGCTTTGAAGATGGAAGAAAGTATAAGAAAATATTGGTTCTTAGTGAGTTAGGTGATGTTACTTTTATACTTTTCTGCATGCTTTGAACATCTCTTTTAGCTCTTACTACAGAGGTATTTATTTTTCTGTAAAATCTGGTTTTCCTTTTGTTTATCATAGCTTTAATGAAACTCCATTGGTGATTTCATTGCGGAACATTAGATATCAGAATCATTTTAATCTTTTTTGGGAGTTGAGGGGCACCTTAGATGTAATAGCACTTTTAAAAATAAATATTTTTTACCCTAAAACCATGATACAATGACATTAAAACAGTATTTGAAAATAAATTCACCTACAATTATTATGGTAGATACAAAGTTGGATTTTAGTTTTTTATATTCTACTTCAATTTTTATCCATATGCACATATATTGTTTTACCTATATGTAATGAAATTATATGCAATTTCTGATGGTTTTTTTTCTTAGCAAAATATTAACATTTCTAATAAGTAAAAATAGAAATAACATGCATTCCCAGTCCTTCCACCCAGCAAAGGTGTCTCCTTTAATCTTTGTATATGTGTATTCACAATTTAAAACTTCTGATGATATATATCTGATTCTATTTTATTAATTATTGAATGAGCTTCACAGAGAGGTTGTAGACTCCCAGAGCTTAGCACCTACCTTGTAAGCAGTGGCCATATTCCTTTTTCCAATCTGCCAGGCTGCGCATATATTTATACCTACCCAGAGCTATTGAATGCAGGGAGGTAGAAGCCATGGCCAGATCCTTGCCTCTTGTGCAGGAGTTCCTGATGCTTTCCTGTCTAGGTTGATAGGCCTCCCCATTCTTCTCTGGGGGACCATTCTGGTTGATGTCATTATCTTTTTTAGACAATCTCTTCAAGTCATTTCATATTCCTGTTTTGTTGCATAAATCACCTCTCTTTCCACCAGAGGATAATGAGATTATTGCCTTAATATATAGATCTTTCCTTTCTTCCTTCATAGTGTTTATCTTCTCCCTAAACATAAAGGGATTCCAAATACCTAAGTTTTATACTAGCTTAGTAGGCATAGCACTTTTATGAACAGAAATGCTTTAATTTTTTTTAGAAAAACATTCTTAATGCATGCCAACACAGTCCCCTTCTAACCCTAGGTAAATTTAAGGGGCACTCTTGTGCTATGTTGATAGGCCATATTATGTATATTACCTGAATCCAGTGGTGGATTAGTTGTGACCTTGAGATGTTTATAATTTCTGAGTGCTTGGAACAAGAATGAGAGACAGTACTTAGTCTGATGTCTGGAGGTTCAGGTGTCTTCCTTTCAGTCAGTAGTTGAGAATGCGCACTAGTCAAGTGAACAATTTTCTGTATCCATTTTGTGGCAAATTATCATGATTATTATGTATTCTGTAGCTTTTGAGCAGTATGCTCTGCTAATACGTTGGAGTAGTTTTCATGGCTGAGAAGTAGAAATGGTTTCTGCTTTAGTCCAGATAATAAGGCATGAGTTTTATCTACCTAGGAGAAAGTAGAGGCTTCAGAATTTCAGTATGAAAACTATCTGAATATTCATGGAGTGTATGACTTTAGAACATGTTAGCATTCTCTTTTTCCTTGAGGTTTTTGGGATATGATCATTTGACAGAAAGCTGCCTGATCATGAGCATAAAGAATAAGTTTTGGATTTCAGAGCATTCTAAGTAGATATTTCTCAACAGGAACTGAAATTATTGAACTCACGACTAGCACATAAGTATTACTGGTATTTGAATTGTTGGGATCAGTATATGTATATATATATATATGTCAGTTAGATTAACTTCCAGGGGTGAGGGTGGGGTTTCCGTACCATTTAAAACTCTTCTATACTTGTTGCAAGGGCGATTTCTTCTCTCTTCTTCCCCTACCAAAAATTTGACCCGTAATACAATGTAGTAGTTCACATATAAAAATGAAAATTAGATTAAGTAGTGCTTTTTCATTTATTTAGAAGTTTTCTTTGTTTATCTCAGTGAAAATGATTGCATTTGTGGGTTTTCATTTTTCTTTTAGGCTCAGTTTATGAACCTCTTAAAAGCATTAATCTTCCGAGACCTGATAATGAGACTCTTTGGGATAAACTGGATCATTATTACAGAATTGGTAAGCAAAATTTGAGGAAAATGTGTCCTTAGGTAGTTAACATTAGTATTTACCCTGCCTTCTATTGCATATATTATATGCATGATGATATTCTTTCATTGGGATGTTGGGATAGTGTCATTGCTGAGGCAGCTATATATTCCAATTGCATATTGATACTGGGACTATGAAAGAATTCCAGCAAGTCATCTGTCCCTTGAATAATTTTTAAAACCATCACCAATGTCCTCTGTGTCCTTTTAGCCCTCCTAAACATTACCAGATTTGAGAACTAGAGGCTGCTTCTTGATTACTACTTTACATAATGATTTTGTAGAAGTGTTCCTTCCTCATTTACCTATACTTGGTTCCCAAGTAGTCCTAAGGCTTTTGTATCTATTTCTAATTCACTGAGAGACACAAGATAACCTCAGGTTAGTATTACTAAAAAAAAAAAAAAAATGGTTCCCTATTTTATTTGTTATTGTTTTGCCAAAGGCAGCCTGGCAGATTCTGCTTTTGAATGTGAGTAATTGACTTGGAGATATGTATGCACGGGATTCCTCTTTGTTCATCAGACTCTAAGTTAGAAAAGCTTATTAATTTTTGCCAGTTTTCTTCTTGTGCTATTTATATGGACTTGTATGGAAAATAATATTAAATTAAATTAATTTATTTCCCCTAAGATAAGGGTTTTTTGTTGTTTGTGTTTAGCTCACGTAAAACCTTAATTCATGTTATTTTGGTCACAATTTTGGAATGTATTCTTATGTGGCCCTTCTATTATCATTGTAGCCATGACTAGATAAAGAAATTTAAATACCTTTCTAAAGAAATGCCAGTTGTTTACTTCAGACTATAAGGACTAATTCTTTGCTCGGGGAAAAATGATAAATATACTGGTATTCTGAAAAAAAATGGTAATGATAACATCAGTTTTGTCTGAGAAAAAGAAAAAGAAATTCTTTAAGTCTTTGAAGGAGAAGAGTGTTTTAGGTCCTTAAAAAATTGCTCTAAAAAAAGGTGGCATATGCCAATCTAGATTAATTAAATGTATTTTATGGAAAAACAAATTTATAGTTAGGAAAAAATAACTTTTAGGAAATGTAGTTTTGGTGGGTGTATATTTATATTTCAAGGCTCTTTTATAAAAGGTAATAAAGCATTAATTTCAGTTTTTTAAGTAAAATGTTCTCCAAATATTTATTTACTTATTTTCATGTCATAAGGATAAGATTTGATTTTGACATGTTACTGTATCTCCAGCCTGTATAATATAATATGTTATATTATATTATAAATATATACATATATATATAATATTAAAATAAAATGAATACATTCCTCTGAAGACAGGACACAAGTTAGTCATCAGTGGAAAATAAGATTTGGATTTAGCGATTAATGCCACTCTTTGTTGTACATTTGCTTTGTTTCCCTATTGAACTTGTTGTTGAAAATATCCTTCTTTTTTATTGGTCTTTTTTTCTTTTCTGTACCTGATGTTGCCTTACTACACTTATTGACATTAGGTAGGCTATGCTAAAAGATTTTTAATTGCTAATTAGCTGAGTTCTTTCCTCAAAAGTAGAAATACCCTTCCTTCAGGGTGGATTCCCACTTAAGTTGGAGTGATCTACATGAAGCAGTTTCTGCATGCTAAAAAATTGCATATTATAGGTAAATTCAGGAACAACAGAAATGTCAAAAGTAGAATGAGGAAACTAAAGATTAAGATCTTCAGCCCAAGGAAAATGGATGGCTGTACAATTCATTCTTTTTCTTGTGTTCCATTCCAGTCAAGTCAACATTGCTACTGTATCAAAGTCCAACCACAGGTCTCTTTCCCACTAAAACATGCGGTGATGATCAGAAGGCAAAAATCCATGACAGTCTGTATTGCGCTGCTGGGATCTGGGCTTTGGCTCTTGCATACAGGTAAGCTGGTGTGTGCGCTTCTAGTAACTTTAAGTCTGGATAATAGATTTTTGTTGGCCTAAGACAAATTGGGCAATTGTTGGGCTTTGCTGCTGATTTAATGTGTAATCTGTGAGCGCTCATATCTATCTAGGCCTCTAAATATTTAAGTTTTCTTAAGAGTTTATGCAAGACTAATTCTGACATTTTATGATTTTGTCACCAAAATTTTTTTCATCTCTAGATATTTAAGTCATCATTTGTTTTTGGCAGAATGATCTCCCCATTCTCCTTGACTTGGTTGCTTTCAATCAGGGGGACATGATGGCTGATCAAATTTTGCAGATGATAAAACTAGGGCCCAGGTAGTTAACAGATTTATCCAAAGTTACACAACTAGTTAATGATAGAGCAGGGCTGAGGCCCATTGCACCCCACCCCAGTTTAGAATTTTACCCCCTACAATTTCACTGAGGTATCATTTGTTAAATAAGGCTATAAGTCAAATAATTATTTTATAAAGTAAAAAAAAAAATCCCCGGGGCACCTGAGTGGCTCAGTGGATTAAGCCGCTGCCTTCGGCTCAGGTCATGATTTCAGTGTCCTGGGATTGAGCCCCGCATCTGGCTTTCTGCTCAGCAGGGAGCCTGCTTTCCTTCGTCTCTCTCTCTGCCTACTTGTGATCTCTCTCTCTGTCAAATAAATGAATAAAATCTTTTAAAAAAAAAATCCCTTCACAATATAAAATATATTCTTACTTTATTTTGTTATATATGGAAAACATCCAATGTGTGTCCTGATTCATAGTCTATAGTAATACATTTTAACTGTTATTAAGATTAGGTTTCTGAATATTAATTATCTGGAGGTGAGACATATGCATATACTTTTTAAATTATGTTTAGTTAGCCACCATATACTACATCATTAGTTTCTGATTTAGTGTTCAGTAGTATATTAGTTGCATACAGCACCCAGTGCTCATTACATCATGACCCCTCCTTAATTACCCATCCTCCCACCCTAGTCCCTTCCAAAACCCTCAGTTTATTTCCCAGAATCCATAGTCTCTCATGGTTAGTCTCCCTCTCTGATTTCTCCCATTCAGTTTCCCCTTCTTTCTTTTATGGCCCTCTGTGCTATTCCTTATGTTCCACATATGAGTGAAATAATATAATTGTCTTTCTCTGATTGACTTATTTCACTTAGCATAATACCCTCTAGTCATTTCCATGTTGTTGCAAATGATACATATTCATCCTTTCTGATGGCTGAGTAATAGTCCATTGTATTATATGAACTGTATATTCTTTTTATTTTTTTAAGTTTTTTTATTTTTTAAAGATTTTGTTTATTTGACAGAGACACAGTGAGTGAAGGAACACAAGCTAGGGGAGTGGGAAAGAGAGAAGCAGGCCTTCCACTGCTCAGGGAGCCTGGTGCGGGGCTCAATCCCAGTATCCTGGGCCTGATGCTTAACAATTGAGCCACCCAGACTCCCTGAACCATATCTTCTTTATCCATTCATCTGTTGAAGAGCATGTCAGCTCCTTCCACAATTTGGCTACTGTGGACACTATGAACATTGGGGTGCATTTGCCCCTTGTTTTCACAACATCTGTGGGGTAAATACCTAGTAGTGCAATTGCTAGGTCAGTGGGTAGCTCGTTTTTCCCTTTTTAAGGAACCTCCATACTGTTTTCCAAAGTGGTTTAACATCTTGCATTCCCACCAATAGTGTAAGAGGGTTCCCCTTTCTCCACATCCTTGCCAACATTTGTTGTTTCCTGCCTTGTTATTTTTTGCATTCTAACTATTGTATGGTGGTATCTCATTGTGGTTTTGATTTGGATTTCCTGATGTTGAAAATTTTTTCATGTGTCTGATAGCCATTGCTATTTCTTCTTTGGAGAAGTATTTGTTCATGTCTTCTGCCCATTTCTTGATGGGATTATTTGATAATTTTGGTGTTGAGTTTGAGAAATTCTTTTTTTTTTTTTTTTAAAGATTTATATATTTATTTATTTGACAGCAATAGAGATCACAAGTAGGCAGAAAGGCAGGCAGAGAGGCGGAAGCAGGCTCCCTGCCAAGCAGAGAGCCTGATGCAGGACTTAATCCCAGGACCCAGACATCATGATCTGAGCCAAAGGCAGAGTCTTAAACCACTGAACCACCCAGGCGCCCCGAGAAGTTCTTTATACATCTTGGATACCAGCCCGTTCTCTGTAATGTCATCTGCAAATATCTTCTCCCATTCCGTGGACTGCCTTAGTTTTGTTAATTGTTTCATGTACAGAAGCTTTTAATCTTGATGAAGTCCCAAAAGTTCATTATTACTTTTGTTGCCCTTGCCTTTGAAGATGTTCTTGAAAGAATTTCCTTGGCCATTGTCAAAGAGGTTACCACCTATGTTCTCTGGGATTTTGATGGATTCCTATCTCACACTGAGGTCTTTCATCCATTTTGAGTTTATCTCGTGGATGGTATATGAGAGTGGTCCAGTTTCATTCTTCTCTATGGAGCCCTCTAATTTTCTGAGCACCATTTATTGAAGAGACTGTCTTTTTCCATTGGATACTCTTTCCTGACCGTTAGTTAAGGGTCCATTTCTGAGCTCTCTAGTCCATTCCATTGATCTGTGTGTCTGTTTTTGTGCAGTCCCGTGCTGTCTTGATGAGCACAGCTTTGTAACATAGCTTAAAGTCAGGCACTGTGATGCCCTCAGCTTTGGCTTTCTTATTCGACATTTCCCTGGCACTTTGGGGTCTTTTCTGGCTCCATTCAAATTTTAGGATTGTTTTTTCCAGCTCTGTGAAAAATGTCAATGGTCTTTTGACAGGGATTCCATTGAAAGTGTAGATGGTTCTGGACAGCATAAACATTTCCACAATGTTTATTCTTCCAATCCATGAGCACGGAATATTTTTCCATCTCTTTGTGTCTTCCTCAGTTTCTTTCGTAAGTGTTCAGTGGTTTCTAGAATGTAGATCTTTTAACTTTGGTTAGTTTTATTCTTAGGTATCTTGGTCTTTGGTGCAGTTGTAAGCCGAATTTATTCCTGGTCGTATTGTTAGTGTATAGGAAAGTGACAGATTTCTGTGCATTGATTTTGTATCCTGCTACGTTGTTGATTTGCTTTATGAGTTCTAGTGATTTGGAGGTGGAGTCTTTTGGGTTTTCCACATAAAGTATTATGTCTTCTATGAAGAGTGAGAGTTTGACTTCCTTGCTAATTTGAATGCCTTTTATTTCTTTTTGTTGTCTGATTGCTGAGGCTAGGACTTCTACTACTATGTTGAACAATAGTGGTGAGATTGGGTATCCCTGCCCTATTCCTGACATTAAGGGAAAAGCTCCCAGTTTTTCCCCAGTGAGAATGCTATTTGTTGTGTGCTTTTCATAGATGGCTTTTATGAGATTGAGGTATGTTCCCTCTAACCCTCCATTGTGAAGAGTTTTTAATCAAGAAAGGATGCTGTATTTTGTCAAATGCTTTTTCTACCTCAATTGAGAGGATCATATGGTCCTTGTTTCCTCTTTTGTTGATGTGATCTGCGATTGTTGAATCTCCCTTGCATGCCAGGAATAAATCCCACCCTGTGGTAGTGAATAATCCTTTTTTCTTTTCTTTTCTTTAAAGATTTTATTTATTTATTTGACAGAGAGATCACAAGTAGGCAGAGAGGCAGGCAGAAAGAGAGCTGAGCAGAGAGCCTGATGTGGGGCTCGATCCCAGGACCCTGAGATCATGACCTGAGCCGAGGGCAGAGGCTTGACCCACTGAGCCACCCAGGCACCCATGAATAATTTTTTTAATGTACTGTTGGATCCTTTTGACTAGGAACTTGGTGAGTATTTTGGCATCCATCCATGTTCATCGGGGATTTTGCTCGGCAATTCTCCTTTTATTTGGGGGTCTTTGCCTGGCTTGGGGACCAGGGTAATGCTGGCTTCACAGAAACAGTTTGGACATTTTTCTTCCATTTCTATTTTTTGAAACACCTGCAGTAGAATAGGTATTATCTCTTTAAATGTTTGGTAGAATTCCCCAGGGAAGCCACCTGGCCCCGGACTCTTGTTTTTGGGGAGTCTTTTGATAACTGTTTCAATTTCCTTGCTGGTTATTGGTCTGTTCTGATTGTCTATTTTTTCCTGTTTCAGTCCTGATAGATTATAAGTTTCCAGGAATGCATCCATTTCTTCCAAATTACTTAGCTTGTTGGCATATAACTGCTAATAATAAGTGCTAATAACTGTCTCTGTTTTCTTGGTATTGGTCGTGATTTCTCCCCTTTTGTTCCTGATTTTATTGATTTGGGTCCTTTCCCTTTTGTTTTGGTTAAGTCTGGCCAGAGGTTTATGGACCTTATTAATTCTTTCAAAGAACTAGCTTCTAGTTTTGTTGATCTGTTCTACTGTTTTTCTGGTTTCTATTTCATTGATCTCTGCTCTAATCTTTATTATTTCTCTTTTCCTGCTTGCTTTAGGTTTTATTTGCTGCTCTTTGTACAGCTCCTTTAGGTCTAAGGTTAGCTGTGCATTTAGGACTTTTCTACTTTTTTGAGAGAGGCTTGGATGGCTATGTATTTCCCCTTTAGGACTGCCTTTGCAGTATTCCATCGGTTTTGGACCAATGTGTTTTCATTCTCATTAGTTTCCATGAATTGTTTAAGTTCTTTTTAAACTTCCTGCTTGACTTGTTCATTCTATAGCGGGATGCTCTTTAACTTCCAAGTGTTTGAATTCCTTCCAAATTATTTCTCGTGATTGAGTTCCAGTTTCAAAACATTTTGGTCTGAAAATATGTAGGGAATAATCTCAGTCTTGAGAAAAATGAGTATTCTGTTGTTTCAGGGGGAAATGTTCTGTATATATCTACAAAGTCCACCTAGTCCAATGTGTCATTTAGAGCTCTTGTTTCTTTGTTGATCTTTGGTTTAGACTATCTGGCCATTGCTGAGAGTGGAGTGTTGAGATCTCCTATTAGTATAGTATTATCAATATGACTATTTGGGTGAAGAGTTGGTTTATGTAGTTGGTTGCTCCCATGTTGGGGGCATAGGTATTTACAACTGTTGGATTTTCTTGTTGGATAGGCCCTTTAAGTATGATATAGTGTCCCTCAACATCTCTTACAACAGTCTTTGGTTTAAAATCCAATTTGTCTGATACAAGAATTGCACCCCAGCTTCCTTTTGATGTCCGTTGGCATGATAAATCGTTCTCCATCCCCTCACTTTCAATCTGGAGGTGTCTTTAGTTTCAAAATGAGTCTCTTGTAGACAGCATGTGAGTGGGTTCTGTCTTTGTACCAGTGTGCAACCCTGTGCTGTTTCATGGAAGCATTGAGGCCCTTCATGTTGAGAATAACTATTGAAGGGCATGAATTTAGTGCCATTGTAGTGCCTGTAAAGTCCCTATTTCTATAGATCATCTCTGTAGATTTCTGGTCTAAAATACTCTTGGGGTCTTTCTTCTTTTATCGAATCCCCCTTAATATTTCTTTCATGGCTGGCTTGGTGGTCACATATTCTTTCAGTTTCTGCCAGTCCTGGAAGCTCTTTGTCTTGCCATCTGTTCTGTGTGACAGCCTTGCTGGATAAAGTATTCTTGCCTGCATTTTCTTCTCATTTAGTACTCTTAATATACCTTGTCAGACCTTTCTGGCTTACCAGGTCTCTGGACAGGTCTGACATTATTCTGATGTTCTTCCCTTTGTATTTAAGAATTCTCTTCCCCCTTGCTACTCTCAGGATAGCTTCCTTGGCTCTAAGATTTGCAAGCTTCATTATTATATGCCGGGATGTTGGTCTGTTTTTATTTATATTGGGAGGTGTCCTCTCTGCCTCTCTGTCAGGAATACTTGTTTCCTTCCTTAGATTAGGATGTTCTAAGCTATGATTTCCTCAAATATACCTGTTAGTCCTCCCTCTCTCTCCTACCCCTCCAAGATCCCAATAATTCTGACATTGGAACCTTGCATTGTGTCGCTGATCTCTCTAAGTCTGTTCTCATGGGTTTCTATCTTCCCTTCTTTCAGCTTATCTTGTAGATCAGTAATACATTCTTTTGTTTCATTTACCCTGGCTGTTAGAGCATCCAATTTTGACTGTATCTCATTTATAGCATTTTTAAGTTCAGCCTGATTAGATCTCATTTCTGCCCTTAGAGATTCTGTATTGTCACTAATGCTTTTCTAAAGCCTAGCTATTGACTTTATAATTGCTATCCTGAATTCTACCTCTTATATCCATGTCCATTAGAACTGTGGCAGAGGACATCGTCTCTGGTTCTTATTTTTGTTGGGATTCCATTCCTGTTGAGGGATGGTTGAGGGAATGTCAGAGTCCAAAATATCAAATGTGAACCAAGCAAGATGCACCCTCAGAAAATCTAGAGTGGTTGGAAGCCACCACCGAAAGAAGCAAAGCCAAGGTGAAACACAAGAGTAAAAATTTTAAAATAAAAAATTTAAAACAAAAAATTTTTAAAAGGCAGGGGTGGGAACAAAAAAAAGGCAGGGGTGAGATAAAGTAAAGGGGGCTGTAATCTCTCAGTGTGAACAGTGTAGGTTGTTCCAGTGTTCCTGGGTGTATTTTGGTCTGTTTGTTAGAGGACACTGCTTACCAAAATTACTGGGAAAGTAAAACTTGTGTATATATAAAGGTAATACTGATTAGGGAAAAAGGACTGCAATGAAGCATATAGTGATAAAAAAATACATAGGTGTGAAAAAGTACAAGTTAAAAAGCTATTATGAAATATAAGTTGATATATTAAACATCTAGTTATAATGAGAATAAGGTCAAAAAAATTCAGAAGAAGCATAAAAGAAGGAATAAAAAGAAAAAGAGATTTGGTTCTGAAAAATAACAAGCTGTGAGACAACGCTTGGAGCCCTATATAGTAGTTTCTCCTGGTGTAGGGATTTTACATTTTTATTGGGATTCTAGGGCTGTCGTCCTCTTACTCTTCCAGACTTTCTTCTTGGGGAGAAGCCTGCCACACTGTTTCTCACACAACCCTGCTTGGGCAGAGGTACCCTGCTCCCTGTCAGAGGGATGGGCTCAGTGGAAACGGGTCTTTGTGCTTTCGTTCTCTGACTGACAGAAGAGCTTACACAGTTAATTGTAGAGAGGAGGCCACATCAAAAAGAGTGGGAAGGGCAGTGACATGGGTGGGAGTCAAACCCCCTTTGAGACTAACCACAAAGGAGAGGGATACCATAACCACAGAGAAGTGAGAGGATCAGACTCCATACCAGGTACTCCAGGCACAGGGGACCCTCACTGGCAAGATGAGTCCCTATAACACTGGGCTTAGATAAATGTATGGGGCTTAACTTCAGGAGTTTTTACAATTAGCAGGGTTCCGTTCTTACATTAAAAAATAGTACATTTTGCTGTAGGATAACTGGTATGTGATAGGAAACTGAGCTCCTGCCTTTAAAGAGTCAACATAAGGGGCGCCTGGGTGGCTCAGTGGGTTAAAGCCTCTGCCTTCGGCTCAGGTCATGATCCCAGGGTCCTGGGACTGAGCTCCTCACTGAGCTCTCTGCTCAGCAGCGAGCCTGCTTCCTCCTCTCTCTCTGCCTGCCTCTCTGCCTACTTGTGATCTCTGTCTGTCAAATAAATAAACAAAATCTTAAAAAAAAAAAAAAGAAAAGAAAAGAAAGAGCCAGCAAAAGTAACATGGTTGAGATACAGCAAAGAAGGAACAGTTGTAAAAAGTTTTGGCATGTCCATAAAGGAGATTTATTTATTAATATCAGAATAAGTGCTAGAGGTGCAGGATCTTTAGGAGACTTCTCCAAGATCAAAAGAGGTGGCAAGTGCCATTTCTTTCCCCCTACACAGCTTAGAACGTGGGACACTTGTAGAACCAGCAAAAATACTCTCCACTTATCTTGCTAGCTCCAAGTGCCCTGACCTTGTGTTCTCCTGGACATCTGTTCCATCCAACCAGGTCCATTTGTCAGGAATATCTCCAGAGTACCTCCTGCCACAAAATACTCTACAAGTACTTCTGGGAGAGACTCCTACCATTTTACAGTGACTCCTGCCCTGGGGAGTGGGAAAAGATAATCACATACCCTAGTAAGTCCATAGTTCCAGCAGCTGAACTTTATAGCTAGCAGCTCAGAGATAGTGCCTTGCCAATCAGTGTTATTGCAGTCTTGGCAAACAGATTGGGGCCAGGTATTCTGGTTTTACAGTCAGCACTAACTACTAACAAAAACCTGTCGGGACAAGAAAAGTAGGTCAGTGTGACCTCACACAGGTCAGTGTGACCAGCCCCAGCAGGTTGGCTGAGGGCAACCATCTGGTTTGATAGATGACACTATTGCAATACAACCCCAAATGCAACTGCAAACTGGCCCCTTAACAATACGGAGGCAAAACCCTACTTGGTGTATTAACAACAGGCAAAATAGGCCATTGCATCTCATAGGACTGAAGGCAAATACAGCTCAGCCATAATAGTAGGTTGCATACAACTCACATGGGAGACACCACTAAATGATGTGTCTGGTTTTGGTGAATAGAGAGCATTGTGTTATAGGGCACTACAGGACCTTGTCTTCATAAGGCCACTACTTTCAAGAGCAGGTGATGTAGCTGGCTTTTCTAATACATGGAAACAACCAGTTAGACAAAATGAGATAGAAAAATATAACCCAATTGGAAGGACAGGACAAAACCACAACAAAAGAGCTAAATGAAATGGAAATAAGCAATATGTCTGATAAAGAATTCAAAGTAATGGTCATAAAGATACTCACTGGCCTTGAGAAAAGAATGGAGGCTTTCAGTGAGGCCTCCAACAAAAAGAAAATGTAAAAAAGAACCAGTCAGAAATGAAGAAGTCAATAAATGAAATAAAAAATACACTGAAGGGAATCAATATAAGGATAGAGGTGGCAGAAGAATGTGATGATCAACTTGGAAGACGGTAAAGGAAAGCAACTTGGCTGAATAGCAGAAAGAAAAAAAGTACAATAAAAAGTTGTAATAAACAATTTCAGCAATATGATCACATGTAATAATGGTCACCTTATAGGGATCCTAGGAGGTAGAAAATTTATTTGAAGAAATAAAATGAAAAACTTCCCAAATCTAGGGAAGGAAACACATGCATATTTGGAAATCACAGAGAGCCCCCAATGAAATTAACCTAAGGAGGTCCATACCAAGCCACATAATAAAAATGGTAAAAAGTAATGACCAAGAATTTGGTCAGTAGAGAAAAGGCAGTAAGAGAAAATAAAACAGTTACAAATAAGGAAACCTCATAAGGCTATCAGCTGATTTTTTCAACAGAAATTTTGTAGGCCAGAGGAGAGTGACATGGAAGGAAAAACCTGCAAGCAAGAATATGCTCCCTAATAAAGTTATAATTCAGTATTGGAGGAGAGTGAGTTTTCTAGAAAAAAAGTTAAAGGAGTTTATCCCCACTAAACCAGCCTTCTAGAAGTCATTAAAAGGAGTTCTTTGAGTCGAAAGAAAAGGCCATACTCAAAGGTAAGAAAATTATGAAAGGAAAAAAATTCACAGGCAAATGCAAACATGAGAAAACTAGATTAATCACTTATTAAACCAGTACAGAGGCTAAAGTTAGAGAGCAATAAAGTCAATTGTATCTATAAAAATCAGTCAAGAGATTCACAAAATAAAAGGATGTTATGTATGACATCATATACATGAAACATGGGGAGGAGGGAGTTAAAATTCAGTGCTTTTCGAATGGATTTAAAAGTAAGTGACCATCAACTTAATATAGACTGTTGTATGCATTAGATGTTATATGTGAACCTAATGGTAACCACAAATCAAAAACTTATAATAGATACACAGAAAATAAAGAGGAAGAAATCCAAGCATAAAACTCAAGAGGAAGAGAAGAAGAAAGGAAAAGAGAAGAGCTACAAAAACAAGCATAATATAAGTAACAAAATGGCAATAAATATATACCTGTCCATAAAGTACTTTAAATGTAAATGGACTAAATGCTTCCATCAAAATACATAGTGCAACTGAATGGATAAAAAAGCAGGACCATTATCTGTATGCTACCTCTAAGAGACCCATATCAGACCTAAAGACACATGTAAATTGATTTTGTAGATAGAGAAAAACATTTATCATGCAAATGCAAGCAAAAAGAAAGCTAGTTTAGCAATACTTGTATCAGACAAAATAGACTTTAAAACAAAGACTATAACAAGAGACAAAGAGATCATAATGATGAAGCGAACAATCCAACAAGAGGGTATAACAATTGTAACTATTTATATACCCAACATGGGAGCACCTAAATACATAAACTATAATATAGACAAATGGATAAACTGATGGGAATACAATAATAGTGGGTGACATTAATACACTAGCTACATCAATGTAGATCATTTGGACAGAAAATCAGCAAGGAAAGAGTGTCCTCGGATTACACATTGGATCAGATGGGCTTAACATATTCAGAACATTCCATCCAAATTAAGTGGGATACACATTCTTTTCCAATGCGCCTGGCATAGTCTCCAGGTGATATCACATGTTAGATCACCAAAGAAATCTCAATAAATTCAAAAAGACTAAAATAATGTTATGCATCTTTTATGACCAAAACAGTATGAAACCAGGAAGTAATAACAAAAACAAAATCTGTAAGGGACACAAATACATGAAGATAAACTAACAGTCTACTAAACAATGAATGGGTCATCTGACAAAATCAAAAACTACATGCAACAAATGAAAATGAAAACATGAGGTGACACAAATACATGAAGACAAAATAACATTGTACTAAACAATGAATGGCTCATCCATCAAATGAAATAAAAAACTACATGTAAGCAAATGAAAATGAAAACACAGGTTGTCTGGGTGGGTCAGTCAGTTAAGCATCTGACTCTTGGTTTTGACTTAGGTCGTGATCTCAGGGTTGTGAGGTCAAGTCCTCTGTACTCTGTGTGGAATTTGATTCTCTCTCCTTCCTCTGCCCTCCTGTTCATGATGTCTCTCTCTCAAATAAATAAATCTTTAAAAAAAAAATGAAAACACAATAGTCCAAAATTCGGGGGATACAGCAAAATCTGTTCTAACAGGGGCAAAACCTCAAGAAAAATTTCCAATAAACAACCTAATCTTAACAGCTAAAGGAGCTAGAAAATGAAGAACAAAGTTAGTAAAGATTAGAGTAGAAATAAATGAAATAGAGACTAAAAAACAGTATATTAATGAAACCAAAAGGTGGTTCTTTATAAATCTCAATGAAGTAGGTAAGCCTTTAGCCAGACTTCAATAAATAAATAAATGAATAAATAAGGAGAGGACTCAAAATAAAAAATGAAGTAGAAGTAATAATAATACAGAAATACAGTGGATTATAAAAGAATATTATGAAAAACCATATGCCAACAAATTGAACAACCTGGAAGAAGTGGAAAATTCTTAAAAACATAAAACCTAACAAAACTGAAGCAGGAAGAATTAGAAAATTTGAACAGACCAATTACTAGCAATGAAATGGACTCAGTAATAATAAAAAAAAAAAAAACTCCCAACAGTAAAAGTCCAGGACCAGAGCACTTCCAAGGATGAATTCTACCAGATATTTAAAGAAGAGTTAATACTTATTCTTCTCAACTATTCAAAAAAGTAGAAAATGAAGGAAAGCTTCCAAATTCATTCTATGAGGTCAGCAGTACCCTAATATCAAGCCATATAAGACACTGGAATAAAATTACAGGTCACTATCTCTAATGAGCACAGATGCAGGGATTCTTAAGAAAATGCTAGTAAACTGAATCCAACTACATATTAAAATAAATTAACGATCAAGTGGGATTTTTTTCAGGGATACAAGGGTGGTTCAATATTTGCAAATCAATGAATGTGATATAATCAACAAGAGAATGGATAGAAACATGATCATCTCAATAGATGTGGAAAAAGCATTTGATGAAGTACATTATCCATTCATGATAAAAGCTCTCAACAAAGTAGTTTTAGAGGGAACATACTTCAGTATAATAAAGGCCATATATGAAAAATCTGCAGTTAATATTATACTCAGTGGTGAAAAACAGAGCTTTTTCTCTCAGATCATGAACAAGACATGTATGTCCACTCTCACTACTTTAATCAATATAGTACTGGAAGTCCTAGCCACAGCAATTAGTCAAGAAAAAGAATGAAAAGTATCCAATTGGAAAAAAAAGAAGTAATACTTTAACTATTTGTAGATGAGAGGCTATATATAGGAAACAGAAACTATTAAAGCTTTACCAAGTAACCCCTAGAACTGATAAATGAATTCAGTAAAGTCTGAGAATACACAATTAATATACAAAAACCTTTTGGCTGCTATACTCTAATAATGAAGTACCACATGAGAAATTAAGGACCTGTCCCAATTACATTTGCACAGGGAAGAATAAAATTACTAGTAGTAAACATAACCAAGGAGATGAATGACCTATACTCCAAACACTATAACTTCTGAACATAAGTGAAGATGATACAAATAAAAAAATATTCCATGCTCATGGATTAGGCGAACTGATATTGTTAAAATGTTCATACTACCCAGAGCATCTACAGATTTGATGCAATTACTATTAGAGTACCAACCACATTTATCACAGAACTAGAACAAATAATCCTGAAATTTGTATGGAGTCACAAAAGACCCCAAATAGTCAAGCGATCTAGGGAAGGAAGAACAAGTTGAGAGTATCACTATAGCAGAGTTCCAGATAGAGAACAAAGCAGAATAATCAAAACAGTATGGTACTATCACAACAGTAGTCACATAGATCAGTGGAACAGAATTGAAAGACCAGAAATAAACCCACATTTGTATGGTCAATTAATTCTGCAACAAAGGAGACAATAGTGTACAGTCGGGAAAAGACAGTCTTTTCAGTAAATGGTGCTGGGAAAACTGGACAGCTACATGCAAAAGAATGAAAACTGTACCAGTTTCTTACACCATACACACACACACACACACAAGAAATGGATTAAAGACCTAAGTGTGAGACCTGAAACCATAAAATTTCTAGAAGAAAACGTAGGCAACAAGTTTTTTAAAAATGACCATAGCAACATTTTTCTAGTTATATCTCCTCAGGAGAACCAAAACGAAATTAAACTATTGGGACTATACCAAAATAAAAAGAATGTGCACAGCAAAGGAAACCAGCAGCAATGCAAAAAGGCAACCTAGTGATTGGGACAACATCTTTGCAAGCGATATATTTGAGAAGGAGTTAATATCCAAAATATATAAAGAACTTAAAACACTCAACACAAAAAACCCCAAATAGTTCAATTAAAAAGTGGGCAGAGGATCAGTATGTCCAGTGACATACTGGCTAACAGGTATATGAAAAGAAGGGCGTCATCACTAATCATTAGGGCAATGCAAATTAAAACCACAATGAGATATTACTTTACACCTCTCAAAATCTAATATAAAAAACAAGAAATTATAAGCATTGGAGGATGTGCATAAAAAAAAAATCCCTTGTGTGCTGTTGGTATGAATGCAAATTGGTTTAACCTCTGTGGAAAACATGGAAGTTCCTCAAAAATGTTAACTAGAATTACCATATCATTCAGCAGTTCCTCTATTTGGTATTTATCCAAAGAAATTGACAACACTGGTTCAACAAGATATGTACCCCAATGTTTATTGTAACATTTGCAATGTCGTAGATACAAACAATATCATTGTTTCCATGCCTAGAAACATCCCAAGTGTCCATTCATTGATGAATGGATAAAGAAGATATATTATGTGTGTGACACACACACACACACACATACACACACAGAGAAACTCACACTGGAATATTACCCAGTCCCAAAAAAGAATGAAATTTTGCTATTTACAACAACATGGAGGGATATAAAGGGTATAATGCAAAGTAAAATAAATTGGAGGAAGATAAGTTCCATATGATTTACTTATGTGGAATTAAGAAACAAAACAAATGGACAAAGAAGAAAAGAGGCAAGCCAAAAAAGACCCACAACAAAACAAAACAAAAACCACACTTTAAAATGCAGATAGCGAATTGGTGGTTGCCAGATGGGTAGAATAGATAAAGGAGATCAAGAGTACACTTATCTTGATGAGCCCTGGGTAACATTTGTTGTTAAATCATTATATTGTATTCCTGAAACTAATGTAACACTATATGTTAATTATACTTCATTTAAAAAATGAAAAAAAAAGGAAAAAAATGTTATATTAGTCAACAAAAAATAAACATGAAATTCAAATCCAATCCTTGATTGGATCATGCATTAGAAATAAATCCTAGGGGAGCCTGGGTGGCTCAGTGGGTTAAAGCCTCTGCCTTCAGCTCAGGTCATGATCCCAGGGTCCTGGGATCAAGCCCTGCATCAGGCTTTCTGCTCAGTGGAGAGACTGCTTCCTGCCCCTCTCTGCCTACCTCTCTGCCTATTTGTGATCTCTGTCTGTCAAATAAATAAATAAAATCTTAAAAAACAAAACAACCAAAAGTATAAATCCTAGAAGGTATATTTTGAGTATAATTGGATAGATTTGTTATAGTATATATATTAGATAATTTACTAGCAATATTTAATTCCTTGGATATAATGATAATATTGTTCTAAAGGTGAATGTCTTTGAAGACAAATTTTTGAAGTGTCTGAAGGTGGTGATTTTTGTAGTTTCAAAAAGTAGAAAAATTATAGAGAATGCAAGCTAATTTTAGTAATTGGGGAATCCAGGTGAAGATTAAAATGTTTATTCATTATAACATTCTTTTCATTTTTCTATGGACCTGAAATATTTCTGAATAAAATTTTTGGGGAATTTTGCTTGAAAAAATATAATATATAGGCCTTTTCCCAGAAATCTTCAAATATTTGATAGAGAATTTCAAGTCCTTTCTTTGTGGGCATACTCTATGTACTAACTCCCTGGATAATTATCTTCTTATATATGTAAAGCATTACATTTTTTTTTTTTTAATTACTAGCAAGGGAATTGTTTCCCTTTTGGAGAAATGCAAGAGTACTTATCACAGAATTATTTAAGTCCTTTTTACTTTTGCAACATTAAATCATGAAAGGATTTGTTTAGAGAATTTCCATGTTAAATTAATAGACTTTTTTTTTAAATTATTAGATGTTTCTAATTCTCCTTGTTAATGGTAGTGAAGTCATACAGATTACATTAGGGAGAATTCTTAAAAAATTAAGCTGTCAATATTTTTTTTCAGAAACTTTTATTTACCTTTTTTTATTAATGAATGCATAATATAAAATTATTAATTTTTTAAAATTGTGAGTAATTTGATTTTTCTCATTGCATTGGTTTTCAGTCTTATTAACAATCTCTTGAAACCTCGTATCTGTTTGGATTTGTTTCTGTGTGTGTGTTTGTGTGTGTGTGTAGTGAGTGCTTAAAAAGATTTTATGCACATTTATATTTTACATGCATGTAAGAATATAATTGGTGTTATTTAATTAATCAGATATGGTCATTATTTTGTTTTTAGAGACAACAAGATGATTTCTTTGCAAAAATACACTTTAATTTTTTGAATATAGTATAATATTTTGAATGTAATATAATATTACAGGTCCACATTATAATTTTGTTGAGGAAAGAAAAATTGACTAGCATGTTTGACTTTGTAAAATGTCATTTATAGGAACGCCTGGATGGTACAGATAATTAAACATCTGACTCTTGGTTTTGGCTTGGATCATGATCTCAGGGTCTTTATGCACCACACCCAGTGCTCCATGTAATACGTGCCCTCCATAATACCCACCACCAGGCTTACTCCATCCCCTATCTCATCCCCTCCACAGGGCTTGTTAAAGAGAGTAGAATATTGCCAGATCCTGGCAGAAAATAGAGAAATTATTTTGGATCATCAGATTCACTTTAAATCTTTGAAAAGGTAATATATGTAGACTTGTTGCCTAAATGTTTTTACTCACATAAAACTATTCATTTACTTTCTCAGTCAGAAGAAAAATATTCTTCTGGTTTCTGTTTTATTTGCAGAAGAACAGAGAAATAGAAGTTCATTGAAATATAAGAATTCTATAATGGGTGATTTATTCGGAATATTTTTGTTTTGGTTAAATGGTTGTTGAAATTAGGGGCAGAGAATTACTTTAAAAGACAAATTTGGAAAAACTCGATTTGTTTTTGTGTTTAGATGAAGTAGGAATTGGAAACAAATTTTTCATTGAGCTTAATCTATCCAAAGTGTGCTGTTAACTTCAGCTATCAATACCTGGTCCACTGTTACCTGTGCCATAATTTGTCTCTATTAAAACACTTGTGTAGCACATTAGACAGAAAAATAAAGCATAGAGCAAAATCATGGTACTTGCATCTGAAGGGAGGAATGATGTTCTAATAACAGCTTGCTTTTGCCTGACATTGACAATGCTATATTAAAATGATCATTATTCCTTCTAGTACTGGTATATGAGGTGTGCAGTTGGAAACGGAGGTATTGTAGTATACTTTTTAAGGAGACAAGTGACACTTTTTATCAAGTATGGATGATTGCCAGATATTTCCATTAAGAATTAGCGAACCAAGGAATAAGTTACTTTCATTTACAGTAGTGGGTAACTCTCATTACTTTTTGATTCATGGTGAAAAAGGAACTTAAGGACAGAAGGACATCTTAACCTTGCTTTATAGTTAGATTTTAGCTGTTTTTTTTTTTTCTTTTTGAAAGCCAACAATATAAACATTGGTTGATTGATTTTAAACTATGAGCCAAGAGTATAAAACTGCCCAAACACATCATGTTTCATACTGGATATGTGTTTATTTGAAGACATCCTTGACTAAACTGCCCACCCTGACATTATTAAACACATGGTAGAGCAAAGAAGGCATGTGTCCACCTTAATCTGCGTTGCCTTGAATCTAAGTGGCCATTGCATAACCTAAAGGGATTGATACTAAAAATTGCCTCTACTCTATAACAGCAAATTCAAAAAATCTCTTGGTAGATTTTTCCAATATATCATATCCTTTAAAGTTTCAGCCAAGTCAATGTAGAAATATTGTATGCTATTTCTGAAGCAATTGGCTTACTTCCTTAAAAAAAGGAGAAATCAACACAAGTTTCATCTTGGGATTTTTTTTTTTTTTTTTTTTTTTGCAGCATTTCTACATCTGCTGGGAAAATGGAGTTTCACTGTTACAGAATTAGTAGATGTCGCCAGAACATAGGATTAGTCAGATAGTTAAATACTTAATTACCGAAAGCTCTGCTTCCTTTTCAAATGCATTTCCAATTTGTTTCATGAGTTATCTCTCTCACCCAGGCGCATTGATGATGACAAGGGAAGGACCCATGAGCTGGAGCACTCCGCTATAAAATGTATGAGAGGAATTCTCTACTGCTATATGCGTCAGGCCGATAAGGTAAAACACTGTAGTGTGGACTGGAATTCTCACATCATTCTGAAGGATTAATTTAACCAGTATAGCAATAGCATCTTCTGAAGAAGAATGTACTTTCAAAAGGTAAAGCCACATCCTAGGGCTGTCTAGATAGGTTAAAACAGCCTCTGCATTCCCAGCCCAGGGTTTGAAATACTGAAATTGAAGAAACAGATTAAGTGAGAGTTGATGGAGAATTGTTATTTAGGATTGAATTTGTTTGTATTTCACATCTGGTGTTTGCTTGATAAAGACTCAGTTTCTCAGGAACCTTACAATATCCATAAGTCTAACGAATATTATATTGCTTAAGAAAATCCTTATCAAAATTCCTTTTGCACATGTGATTGCCCTGACTTAAATGAACTTCAGTTTATTTTTGTTTTTTAGATTCTATTTATTTATTTGTCAGAGACAGAGAGAATGCATGCGCACAAACCGGGGAGTGACAGGCAGAGGGAGACGCAGTGTCCCCTCTGAGCAGGGAGCCTGATGTGGGCCTTGGGCCCAGGGCCCTGGGATCATGACCTGAGCCAAAGGCAGGTAGATACTTAACCAGCTGAGCCTCCCAGGCATCCCCGAACTTCAGCTTAAAAATACTTAATAATTTACATGTAGAGAGGACAGAAATGATTGGCTTAGAAAATAGCCAATTTTACAGGTTATTGTGGAATACATAATTGGTAATTATTATTGTTATTATTAAAGTAATATACATAATAAGAACTGCAAGGTACTATGTAAATATAATATAATATTTCTCCTACTCACCTACATCCCTTTGTCCCCAGGTCCTAATATATTACGTGTCCATATATCAGTGAGTATATCTTGGGCCCCCAAGACTACCAGGTTCGATGGTTCATGAGCAAAGATGCACATCAGTAATTACACAGGCAATTTTGATCACTTAATGTTTTGTATATTTTTATCTTGTGATTATTAGATTTTTTGTGATCGCACATTTTCTTCCTAAGATCCGTATCTGAAGTTAAAGCTGACAAAAAATTATATTTTGCCCTCAGAATGTGACAACAAGAAAAGGTTATTTGGCAGAAAAAGTCGATTTTTTTCACCAGCTGATAATAATGATATGTAATAAACCTGTAGTTGTCTGCTGAGATTTGATTTTATAAATCATTATTATAAAGATCTTTCATTTGATGAAATAATATCCTATTGGTGTACTTGAATTAAACTAGTGTGTTATATATTTTGAAGTAACTGTGATTACAGATTTTTTTTTCTTCTGGGAAAATTACTGTGAGAAGTTTACTGTTTATTTCACATTTATTATTTCATGAATGGCTAATGTCTTTGAATTAACTTTTCTCTTAAGGAAACATTGTGAAAGCCATGAATTTCATATTTACTAAACAAACTGACAGACTTAAAATTAGTATGGTTTATCAAAAGGGAGGAAATAAAGAGTTCCTTAAGTGGCTTATTTAACCAGTTGTTAATATCTCTTTCTAAATATCATTCAACCTTACTAACCAGTCTTCACAATTTTTTTTTAAGATTTTTATTTTATTTATTTGACAGACAGACACCACAAGTAGGCAGAAAGGCAGGCAGAGAGAGAGGAAGGGAAGCAGGGTCCCTGCCGAGCAGAGAGCCTGATGCGAGGCTCAATGCTAGGGACCCGGGATCATGACCTGAGCCAAAGGCAGAGGGCCCAACCCATTGATCCACCCAGGCGCCCCTACAATTTTTTTTTTTAAATTTAAATTTTGTTCGTTAACATATAGTGCAGTATTGGTTTCTGGAGTGATTCATCACTTACATGTAATATGCAGTGCTCATCGCAACACATGCCATCCTTAATACCCGTCACCCAACTAGCCGATCCCCCACCAGCCACCCCCATCAATCGTCAGTTTATTCTTTATCACTTATAGCTTGTTTCCCTCTCTCTCTTTTTTCTTTTTCCCCTTCCCATAACGCTCATCTGTTTTTTTCTTCAATTCCACATAAGATTGAGATCAAATTTGTCTTTCTCTGACCAATCTTCACAATTACGTTTTCTTTTGAATATAGCTTAAATCGGACTTAAGATGTCTTGAATTTCATAAATTATAAAGGATTAGCGTTTCTTTCCTTTATTTAGTTATGATGCTAGACAATTAAAATAAGTATGGGGGAGCCTGTATGGTGCAGTTAAGTGTCTGCCTTCAGCTCAGGTCATGATCTGAGGGTCCTGGGATTGAGCCCTACATCAGGCTCCCTGCTTAGCAGGAAGCCTGCTTCTCCCTCTGCCTCTGCTGCTCTCCCTGTTTGTGCTCTCTTTCTTTCTGACAAATAAATAAAATCTTAAAAAGTAAGTGTGAGTTTTAAGAGAAGGTATGGGGCACATTAGGATTAGGTATTTATACTTACCACCAAATATAAGGTTTTACAGATTTTAAAGAAGTTTTTATAGTTGTGATTTTTTTTTTTTTTTTTTTTTTTTTTTTTTTAAGAGAGAGCTCATGCACGTGTGTGTGTGGAGAATGGTGTAGAGGGAAGGAGAGGGAGAGAGAGTCTTAAGCAGACTGCCTAGCTTGGAGCCTGACACAGAGCTCGACTTCACAAGCCTGAGATCATGATGTGAGCTGAAATCAACATCGGACACTTAACCACCCAGGCACCCCTGTAATCTTTCATGATCCCATAACTTTTTATCGTTAGAATGGAGGATATTATCATGATTCACATATGACTCTGAGGGAATGACTCTGAGATTAGATTTAACCACACACAGCCAGCTCACTGCTTCCTACCAAACCTTCACCTTGTTGATGTTTACAGTTTCTTTCATGATATGTAGTAGTAGGGAAGGTTACCAAATTTTAAAGTTGTGAAATGCATATCTTTTGCCTCTTTCTGAAAACTAATGTGAAGCATATTTGTAGTAATCATTTGCTATTTGATACTAAGATTCATCTTCTTTGTCCTCTGAAGTAAAATCATGATATACTTCTTGACATATTTTCTAAAAATACTATGTAAAAGAAATATTTTATTTCATTATGCACTTGAATGAATAGAGTTGTCCTTGTTTTGCAGAGTGTAGAGCAATCTGATTTCTATTACTATCGTGCTACTTGTCTTAAAATGCCTACTTATTCATCTTAGGTGTTTTTCTTTTTTTAACTTCTAGATGTTCATATACTTATTCTCTCATTTATTCTATTTTCTAATACTCCCTAAGGAGAAGCATTCAGAATTTTTCAAAATAAATTCAATTTGCATTTAGTATTTTGGAAGGCACATATTTCCTATAATTTATAATGGACTATGAATGTTGCTGTCCCTAGCTGTCTACATAAAAGATTTGTCTAAAATGTTATTGAGTAGTGTCTAGTTCAGATTTAATGATTTTTAATGAAAAATCATTAAATTTTATAAAATTTATCATTCCAGCATTCCCTTATGAGATGATTTTTCTCACTTAAATGCTATGTTATTTTATAAATTAAGAATGGATAACAAAATACCCACCTTTTCCTAAATGATAAACTTTTATTCACAATGATTTAAGTTTTCAGGAAAAATCTAAGTAAAATACAAACAGCGAAAACATTATTCTAGTTATTTTTTGGCCTAGAAAATTTTGCTTTAATCATTCTTTATTTTTACTTGCCAAATGCCAGACATATAAAATAATGATTAATGTCACCTTATTATTGACTGATTTCAAGGATAATTATTGTCTATAATTCACAAACACTATGTCCCATTAATTTTCAAAGCTTGTATAATTTGGGTCTTACTTTTTTCTGAAATTTTAAGTTGTTTGTCTTATAACAGCTGCAAGACTCAAAACATGGTTACATAATTTTCCGTTTGAGTATATTTAATCATTTAATAGTTGCTTTTCCCCTGACACAGTGATTGAATATAAATTCTCATGCTGGGCACTTGTGTGTCTTGAAGACAAATGACAAACACTGCATTGTCAACTGTAGCAATAACTTTATTAAACAGTTAAGACCTTATCCTTTTGGGTCTCTATCAAGTAGGCAGAATGTATTTTTTTTTTTTAAAGAATGTATTTATTTATTTGACAGAGAGAGATCACAAGTAGACAGAGAGGCAGGCAGAGAGAGAGAGGAGGAAGCAGGCTCCCCGCTGAGCAGAGAGCCCGATGTGGGACTCGATCCCAGGACTCTGGGATCATGACCTGAGCCGAAGGCAGTGGCTTAACCCAATGAGCCACCCAGGTGCCCCGAGTAGGCAGAATGTATTTTAACTTAACCATATTTTTGTCTAAGAGCCCAGACTAATAATGTTCAATACCTTGAGATACAAGTGTGAAACGACCACATTTGATTTCTATTTGTGTAGTCTAATACTGTGGCTGCAGTTTCAGATACTGAGAAGGAATAGCCTTCTCACCTACTCTGAGTTAATACTCAATGGCTTGGTCACTGTACATAATACACATAGAAGATACACATCCCTACCTTTGTCCTTACCCTTTCATTCCTGAGTATCTACTGGTAGGGCCTAGCTTTCATTTTGTTGACTTGAATGATAGGGAGGGCTGTGTATTTATCTGTGGAGTATTTACAGGCTCTTGGGGGTGGGGAGGGGATGCAAAGATGTATTAACCCTCTAGCATGGCACTGTCCAGTAAACTTTGTGTGATGACAGAAATGTTCTGCATTAATGTGTTGGACAATGCAGAAGCTACTAGTCACATATGGTTACTGAGTGTTTGATACAGTCAGTGTGACTGAGGTACTGAATTTCTGAACTTTGTTTAGTTGTAATTTAGTTAGTTGTTTATTGCTAGTGGCTGCCATATTGGGTAGTGTAACTTCTAGAGACCTATTAGATAGAGATACAGACAGCTAATAAAAAGAAGAGAGAAGAAGTTACTGAAGGATAAATACCCTGTGTGGAGTCCAGAGGAAGGAATTTAAGGAACATTTCAGAAGGGACTTTATAAAAGAAGATTTTTTTTGGAGGTAGAATTTTAAGGTTGAGAGAAAATTTGAAGGTGAAGAAAAGAACTTGGTTCTATGTACTTCCTTAGCCAAGTGAAACAATGCAAAGTCATAACATTGTAGATATTATCATCACTTACATATTTTAAAAGGAAGAAAAAATTATTTCATTTACATATAGCTAGGTGTTATTATATTCATTGTCTGTTTTTATTCACCTTATACTTCTAGGAGCTAGAATAGTACTTGACATATGATTGGTATCAGTATATAGTCACCAAATTGAATTGAACAGGCCCTTAAAAAGTAGATGGATTTCTTTTTTTGTCCTTGGAGTTTGTTACATCACTTAGTATTTACTTAGTATTCTAAAATGGTTAAACTTTATATGCAGTTAATAAATACAAGTGTGTTATGTTCTCTTGGAATTGATGACTTAGTAAGGAGAGTATATGTGGCAAAGGAAATGAAAACCTGTTGATAGGAACGTAGGTTAAAATTTGTCATCTTTAGAGAAAGAAACAGCATTTGAAGTTTTGAACGCTTACTTAGAATTAGAATTAGAATGAGGTCTAAATCCATGGAAGCATTTCCAAGTGACAGTACAGTGAGGTGTAATCCCTGAAATCCTGTCCCACAGAGTAAACTATTATTTGACCCTAAAATAAAATGAATATAAAACAATTGTAAAAGCTGTTGGTACCATACTCACAAGCTCCATATTACACCTGACTTGCTATTTTTGAAATACCAGCTATTCAATAATAATGTTAACTGTTTAGTTAGTAGTTATATGAGTTTTGTTGGTGTGTTGTTTCTTTAGAAAAAGTAATATATCTGCTTTACTCTGTATTCTGCCTTTAGGCTATGGTTTTCTCTTTTAAAAGGTTTCGTGAAAAATAATTTATAATCTCTAAAGTTGGATGATATTGTGAGTTAGTAGCACTATTTGAATTTTGTATTTGATTCTAGGTCCAGCAGTTTAAGCAGGACCCACGCCCAGCAACCTGTCTTCACTCTATTTTCAATGTGCACACAGGAGATGAGGTCTTCTCCTATGAGGAATATGGTCATCTTCAGGTAAAAGGAAAAGTCTATAAGTTTTCTTCTCTGTTCATAGTCTATATCATAGAAGGTTTGGGGATATTTGCAAGTTTTAGAAAGCAGATTTCATAAATTTTTCACAACAGAAGTAGAAAACCAACTCCAAAATGAGGAAGTGAAATGGTAGGTTCCAGGGCTGAGTTAGTAATTGTGATTGAGCATCAACTCAGACTGAGGTCTTGGTCTGCAAGGAGTGAAGAGCAACTGGATAACTTATAATATTATTCCTATCTCAATGAAGCTTGTACTTACTCTCAAATTTAGAAGAATTTCACCATTTAGGAACTATGGAATAAAAGACAGTTGTCAGTGATACAGCAACAAGTCAGAAATTTTTGTTATGTGACAGCTCAGTTTTGGTATATCAACCTTCAACAAAGCTATCAGCCTATCATTAAAATGTATTCCAAAAGGCATTTCTGGAGTCTATAAATTTTGTCTCACATATTATATTAAATTTTATACCAAGGCTAAGAATGCATTGTAGGATTTTATGTTTTGTTTTCACTTCTTTTTCTCTTACATCTGTGTATTACTTTTAGCTGCACATCCTATTGCCTTGTTTTTAGAATATAAATATTATAAATGCTCTATAATGAGTTTTTTTCCTGCTCATCATTTGATTCTGCTGTCTTTAGGACAGAATGCTTATTATTCATATATTCTTTACTAAAATAAGGGTATGTCTTTTTTATAGTCCCTTTCTCTCTAGAGATCTGAAATGTTTTACTTTAGTATGACTCCTCCAGTCATAGAAAGTACAGTGTCCCCATTTCTATGCAACGGAAACTCTTACACTTATTTGTAACCAGTTCCTTGGAGAATTAGTATTATATGAATATGTAGTTGCTCAACCTTCTCCTTATAATTGTGACATAATTAGGTTTTATGTATCTCTTGCTTTGACAAATATGCTTACTGTCTGAAATAGGGTTTTCAGAAGATAGTGGCTCATTTATTTTTGTTTCCTAGAACTTAAGCTTAGTGCCTGCCTCATAGTAGATTTTAAATAAATGCTGGTCAACCTGTTTTTTGGCTGTTTCTGTACTATTTGCCACTTACTGTACTTTCTCATGGAAGCATCCTGCAAGTCAAAGCAGAGGGCTTTTGGAGGTGTAGCTATAAATGCCTGACCATAGCAGTGACATTTCTTTGAAATCATTTCTGACAGCCCAACATCAGTGCTGTAAGAAAATATTTGGGTGAGCCTGGCAGAGGTTTGAAGCTCTTCTCTACCATGTTCTGAGAAGGGTCACTCGAAAGTAGTATGTCAGTCTAAAAAAAAAGTATGTCAGTCTAAAAAACCCTAAAATAAGAATTTATATCTTTGGGTCTGACTCACTTGGACCTTGACAGCACCATGACACCCCCTGGACTTTGCTGAAAAGTCAGGAGGCGTCCAAGACAGCTCTGCTTCCTGAGAGAGGCATCAGCACTGCCAGGTCCTGGTGGCGGTGTTATGTAGTTTTATAGTATACATTTTTGCTGCAAAAATTTTCACTGCATGTATTTTCACCGCATAACTAATTGGCTCTAAGGCAATTTTACTTTGAAATATAAAATCACAAAAAATAAAAGGACATTAAAAGGGATATTATATAGCATGAAAAATGAATGACAAAAGTAAAGACTTTATTGTGAAATGCAAAACACTAAATATATTTAAAATGTGTGTAAATTCATGACAGTATTGTGCAAATAACTGATTTTATTTTTTGGATTTTACCTAAGCATTTGTTTTCAAAGTCTTTGGTTCAGAGTAACAAATTTTTGTTTTTTGCTTGTTGTTTTGTCTCCTCATTTGTGTTACGCTTTTTTTTTCACCAAAATTTCTTCCTTCATTAAGAGGGGTATTACTTTCCAAATACTAGGATGCATAATTGTAACTGAGCTTTGCACTGCCTTTGAATGCCATCTACACTGTTGTTTGTTTGTTTGTTCTTGCCATACTGTCACATCTCTCTTCATAGACACTCCATAGTTCTGTGGTAAATGTGGTTTCAATTATCTGCATCATTGTATAGACCATTATGAGGACTAAGATTTAATATAGAAAGTACAAATTACAAAAAGATACTTATAAAAATACAAGATTTATATAATATAAAAGTGGGAGAAATGCAGAAATGAAACCAAACTGTCAAATCAGGCTGTCTACCAGGTTTTTGTTTTTGTTTTTGTTTTTTACAGCAAAATTGCCTTATGGCCAATTGGTGATGTGGAAAAAATGTACCCACTGAAAATATTTGTGGTTAAGTGCTTGCGGCAAAGATGTCTAAGGCAACGATGATTAGGCAAAATACCCAACACACCTGGTAGCACAGGGCCGCTTTGTCCCGGGCCTCTCGGACACAAATAATCTTCTGCCCCCAGTTTCTGTCAGTTACTTAGTAAGGATTGGAAGAGAGTCAGGGAAGACATGAGCGACCAAGGCTGTTAGAGAGTAATGATCTTCTGGATTAGAATCATATCAGGACAAAATTACATTATGCTTTCTAGTTGATTTTAACTCAAGTTATCATTTTCCTAGGTAAATGAAAAATTTTTTACTGCTTCCTGTGTATTTATTTATTATATAGCAACTTTATTGAGATACAATTCACAAAATTTACAATTCACCTATTTAAAGTATACAATTCAGTGGTTTTTATTACAGTTAGAGAGTTGTGCAACCACTATCACAGTTAATTTGAGAACATTTTCATTACCCCATAAAGAAATTTGGGCTCATTAGCTGTCATTCCCCACCTTCTCGAAAGCCTCCTGCCCTCGGCGATCACCAGTCTACTTCCTATCTTTATGCGTATTCCTATTCTGTAAATTTCATAGACATGGAATCATATAATATATGGTCTTTTGTGACTGTCTTTTTTCATTTAGCATATTCAAGTTTTGTCTGTGTTACAGTATTTATCTTTGACTACTTATTTACTTGGCATCCCATTCAGACTTCTGTGAGAATCTTTTTTGTTAAAGTAGACATTATTATCTTCATTTTTTTCGTTTATATCATATAATGTCTATCTTTAATAGATGAACTAAAAGGAAAAATGACTCATTTGCTTATAAAACTCATTTGTTCTTAAATGTATTTTATATGCTATATCATTGATTAAAATTAATATGTCCCTGCAGTTGCTTACATAAATTCTGCATTCTCTGAGAAAAATACTGTTTTCTGGATCACTGCCTATTGTTTATGGTGTACTGGCAAAGTCCTAATGTCTTACTTGCCAAATAAGTTTTTCATTTACATACATTTGAAATGAATTGACATTACTTAGCTGCCTGTGAGGCAAAACTACTTCAAAGTAGACTACTTTAGACCCAGAATTTGAAAATAAATCTTAGAAAACAAATGTTACAGAAACAGTTCTATTAGGAGCCATTTTTCTAATCAGGTATTAACCGCCACAGTAAATTTGAGGATTTTGGAGTTTTATATTCAAAGCTGGGATTTTATGATGAGCTAAATAGTCAGCTCCTTTATTTCACAATAGGAAAGGCAATATTTTTATTTGCCACTATTAGAGAAAATGACTTGTAATTTTAGCTCTTACATATAATTTCGTAACATAGTCTTTTTGTTTTTTCCTTTAACCTTTTAATGTTGTTTGTTTTCAGATAAATACGGTGTCACTCTATCTCCTTTACCTTGTGGAAATGATTTCTTCAGGACTCCAGATTATCTATAACACTGATGAGGTATGAATTGCCCAAATTTTCTAGTACTAAATTTCATCTCTGAGAATATTTTTTTCTTTTACTTTTTATTTTTATTTATTTTATTATATATTTTTTAAATTTATTTATTTATTTGACAGAGAGAGCGATCACAAGTAGGCAGAGAGGCAGTCAGAGAGAGAGGAGGAAATAGGCTCCCTGCTGAGCAGAGAGCCCAATGTGGGCCTCGATCCCAGGACCCTGGGATCATGACCTGAGCTGAAGGCAGAGGCTTTAACCCACTGAGCCACCCAGGCGCCCTCTTTTACTTTTTAAAACTTAGTTTTCGTTTTATGAAAATGGCTTATTCGTATAATCAGATACTGGATTTTAGATGTTGGATCAAGAATCTTTATATTAAAAAGCAAAGCACTTTAAAAATGAATGAAATATATGACCAGTTGTAAAACTTTACACCTATGAAAGCTCTGCTTCAGGTGATACAAATGCAATAAAAACTTGTAACTTTCAGAAAATTTTAGTAACAAAGTGAAATAGCATTTGCAGATTTTCTTAGCGTTATTATGTTGTTTTTGCATATTGTTGATTTTTGTAACCCATTTTACAAGTAAAAAGATACTTTTATCATGTTATTTTTATTATATGGACCTCATATATTTTTATTATATGAGACCACAGTAAGGTTCTTGATGTTTTTAAAACATAAATACAATGTTATTAGGAAATTTGAAAAGAATTTATATCCCCAAAATGAGAAGCATTCCTTTCTTAGCACTAATGCTTGAACATACACACATGCTGACATGTTTCCAAATATACCACAGTGAGAGCAAAAAGTTACTATTATTGAAATGTTACATACAATGAGAAGCCATCAAAGAGTAGGTATGCTATATATGCTTGTTATTATTTCTTTCCTGTGATCCATGTAGGGAGAACAAATGCATCATGTAATTTACATCCAAATCATCATTGGACTGCAATGAGGGTGCTGTAATTTAGTCCTGTCCTTTAGTATTCATAGTCTTTGACATCCTTCTGGTTGTGCTTTTTTGATAGTAAGTAAAGTCTATTCATTTATTTTAAGATTTTATTTATTTATTAGAGAGAGCACAAGCAGGGGGAAGAGCAGAGCAAGAGGGAGAAGCAGACTCCCTGCTGAACAGGGAGCCCAATGTGGGGCTTAATGCCAGGACCCTGGGATCATGACCTGAGCGGAAGGCAGATGCTTAACCAACTGAGCCATTCAGGCACCTATGTAAAGTCTATTTAGATGTACAAATAAACAGTAAAGAAGAAACTAAGAATACCCACTTATGGTTTCCTTTGTTTGATTCATCAAAGAATTACATGTTTTTATTTCATCCAGATACCTCTTTTTTTATAATATTGTGAAATAGTAGTATTCAAAGATTTTGGTTAAGGGAGGTATGGAAGACGCCTATCTCAGACCAATTTAAGCAGCATTCTAAAGCGCAAAACAAATGCAAGTACTTAACTCTGACTAAGGAAAGGGAGGCTCCCAGAACCAGCCCCTTAGCTTTTCTTAGAAACTCCAAAGCACTGGGAGAAGTATCCAGCACAACATAGTTTGATAACCATTATATTAAGCAGTAGCTAACATTGACAATTGCAAGTAATTTCCCATTAGTGTTACTGATGGAAGTGGTGAAATTGCCTTGGTTAGTGGTAGCATTGTTTTGTTTGGTATTTTATTTTCATTTTTAATTTTTAACATTTTATTTCTTGCTTTCTCAGTATCTACCTTAGTTCATTTTATTATTTGTTTTATTTTTTAAAGATTTTTATTTATTTATTTGAGAGAATGAGTACAATCTGCACAGAGAGGCAGAGGGAGAGGGAGAAGCAGACTCCCCACTGAACAGGGAGCCTAGTGTGAGGCTCAATCCAAGGACCGTGAGATCATGACCCCAGCTGAAGACAGACGCTTAACTGACTGAGCCACCCAGGCACCCCATACCATGGTTCATTTTAAATCTTCAGAGGTCAACTGACAGTTTTCAAAAATGTGATTCTGCTTTAACCTTTCTATTCTTTCTTTGTATGATTTGAATATATTTAAGCAAGTTTGATATCTTCTTCTTTTTTTTTTTAAGCTTTTATTTATTTATTTGACAGACAGAGATCACAAGTAGGCAGAGAGGCAGGTAGAGAGACAGGGAGGAAGCAGGCTCCCTGCCGAGCATAGAGCCCGATGTGGGACTCTATCTCAGGACTCTGAGATCATGACCCGAGCCGAAGCCAGAGGCTTTAACCCACTGAGCCACCCAGGTGCCCCTTGGTATCCTCTTCTTAAAAACTGTATTTTCTATTTTTTTTTCCTTGTTGATTTTTTTTCTTACCCTTACATTTTTTATTTGGCAGATGAAAAATTTTTATGTAGCTAATTTCAATAGACCTTTGACTTGTACACTTAAAATCCTAGAATAATAGAATGTGTTCTTGGGGCTCAACATCTTTTTCTTTGATTTTTTAATATACTATGTCGAGAATTATATGGAGAAGCAGTAATTGGGCCTGCATAGAATCTTTCAGGGAATGAAATTCCTTTTATCAAGGTATTTCAGAGAAATAAATTTTTTGAAAGGTGGTATGACTTGGGACCATTTTGTTTTTTCAAATCGTGCCTTATACCCTAACTGGCAAGTTCATAGTCCTGTCTCTTTTCATTATTCCCAACCATATAACATCTCAGGGCAACCCAAGAACCTGGGAAGGAAGTGGGAATGCTACTCATTTCTTTCTTTACTGTCAAATTTTTAATTTGCCTGAGTCCTTATCTTTTTAGGATTGAAGAATATAGAGCTCATGCACACATGACACACATATATGTAATATACATATTATATTGTCAACACTTTGGTTTATTTTTTAATAAATCATTTTCCTTAACAGCTTATCATCATATCTTTACCAATTCTCTTGTTTCTATAAACTTTGTACAGACAAAGGCTTAAAGGGGAGAAGGCTTAAGGGTACCCCTCCTAACATGCTGTGAAAATATTGAGTGCCAGTGTTTGAGCTTGTGAGCCTTGCTGGGGAACATATTTGCTGAAGGCAGGGAACAGTAGGGTATGCTCATTTTCTAGCGTCTTTCATTGCCCACATATATGTCATGTTCTGTGGTTATCTAGTTTCAATTGGTGTCTATGGAAGTATTCTGTCCATATTTGGAATATTGGATTTTTATTAAAAATGAAAACTGTGGGAGAGGCATACTTCCACAGTTCTTCCCTGGCACTCTTACTTGCATTCTCTTCTTCATCTGGAGAGAAACCCATAATGTATATTAAAGTTATGTATTTTAAAACAAGTTTATAGCTATGTATATAAACCAGGTGCAAATTGCCTAGTCCTTTCCTGATATAGTCATACAGAACATGCTTAATTCCTCCAGCATTCAGTTGTGACATGTGTGAAATGTTGTCTCTACCATGCAAGTTCATTAGGGAGTTAATGCCCAGGGTGTTTATTGGGGTATGGTCACGTATACACCCTCTTCCTAAAGTTACTAAATTTCTAACTCTCAGGAAAGCAGGTGTTCAGCACAGCGTGTGTTTAGGCAAAAATACTGTTTGCACTAACAGTTCAGGCACAGTAAACCACAACTGTGGCTTAATAAATTATTCCTTCATCATGCCTATCTACAAAAGAATACTTCATCATATATTATTCATCTTAATTACAGGAATTTATAGCTTATATATAAATGATAAAAACTATTTAAATGTTAGAATATTTAGAGCTCTTTGTATTAGGCAAATGAACAAGCATAGTTGTTCCTAACGAATCAGAGTATATATTATCATTTTTTGTTTATCTCAACCCAGATAGGAAAATTATATGTGAAAATTGAGCCTGATAGCCCCTTATGTATGAGAAATGTTAGACCTTTGTGAGTACTCCAGAATTCTTTAGTTGTGAATGTCAAATGAGAAAATATAACTATGTCATCTTTTCTATGATGCAGCATAGCGTTCCAGGTTCTTTTATTTCTTCTTAGGTACTCCTTTTCTGAGGTGTCTTGGCATCTTAATGATCTTCATAGGTGTTATTAACCAAAATTTAATGATGCCAGTTTACTTAACTACACATAAATCAATCAGAGAATAACAGTTATTATATGATTTAACTCATATGTGAAATTTAAGAAACAACACAGAAAGCATAGAGGAAGGAAGGGAAAAGTAAAAAACGACATAATCAGAGAGGGAGATAAACCAAAAGACTTTTAACCATAGGAAACAAACAGAATTACTTGAGGAGAGGAGGATGGGGGAAGGGTAGTAGGGTGATGGGCATTAAGGAAGGCACCTGATGTCATGAACACTGGGTATTATAGGCAACTGATGAATCACTGAAATTCTACCTCTCAAACTAATAATATACTGTATGTTAATTAATTGAATTGAAATTTAAAAAATTTAAAAACCCATTATTAAAATCATCAAGTATAACTTTTTTTACTTTGTTTCTTTGACCTTTATTAAGCATATGTTTTAAGAAAACATAAATATTAAATCATAGTTCTTAATTCATACAACAGTTTGAAGGAATAAAAAGATCCTAGTATAGTTAAGTACTCTTTGGTTTCTTTGTTGCAGTGAATTGTATTTTAATTTTTCTCTCAATTTAAACCCTCAAATATATTGGCATATATTTTTTCATAATAATCCTTTTATTATTTTAACAACTGTTGGTTCTGTAATGTTGTCCTATTTTTCAGTTCCTCAATTTGATAATTTGTGACATCTCTCTTTTCTGCTTGGACTTGCTTAAAGTTTTTCAGTTTTATTAGACTTTTTAAAAAACCAGTTTTCTGCCTTTTTGAGTTTCTCTACTATATGTTTTTTGTTTCATTCATTTCTACTGATATCTTTATTTCTTTTCTTCTACTTTCTTTTTAATTTATCCCTTTTCAGGGTTTTTCATTATATGGAAGATTAGATTATTGATTTTGTTGCTTTTTTTTTTCTGCCTTATGTATATACTTAGGGCTTTAAATATTCCCTGCTTAGCTTCATTCTAAAAGTTTATGCTTTAATTTTATTTTCATTCAATAAAAATATTTTCCAATCACCATTATGATATTTTCTTTTACCAATGAGTTATTTAAAAATATATTTCTTAATTTCTAAATATTTGGCTATTTTCTATCTTTGATATGACTTATAGTTTAAATCTTAAGTAGTCAGAGAACATATTCTATACAGTTCTGATCCATAAAAATTTGTTGAGATTTGCTTATGACTCAGCATATGGTCATTATTAGTTAGTATTTCATAGAAATACAAAAATGCTAGTGGGCTCAGTGTTCTTTATTTTAATTAAGTACACTGTGTTAATCAGGCTCTTCATATTTTTTATGTGTTGTGCAGTTTTCTGTCTGTTATGTTCATTCAGTATCCAGCTATGATTGAATTTTTTTCTCCATTTCTGTAACTTTCTGATTATATATGTGTGTATGTATACACACATAAGTATATACGTAAAACTACATGCATATGATTTAAAGTTGTTATACTTTTTTTTTTGAAGAAATGAAATTGTTTGCATCTAAAAAGAATTTAAAGAAGACAATAAAAAGAGCAGAGAACATGAGTATACTTTTTTCCCCAATTAACAGACTGTGTTTTAGAGAAGTTTTAGGTTCACAGCAAAAATGAGAAAAAAGTACAAAAAGTTCTGATATACTCTTGCCCTCACACACCCATAGCCTCTTTTTAAAAAATTTAATTTAATTTTTTTCAGTGTTTCAAAATTCATTATTTATGCACCACACCCAGTGCTCCATGCAATACATGCCCTCCATAATACTGACCTCCAGGCTCACCCAACTCCCTCCTGCCTCCCCTTCAAAACCCTCAGTTTGTTTCTCAGAGTCCACAGTCTCTCATGGTTTGTCTCTCCCTCTGATTTCCCACCACTCACTTCTCCTCTCCATCTCCCAATGTCTTCCTTGTTATTCCTTATGCTCCACAAGTAAGTGAAACCATATGATAATTGGCTCTATTTGACTTATTTCATTCAGCATAAAAGTTGTTATACTTTTTTGTTGAGTTGACAATGTCCCATTTCAACTCATAAAATTTCTTTCTTAAAATCACCTTTTTTAAACTAGAGTAATTTCTTTTGATTAGTATTTCTATAGTGTATCCTTTGTATCATACAGTTAATGCTGTTTTTAAAATCTAGTCTGCAGTCTTTTCTTTTTAACTGGAGGACTCAGTTCATTTACAATTTAATGTAAAGTTTTGTCTTGGTTTTAGTCTTTCATATTTCTATTTGTTGTTGGTTTCATCGGTTCTTTGTATTTTTTTCTCCTTTCTTATATCATTTTGGATTCAGTAAGTATTTGTTACAGTAGCATCCCTCCTTCCATAAGTTCATTAAGCTTTATTTTATTATTCTTTTAGTGGTAATTGTAGAAATCATAGTATCCTCAACTTACTAGGATCTACTCAATATTTATATTTTGACTGTTTTTCAGACCTTTGAAAACCCTTAGCACATTTTAGCTTTAAATACTATTATTGACATTTATTTTAATTCTACATAAGTTTTTAAGAATTGTTTTCTTAAGAGAGAGTGAGTGGGCAGGGAGGGGCAGAGGGAGAGAGAAAGAGAGAGAGAATCTTAAGCAGACTCCACACCCAGCATACAGCTTGATGGGGGGGCTCAATTTCATGATCCTGAGATCACGACCTGAGCCAAAATCAAAAGTCAGACACTTAACTGACTGAGCTATCCAGGTGCCCCAAATCTACATGTATTTTAAATTGCACAAAACAATACTATTACTGTATTCAACAATATAGAACTGTGTATCCATTCATATACATATAACCTTCGCATGTACCATGATGATGATTATCTTTCTTTTCTAGGTTGTTTGTGGGATTATTGGCTCTTCCTGACTTACTATTTTTCTAAAAAAGTCTTACTTTTATTTAATTTTTAAAGTGTATTTTAGGTTGAGTTATTTTTTTCGAATACTTCAAATATATCATTACATTATCTTCTGGCTTCCATTTGTTGTGTGAATCCAGTGTAATTCTGTTGTTGCTTTTAGGAAAACATTTTCTTATTGGGCAACTTAAACTGTTTTTCCTTGTCTTTCATTTTTATTAGTTTTACTAAGTTGTGCTAGCTGTGCTGTTCTTTGTATTTATAATCCTTGGTATTTGTAGAAGTTTTCATATCTGAACTTAATGTCTCTCATAAGATTTGGAAAATTTTCAGCTGGTTTATACTCAGATAATTGTTTGTGTTACATTCCTTTTTTCTATTTTCCTTTTTTGAAGCACTGAATACATAGGTGTTACACCTTCTTCCATATCTTTTCATCTTGTCCCATATCTCTTTTTTTCTATCCTTCTCTCTATGCTTTTTACTATTTCTACTTTGACTTGGAATTTTTTTTTTTTTTTTGCTGGTTTATCTTTACATTCATTGTTGTATGTTCTAATATAGATAATTGGTTATTAATTGAATTTTAAATTTTAGGTACTATACTTTTTAATTCAGAATTTGCATTTGATTTTTTTAGACTGGCATCTTCTGAAATTCTCATTTTTAATAAAATTTCTCTTTTGAACTTAATTATTATTGTTGTATTAACTTCCATGTTTGATAACTGCACTGTATGGATTACCTGTGGTTTTGTTATTATGATCTATTTTCTTACATCAGTTTTGTAATTTTGTCTTTTTTCTTGCATGTCTGTTATGGCTTGTAATTGTTTGTTTGTTTGTTTTAACAATTTCTTGTTTTACTATTCATGGAGTTGTGAAACTCTCACTTTTAGAACATCATCATCATCCTTAAAAGAAAAATGACAGGTTACGAGTCATTCCCCATTTCTCTCTCCCCCTTCCCCCTGACAACCACTGATCCTTTTCTCTCTATGGATTTGTTCATTTGCACATTTGAAATTAAGGTAATCATATAGCATCTAAATTTTTGTGTATGGATGGCTTTTTCATCTAGCATATTTTGAAGATATATCCTTGTTATAGCGTGTATCAGTACTTTGTTCATTTTAATAACTAAATATGTTGCATTGTTTGTATATTCCACATTTTGTTTATCCATTTATTAGTTGCTAAAGATTTGGGTGATTTCTACTTTTTGACTGTTACTAATAGTGCTGCTGTGAATATTCATTCATGTGCCAGTGTTTGTGTACTCTCAGGTATATACCCAGAAATAGAATTGCTAGATCATAGAACCTAATGTTTTAATTTTATGAGGAATTGCAAAACTGCTTTCCAAAGTGATTGCATCATTTTACATTCCCTTCAGGAATGTAATAGGGTCCATGTTTGTTCTTCCTGGTTTTTGTTTTTATTATAGCCACTCTATTGGGTGTGAAGTGATATCTCATTGTGGTTTTGATCAGCATTTCCTTTATTACTACTGATGTTCATATTTGTATCATTTACCCATTTTTAGTTGAGTTGCTTAATTGTTGACTTATAAGAATTTTAAAAATATATTCTGGATACTAGATCCTTATCAGATATATAATTTATAAACATTTCTTCTATTCTGTGAGCTATCTTTTCATTTTCTTTATAATGTCCTTTGAAACATAAAGTTTTTAAAAATTTTGATGAAGTTCAGTTCATCTTCAGTTCATCTAGTTTTCCTCTTCTTGTTTGTGCTTTAGGTTTCATAAGTCTTTCTTAATTTTTCTTAATTTCTCCCAATGAGGTTTTGTAGTTTTCAATATGTGGTTTTCATTCTTTTTAAAATTTTTTCCGGAATATTTTATTTTGTATGCTATTGTAAATGGAATTTCTTAATTTCATTTTCACAGTGTTTATTCCTAGTCTTTATAGAAACAGTTGATTTTTGTATATTAACCTTTTATCCTGCAACCTTGCTGAGCTTGTGTTGGTTTTATAGTTTTATAATTCTGACTAAGAGGTTTATCATAGTACTAATTTTTTCAAAGAACCAGCTCCTTGTTTCATTGATCTGTTCTTTTAGTTTCTATATCATTTTTTTCTGCTCTAATCTGTATTATTTCTTTCCTTCTGCTGCCTCTAGGCTTCATTTGTTGTTTTTCTGTCTCCTTTCAGTGTAAGGTTACGTTCTTTGAGATTTTTCTTGCTCCTTGAGATAGACCTGTATTGCAATATACTTCCCACTTAGAATTGCTTTTGCTGTATCCCCAAAACTTTGGACTGTTATGTCCATGTAGTTTTCCATGGTTTTTTTCATTTTTTTTCCATGTATTTTTAAATTTTTTCTTTGATTTCTTGGTTGACCCGTTTGTGGATTAGTAACATGTTGCTTAACCTCCATGTATTTGTGGTCTTTCCTGATTTTTTTCTTGTGGTTGGTTTCTAGAAACCAGAAAAGGTGGATGCTATGATTTCAGTCTTTTTGTATTTGTTCAGGCCTGTTTTGTCACTTAATATGTGATGTAGTCTGGAGAATGTTTCATGTATGCTTGAAAATAATGTATATTGAATCCCTGAGGATTTTCTGTATAGAATACCATGTCATTTGCAAATAGTGATTGTTTACTTCTTAATTTTCAGTACAAATGTCTCTTCAGTCTTTAACTTACCTAATTTCTCTGGCTAGACCCTCAAATACAATGTTGAATATAAGTGGCAAGAGTGTACATCCTTGTTTTATTTTTGATTTTAGGGGGAAAACTTTCAGTTGTTCAACATTACATCTGGTGTTACCTGTGGATTTTTTTTTTAATACATCCCCTTTATCAGGTTGAGGAATTTTTGTCTTCCTAGTTTCCTGGGTGCTTCATGAAAAGGTGTTGGATTTTTTTGAATGCCATTTGTGCATCTGTCAAGATGATCATATGGTGTGTTTTATTCTATTGATGTGGTATATTGTAGGGATTGATTATTTCATTTCAAACCAAAAATTGGGATTAAAAACTACTTACTCATGGTGTATAATCATTTCTATATGTTGTTGTATTCCATTTTCTAGTATTTTTATTGAGTATTTTTTACATCCATGCTCTTCATGAATATTGGTGTGTCCTTTGTTGGTGGTGATGGTTTGTTTTGTATTTGCTCTTTTCTTGTGACATCTCTGTCTGGGTTTGGTATTAGTAAACTAATGGCCTCATAGAATAGGTTAAGTATTTCTTCTTTTGTTTTTTGAAGAGTTTATAAAAGGTAGATATTAATTCTTCTTTAAACATTTGGCAGAATTCACCACGAAGCTAGGTAAGTCTGGGCTTTTCTTTATGGGAAGATTATTTTTATTATGATTTCAATCTCTCTACTTATTATATGTCTATTCAGATTTTGTTTTTTCTTTAGTTGATTTTGGTATATTCCCTCTTTCATTCTTTATTTTAGTATTTTGAATCCTATCTCCTTTTTCTTCATCAGTGTAGCTAAAAAATTATCGGTTTTATTGGTATTTTCAAAGAATCATTTTTTAGTTTCATTGATTTTTCTCTACTGTTTTTCTATTCTCTTTTTATTTCTCCTCTAGTTTTAATTATTTACTTCTGTTGGTTTTGTATGGGCTCACTTGGTCTTACTCTTCTATAAGTTTAGATTATTGATTTGAGATTGTTTTCCTTTTCAAATATAGGCATTTTTAGGTATAAATCTCCCTTTACAGCCTGCTCTTATGCATCTCATTATTTGTGATATGTTGTTGGTTTGTATTTGTTCATCTTTGTGTATTTTCTAACTTCCCTTGTGATTTCTTCTTTGGTTCATTGATTATTTAGTAGTGTAATATTTGATTTTCACATATTTGTGAATGTAACAATTTTCCTTTTCCCTCTGTTACTTGTTTATAATTTTATTCCATAATTGCAGAACAATTTGGAGTGATTGTAGTAAAATTATTGAATACCATTACTCTCATTTTTGTCTTTTTTTTCATTTTGGTTCCTTTTAATAATTTTTGTTTCTTTATTGATGCTATATATATATATATATATATATATATGTTTGTATATATATATTCAAGATAAAATTGAGTAGAGTTAAAAATGGACTAGTATGAGGCATAAATCTATAAAATGTAGATGTGGAAAAAATAGAAATTAAAAAGCAACTTAAGAACATAAGTTGAGAAATACGAGTCCCTTTGAATAGGGAACAGTGTTTAAAAAAAATAGAAAAGAAAGAATAAATCTTTTAGCTACACTGACGAAGAAAAAAAGTAGATCATCCTGCTTTGTCCACCCAGAGAGATTATAGTATTTCCCCTCCCCCCCCATTTTTTTTTTTTTAAAGATTTTTTTATTTATTTATTTGACAGAGAGAAATCACAAGTAGATGGAGAGGCAGGCAGAGAGAGAGAGAGGGAAGCAGGCTCCCTGCTGAGCAGAGAGCCCGATGCGGGCCTCGATCCCAGGACCCTGAGATCATGACCTGAGCCGAAGGCAGCGGCTTAACCCACTGAGCCACCCAGGCGCCCCCCCCATTTTTTTTTTAAGGTGGTTTTGCATCCTCTTGGCTTTGTTTGTATATCTGTAGTAGCCTCTGACCATTTTGGATTTTTTTAGGGTGCATTTTGCTTGAGTTGTAGCTGATATTTTGGACTCTATTCATTCACTCAACTATCCCTCAACAAAACGACTAGGAAGAGGAACACCCAACAAAGAAAAGAATCAGAGACCATGTCCCCCAACTAATTGATACGGATATAAGAAAGATGTCAGAGATAGACTTCAGGATAGCAATCATAAAGTCAATAGCTCGGCTTGAAAAAAGCACCAGTGAAAATATAGAATCTCTAATCTAAATAATATCTAATCAGGCCAAACTTAAAAATGCTATGAATGAGATACAGTCTAAGCTGACTACTCTAACAGCCAGGGTAAATGAGGCAGAAGAGAGAATAAGTGATCTAGAAGATAAGCTGATGGAAAGGAAGGAAGTTGAGGAAAAGAGAGATAGGCAGGCAGTAGCCCATAAGAAAAGGCTTAGAGAGATTAATGATGCCTTGAAACATTTCAGTGTCAGGACTATTGGGATCTCTGAGAGGATGAGGGAAGAGAGACATCTAGAGAGTATATTTGAGCGTATGCGAGTATATTTGAGCAAATCATAGCTGAGAACTTCCCTAATCTGGGGAAGGAAACAAACATTTGTGTCCAAGAGGCAGACAGGGCCCCTTCTAAAATCAGTAAAAAATAGATCAATACACTGACGTGTAATATTAAGCTTGCAAATAAAACAGCTGAAGAAACTATCCTGAGAGTAGCTACAGAGACAAGATTCCTTACATATGGAGGTAGGAATATCAGAAAAACATCAGACCTTATCCACAGAAACTTGGCAAGCGAGAAAGGTCTGGCAAAACATATTAAGGGTGCTAAGTGAGAAGAAAATGCAGCCAAGAATACTTTATCCAGCAAGGCTGTCACTTAGAACAGATGGCAAGACAAAGAGCTTCCAGGACTGGCAGAAACTGAAAGAATATGTGACCACCAAGCCAGCCATGAAAGAAATATTAAGGGGGATTCTATAAAAGAAGAAAGACCCCAAGAGTAATATAGACTAGAAATCTACAGAGACGATCTATAGAAATAGGGACTTTACAGGCAGTACAATGGCACTAATTTCATACCTTTCAATAGTTACTCTCAACGTGAAGGGCCTCAATGCTTCCATGAAACAGCACAGGGTTGCACACTGGTACAAAGACAGAACCCACTCACATGCTGTCTACAAGAGACTCATTTTGAAACTAAAGACATCTCCAGATTGAAAGTGAGGGGATGGAGAACCATTTATATGCCAATGGATGTCAAAAGAAAGCTGGGGTGCAATTCTCATATCAGACAAATTGGATTTTAAACCAAAGACTGTTGTAAGAGATGTAGAGGACACTATGTCATACTTAAAGGGCCTATCCAACAGGAAAATCTAACAGTTGTAAATACCTATGCCCCCAACATGGGAGCAGCCAACTACATAAACCAACTCTTCACCCAAATAGTCATATTGATAATACTAGTAGGAGATCTCAACACTCCACTCTCAGCAATGGCCAGATGGTCTAAACCAAAGATCAACAAAGAAACAAGAGCTCTAAATGACACATTGGACTAGGAGGACTTCCTAGATATATACAGAACATTCCACCCTGACACAACAGAATACTCATTCTTCTCAAGTGCACATGGAACTTTCTCCAGAGTAGACCCCATGCTGGGTCACAATTAGGTCTCAACTGATACCAAAAGACTGAGATTATTCCCTGCATATTTTCAGACCAAAATGTTTTGAAACTGGAACTCAATCACAAGAAATAATTTGGAAGGAATTCAAACACTTGGAAGTTAAAGAGCTTCCTGCTATAGAATGAACAGGTCAAGCAGGAAGTTAAAGAAGAACTTAAACAATTCATGGAAACTAATGAGAATGAAAACAAATCGGTCCAAAACTCACGGAATACTGCAAAGGCAGTCCTAAGGGGGAAATACATAGCCATCCAAGCCTCTCTCAAAAAAGTAGAAAAGTCCCAAATGCACAAGCTAACCTTAGACCTAAAGGAGCTGTACAAAGAGCATCAAATAAAACCTAAAGCAAGCAGGAAAAGAGAAATAATAAAGATTAGAGCAGAGATCAATGAAATAGAAACCAGAAAAACAGTAGAACAGATCAATAAAACTAGAAGCTAGTTCTTTGAAAGAATTAATAAGGTCCATAAACCTCTGGCCAGACTTATCAAAAGAAAAGGGAAAGGACCCAAATCAATAAAATCAGGAACAAAAGGGGAGAAATCACGACCAATACCAAGAAAACAGAGACAGTTATTAGCACTTATTATTAGCAGTTATATGCCAACAAGCTAAGTAATTTGGAAGAAATGGATGCATTCCTGGAAACTTATAATCTATCCGGACTGAAACAGGAAAAAATAGACAATCAGAACAGACCAATAACCAGCAAGGAAATTAAAACAGTTATCAAAAGCCTCCCTAAAAACAAGAGTCTGGGGCCAGGTGGCTTCCCAGGGCAATTCTACCAAACATTTATTTTTTTTTTAAAGATTTTATTTATTTATTTGACAGAGAGAGATTACAAGTAGGCAGAGAGAGAGAGGAGGAAGCAGGCTCCCTGCTGAGCAGAGAGCCCGAAGCGGGACTCGATCCCAGGACCCTGAGATCATGACCTGAGCCAAAGGCAGCGGCTCAACCCACTGAGCCACCCAGGAGCCCTCTACCAAACATTTAAAGAGATAATGCCTATTCTACTGAAGGTGTTTCAAAAAATAGAAATGGAAGAAAAAAGTCCAAACTGTTTCTGTGAGGCCAGCATTACTCTGATCCCCAAACCAGGCAAAGACCCCCAACAAAAAGGAGAATTGCAGACCAAAATCCCTGGTCAACATGGATAGATGCCAAAATACTCTCCACGTTCCTAGTCGATATATCGAACAGTACATTAAAAGGATTATTCACTACCACCAGGTGGGATTTATTCCTGGCATGCAAGGGAGATTCAACATTTGCAGATGAATCAATGTGATAGATCACATCAACAAAAGAGGAGACAAGAAACATGATCCTCTCAATGCAGAAAAAGCATTTGAGAAAATACAGCATCCTTTCTTGATTCAAACTCTTCATAGCGGGGGGTTAGTGGGAACATACCTCAATCTCATAAAAGCCATCTATGAAGAGCACACAACAAATAGCATTCTCACTGGGGAAAACCTGGGAGCTTTTCCCTTTATGTCAGGAATAGGACAGGTATGCCCAGTCTCACCACTGTTTTTCAATGTAGTAGTAGAAGTTCTAGCCTCAACAATCAGACAACAAAAAGAAATAAAAGGCGTTCAAATTGGCAAGGGTGTTGAACTCTTGCTCTTCATAGATGACATGAAACTTGGATGTGGAAAACCCAAAAGACTCCACCTCCAAATCACTAGAACTTGTAAAGCAAATCAGCAATGTGACAGGATACAAAACTAGTACACAGAAATCAGTCACTTTTCTATACACTAACAATGTGACTGAAGAAAGAGAAATTAAGGAATAAATCCCACTTAAAACTGCACCAAAAACCAAGATACCTAGGAATAAAACTAACCAAAGAGTTTAAAGATCTATACTCTAGAAACCACTGAACACTTATGAAAGAAATTGAGGAAGACGCAAAGATGGAAAAACATTCCATGCCCATGGATTGAAAGAATAAACATTTTGGAAATGTCTATGCTGCCCAGAACCATCTACACTTTCAATGGAATCCCTGTCAAAAGACCATTGACATTTTTCACAGAGCTGGAACAAACAATCCTAAAATTTGAATGGAGCCAGAAAAGACCCCAAATTGCTAGGGGAATGTTGAAAAAGAAAGCCAAAGCTGGGGGCATCACAATGCTTGACTTCAATCTATGCTACAAAGCTGTGCTCATCAAGAAAGCAAGGTACTGCACAAAAACAGCCACATAGATCAGTGGAATGGACTAGAGAGCCCAGAAACGAACCCTTAAGTAATGGCAAGGAAAGAATATCCAATGGAAAAAAGACAATCTCTTCAATAAATGGTCCTCAGAAAATTGGACAGCTACATACAGAAGAATAAAACTGGATCATTATGTTACACCGTCCACAGATATAAACTCAAAAGGATGAAAGACCTCAGTGTTAGACAGGAATCCATCAAAATCCTAGAGGAGAACATAGGTGGTAACCTCTTTGACATTGGCCACACAACTTCTTTCAAGAACATCTTCAAAGGCCAGGGAAACAAAAACAAAAATGAACTTTTAGGACTTCCATCAAGATAAAAAGCTTCTGTACAGCAAAGGAAACAGTCAATAAAACTAAGAGGCAACCCATGGAATGGAGAAGTTATTTGCAAATGACATTACAGATAACGGGGCTGGTATCCAAGATCTATAAAGACCTTTTCTAACTCAACACCCCAAAACCCAATAATACCATCAAAAAATGGGCAGAAGACACGAATAGACACTTTTCCAAAGAAGACATACCAAAGGCTAACAGACATGAAAAAATTTTCAACATTTGAAAATTCGAATCAAATCCACAATGAGATACCACCATACAATATTGCAGTTAGAATGCAAATATTAACAAATCAGGAAATAGCAAATGTTGGCAAGGATGTGGAGAATGGGAAACCCTCTTACACTTTTGGTGGGAAAGCAAGATGTTAACAGTCACTTTGGGAAAACAGTATTGGCGTTCCTCAAAAATGGAAAAAAAAGAGCTTCTCTCTGACCCAGCAATTGTACTGCTGGGTATTTACCTCACAGATACAGATGTAGTGAAAAGAAGGGCCACATGCACCCCAATGTTCATAGGAGCAATGTCCACAATATCCAAACTGTGGAAGGAGCTAAGATGTCCTTCAATAGATAAATGGATAAAGAAGATGTGGTTCATTTATACCATGGAATATTTTTGCCATCAGAAAGGATGAATACCTAACATTTTCATAAACATGAGTGGATCTGGAGGGAGCTAAGCTAAGTGAAATAAGTGAAGCAGAGAAAGACTTTTCGTATGGTTTCACTCATCTGGGATGGAGGAATAGCTGGGAGGACCATAGGGGAAGAGAGGGAAAACTGAATGGGAAGAAATCCGGGGGAGTCATGCCATGAGAGACTCTGGACATCGTCTGGCAAACTGAAGGGTTATAAGAGGGATGGGATGGATGGATAGGGTAACCACGTGATGGGTATTAAGGGAGGGCACATGTTGTTATGCGCACTGGGTATTAGATGCAACTAATGAATCAGTGAACACTACATCAAAAACTAATGATGTGCTGTATATTGGCTAATTGAACATAAAAAAAACCCGCTTTTTATATTTGTGTTGGATATATGACTGTTACTGAATAAATTTAGGGTTTTTGTATTTAATAAAGCTTGTTTTATGAATATTTGAAATTTATCTTTCATCCTTGGCTTTATGAAAGTTCTTTATGAAAGGATAGGCTAATTTATCCTGTATCTTTTGGAATTTACTAAAGTAGCTTAAATGAAAAGTTGCTTATTTTTTCTCATATAATATGATGCCTGTAGATATTTGACTGCTTGGTCTGTTTCTCTTTATCTCAAATGGCTGCTCTACTGGCATCATGGCAAAAAAGAAGGGGGAAGGTTGATAAAAGTGGTGCGTTAGCTAGTTTTTCTCAGAAATAGCCTTTAAAAAAAAATCAGAAATCTCAAAATCTTTCCCAAAAGTCCTCTGCAAATTCCTGCTTATGCCTTATATAAGGTACTTCCAGCAAAGGAGGCAGGCTGGGAAAGTAAGTTTTTTCTTTTTTTTTTTTTTTTCCTGCCTCTACAGTTGGTTTGTTCAATAGAAATGTAATGTGAGCCACTTACATAGTTTAAAATTTACAGTGGCTACATTAAAAACAGATGAAATTTCTTTTTATAATGTATTTATTTAATGCAATATACTGATAGTATCTTTATTTCAACATGTAATAAATAGAAATTATTATGTTGATATGTTACATTTTTATCTAAGTCTTCAAAATTGGTATGTATTTTGCACTGAAAGTTAAATTGGACTAGGTACATAGTAAATACTCAATAAGCACTGGCTAATGGCTACCTTATTTACTGTACATGGTTGTTTCCTATCTTTGCCTATCATTTACAGTATGTTGAATTTTCACAATGTTATAAAATGATTTTGTGTAAGAATCAGGAACTTATTTTCCTTTAGGTATTCTCCCATCTCCTTTCCCTCATTTCAAAACCCAGCTTTTCCTGATGAAAGAAAGCTTACTTTACCTCATTTTTGTATTTTGCTTGTGGGGTCTCCTGAGAAATTTAGTGTCTCATAAGCCAACTTGTTGCAAAAAGTTTGTTCTTTCGAGCCCTAGTCCAGTCATCCGAGTCATTGTGTAACCACTGCTAACACTCTGTGTCCCCATACCTACTCTGTCCCATGTTCTGTCTCTTGAAATGTTCATGTTCCTGAAACCTTTCTGCATACCTTAAATGGCAATTTGCCCTTCCCTTGTGGTGATACTTTACACATATTCATGCTGCATTACAGCGTTATTTAAGAGGTATCTTGGTTATGATGTGTTATAGAAAGAATTAAACACAAATTATCATCATCCATCACACAAATCATTTTTCCAATATTGCATCTAGGTTGGGGTGCTATAATCTATGGGGAATTTACAGACATTGGAGGAGGTTCGGGTTTGTTACTGTTAGAAAAATAGGGCCTTGTAATGCTTGCATCATTGTAAATATTTTAGAATAGATGCTAGAACCATACACACCTAGAAGGATATGGTTGGTATGATGATTTCCTGAGCTCTTTTCCAATCCAGTCTCCAAATATTTAAAAATAACAGTTTTATTCTATTTTTGCCAACAAAATAAAAATATTTCCCAAATATAAAAATGTGTTCCTAGTTCCCTATATAAGCTTAGAAATTTATGAATTGAATTTTGTTCATTTGTTTCATTGTCTGTGTAGTGTTGTTAGGAGTTAAGAGAGATGGGGAAATTTAAATAATGTTCCAATAGGATTGAAATGAATTTTTAATTGTCACAATAGCTTCCCATTTCAGGATAATATTATAACTTGGGGAATTCAAAAAAAATTAGGCCTACAGTATGTTGGCATACATTTCTTTACCTAATTAAACAATAAATGAGGGGCGCCTGGGTGGCTCAGTGGGTTAAGCCACTGCCTTCGGCTTGGGTCATGATCTCAGGGTCCTGGGATCAAGCCCCGCATCAGGCTCTCTGCTCAGCAGGGAGCCTGCTTCCTCCTCTCTCTCTGCCTGCCTCTCTGCCTGCTTGTGATCTTTCTCTGTCAGATAAATAAATAAAATCTTAAAAGAAAAAACAATAAATGAAACAAGATGGGATTGAGAGGGAGACAAACCATAAGAGACTCTAAATCTCACAAAAGAAATAGAGGGTTGCTGGGGAGAGGTGGTAGGGAAAGAGTGGTCGGGTTATGGACATTGGGGAAGGTATGTGCTATGGTGAGTGCTGTGAAGTGTGTAAACCCAGCGATTGATAGACCTGTACCCCTGGTGTTAATAATACATTATATGTTAATAAAAAAATTTTAAAAAGAATAGTGTCACCAAAAGATGTATTCTCAAATGTTAGTTATTACTGAAATAAAACTGACAGATTAAAAAATACCAATAATTTCATGAGCCACAGTAAGCTGGAATAGCCACTTCTCTTACTGCAGAAGTATATACAAATTATCTTAACTATATAAAATGGTCATTGTTTAATATGGATTCACTTTTCTATATTACCTATTTTAGGAAAGTAATATAATACTAGTAATTGTTAGTAGTAATGCATTTATTTTTCTAATGTTTATGTTTAATAAACAAAGAGTTATAACCTTTAGGTTATATACAAGTTAAATGTACAAATAGTCAGAGTCTTTATTTCTATTTCTTCAGGAAATGCTAATATTTTAGTTTAGTGAATGGCTGAATTACTTGTCTAAAAATTTTTAATCTGTTACATGGTATGAAGAAATATGTTCCCTGGTTAAATATCATTTGTGACAAATATTTCTACTTGACAATGAAATGACTTTTTATGACTAGAATTCATTTGCATTGGTCAAACTAAAATATATCATGTTTACCTACAAAGCAATTTTGAATAACCATTCTTGAATTACAGCATAAAATTGAACTTTCAGAATTATTCCAAATTACTCTGAGAGGAAGGCAAGATCTTCTGCAAGTTACTGAAATTTTGAACAATTCTCTTTCCATGTAATCAAGTAGCATTTAGGATATATAATCTTCCTATAATTTTTGTCAAGAATTAAAAGTCATTAATATCCTGTAGTGTGGCAGGAAAAACCTTTTTAGTGACTTACCTATTTTTATTTGTTTCTTAACTCTTCCTTTGCAACGTTAGTGCATTTTGATTTTGTTGCTATTAGTTGCAGGTTCTCCACTGCCCTGGTAATGAAGTCACTGATGGTAAGATGAGGTGCTAAAGTTAGAATTTAAATATTTGATCTGTGAATAATACTCTTTAGGGTATTGTTTTCCAGCTATGAAATTCCTTTATTATTATTTGATATCCCATGATGCCTGACTGGTAAGTCTTGAGACTTCAGTATTTTTCTTTTTAGAATTTCAAAATTCTGCTTATCTCACTTAAAAATTTGTAAAGGCGTTTTATGGGAATTTTAGGTCAAATTATATTATTTGCTATTTCACAGTTATTATTTGGTTGCAGTGTCCTGAATCTGGCAAAGGATATGTGGGTTTTCTTCAGTAGAATTATTATTAGGATGACAAAAATTTTGTTTTCTGAAATCCCTGGATGAAGATTCTTTAGAATTGAATGCCCCTACACTTGTCACCAGTAACAGTATAACAGAGTTAGAAGAGTAAGTCCTTATCAATGACAAATTATTTTAATATATGGAGAAGAGTGCAGGGTATAGTTCTGTTGGGAAAGACTAATTTTTAAATTTTAATATTCCTGGAATTTATGCATCAAATGATCCCTGTTTTAGGGGAGGGAGGGCTTTTTCTTCAACAATGCCGAAGTATGGAAAGGATAATTGGTTTTTCTGTTGGTGTTTACTGAGGTGTAAATATATGATTTTTTTTTTCCAACAAATATTTCTTGTGGACCTTTCATGTATAAGAAGGTAATGTGATATAATGGTGAATAAGACAGCTCATCCAAACTTAAGAAATCAGTGAAGGTTTTTCTTTTAGGGAATTTCCTCATCCAGGTTGATATCTGAAGGCAGTGTAGGAATTATAAGTGGGAGAAGCAGTAGGAAAAGAATCTATTAGGGAGAAATACTATGTAGAAATCACCAAACTTGGGAAAGAACATAGATGATTCTAGGAACTGGAAGAAGGTTCACTTCCAAGTGTTTGGGAACAACCCAAGAGAGGTAGTTGAGTACTTGTCATGAGAAATTTTTGTCATGTTTCTGTAAATGTGATAATACAACTGAATAAGCAGATTTAACTCCAAAAATATGTACTATTAGGTAAACTATAACAAAATTTATTAAAAAAAAAACTATATGACCAAGCATAAATGAAAGAGAAGGAAATTCCTAGATGCCAGAAATGATAAGGAAATTAGCAGATTTGTATTTGATTTGGTGATTTGGGTAAGCTCAGGAACCTAATAGATTCAGATATATTGTATCACTTAGCTATTCCAGTTTCTTAACAAAGTACAGCCAAATTTAGTGTCTTATTTACAAGTTTTGTTCCCTACTGGTCTATAGAAGAGCTGATCAGTTCTGCTGATTTGCCAATTCTGCTTGGCCACCTGAGCTCACTGATGCATGTTATGACTAGTTAATAGACTGACAGCTGATTAAAGATGACATTAACTGATATAAACCATCTCTGCTCTGTGTGGTCTATCAACCTCCAGAAAGGAGCTAGAATTATTCTTAAGGGAAAGTTAAGGATCTGAGAGAGCAGATGCATGCAAGGCCTTTCGAAGCAGAGGCTCAAATTTGGCACACCCTCACTTGTGTCACATTCTGGTGGCTGAAGTAAATCATGTGTCTGACCTCTTGTTCGAAAGAACTATTAAATCATATTTCAAGGGTCTAGATGAAGAGAAGGATGTTTAGTTGTGCAATCCCTGTGTCATAGAGCTTATGGGCCAAGAGTTTGAGTTTTTAAAAGGTCACATTGAAACAAGAGTTGTTGCCTGGGCTCATTCAAGACAAGATGTTGCATGTGAATTCTGTGTATGAACTTAAAAAGAACTGTCCTCTAGAAGGAGAATTTTAAAAAAACCTCAGGTCACTGGCCTAGAGAATAGGAAGCTACTATTGTCTAGGACCCTAAATTGAAACTTTTAAGCCTGTGCCATATGTGGATATGTGGTCTGATACAAAGGTAAAACTGCTTCTTAGGTACATATCCACAAATTAAAACCTTTACTGAAAGAAGTTAAATAATACAAATAATAATTACAAATGATTACAAATTACATGAGGAAATTATTCAAAACAACCACATACAGCAGATAGGAAAGCTTGCATGCCAAGAATTTTAGGTAACAGAACTGTTTTTAAGAGACTCTAAAATAAAAATGTTTAAATTGTTAAATATTAATATTAGATAAAATAAAGAATATATGAAAAAAAACCAAAAGTGATTATTAGAAATAAAGATTAAAGAACAACTAAAAAGTTAGTAATAAAGAGTAGATTGGACATTGTTGAAGAAGGAATTTATGAACTGGAAGATGGTTTTGGGAGAACAGAGAGGTAAAAAGAAAATATGAAAACAGATTTAAGATAATTGAGGATAGAATAAGAAGGTAATTCTTTTTTTAAATAAATGCTTTTTTATTTTATTTTTTATTTTTATTTGTTTTTATTTTTTTATAAACATATAATGTATTATTAGCTCCAGGGGTACAGATCTGTGAATTGCTAGGTTTACACACTTCACAGCACTCACCATAGCATATACCCTCCCCAATGTCCATAACTCCACCACCCTCTTCCCACCCCCCTCTCCCTGGCCACCCTTAGTTTGTTTTGTGACATTAAGAGTCTCTTATGGTTTGTCTCCTCCTGATCCCATCTTGTTTCATTTATTCTTTCCCTACCCCCCAAACCTCCCATGCTGCATGGAGATCATATGATAGTTGTCTTTCTCCAATTGACTTATTTAGGTAAGCATAATACCGTCTAGTTCTATCCACATCATTGCAAAATGGCAAGATTTCATTTCTTTTGATGGCTGCATAGTATTCCATTGTATATATATACCACATAAGAAGGTTATTCTTATGAATCATAAGAATAACCAGTAAAGAGAATTGGGGAAAGGCAATATTTGAAGAATATTTGAAGAAGTGGTGATTGATATCTGAATTGATGAAAGCATGAGTCTTAGAATAGATAAAAATGCATTCTCCCCTCCCACTGCCCTCCTTGCCCCACCTAGAAAACCCCTAGTAAATTATAGAACAAGTAATAGAGGAAGCCTGGGCCTCTAAATGATGTTGTGGAACTAAGCTGCCATGCCAGTCTGTGTTGTAGAAGGTTTATGGTTTTTTTCAGTTAAGAAAATTATTTTGATTGCTTAAAACAACTTAGTGATACTCAGATGGATGAAATGTGCAACTCTTTGTTTATAGCTCTAAATGAGAAAGCTCCTATGTAGGGCCACACTGGGGTTTGTAACTGAGGACAGGGTAACAAGATGCAACTATAGGAGACAACTTATGTATAGCAAGGAGGGTGGAGTTAACTAGGTTTTGTAGTCTCTGTTGTACTGGCTAATTTAGTACTCCTGTGGGCCCCAGGGTCTGTCTCTATTTTTATGGTATCTAAGTCCTGAAGTAATTAGGGTGAGTGCAAAATGCATGGAGTGTAAGAACCCAGTTAGGGAAGTGGCTGAGATATGAACATAATCAGTACTTAATCCTCTATCTTAACACAGGAAGAGCCTCCTTCATCCAGGTCTTCAAAACTGAGAAAAGGACTGCTTAAAACAAATAAGTAAACAAGACTATATTACACATAGACAAACTGTATGGTATAAGAAATCAATTATAGCTTAAAATGCCATTGTATTTGGGGGTTTTCTTTTTACAGCAGTCTTTTTTTTTTTTTTTTTTACCCCATATGTTTAAGGTAAAGGTGTAAAAAGGGACATTGCTTAATGATTAAAGAAACATTTCTCTGTGAAGATGAAATAGTGTTGTATAAACCTAACAGTATATCCTCAAAGTACATAAAACAAAAATTTAATGGAACAGGTGGGAGATTTTTAACACATTTCCCTTAGAAAATGATAAACTGAGAAGACAAGAAAAATCAAAGTTATAATATATATTATTTGACTAGCACAATTGGTCTCTACAAAATTCGACAAAGACTAAATGAGTAACAAAGAACAAATGGATATTTTCTCTGACCACATTAAATTTAGAAGTCAATAGGTAAAAGATATCCACTAAATATCCTGTTTTTGGAAACAAAATATACACTTCTGTTTTATGATTTTGAAGAAGTAATGAAAATGGAAATTGAGAAATAATGTGGAATGACAGTGAAACACTATGCACCAAAACTTGTGGAATGTAGCTGTGAAGTTATTCGTAGGCAATTTTTAAACTTTGAATGCACATATTAGAAAAGAGTTACGATGAAAAACTAGCAAGTTAAGTATCCTATTTTTAAATTCATAAAAAGAATACTATAAACATGAAGCAAGTACAAGGAAGAAAGTAATAAAGATAAAAATAGGAATGATTATATAAAATATGAAGTTAGAATAGAGATTGCCAACAAAGCCAAGAATTGGATTTTTTAAAGGTTAATAATTTAAACCAACCTCTTAACAAAATTTGCCCAGGAGAAAAGAAATACTTTTGGACATATGAATAATATTAGGAATGAAAGGAGAATATAACTACAAATAAGTAGACATTTAAAGAGAGAGACTATACCATAAGAAATTATTTGGCAATAAATATCAAAATGATTCCAAATGGAATGTATTCTAGGAAAACCCTAAGTTACTGTTATAAGTTGATTTGTGCCTCCCCCTCTCCAGCTTCTACAAATCTATATATTAAAACCCAAAGGCCCCATACCTCAAAATGTGGTCTTGTTTGAAAATATGGCTGTTCCAAATGTATTTGGAGATAAGGCCTTTAAAGAGGAAAGTTTAAATCAGGCCCACAGGGCGAGACTTAATACAGTCTGACTGGTGTCCTAATAAGAGGAAGGAGTTGGAACACACAAGAGAAACCAGGGGCCTATGTGATTAGTGGAATAATCATGTGAGGACAAAGTAGCAAGAGTGTGGCCTACCTGTAAGTCAAAAAGGCCTTAGAAGAAACCAAATCTGCTGGCATCTTGATCCTGGTATATGGCCTCTACAACTATGAGAAAATAAATACCTCTCTCAGTATGTTGCTATGGTAACTAATATAGTTACTAATACTAACTTAAGAAGTAGAAAAATAAAATAGAATTATATTATGATATTTCTTAACATTTTTGTTGTTGTTGCCCTCCAGAGTGGGGAAAACTATGTAAGTTTTCTGTAATGTGAGAAATTAGGGAATAAGATTTTGTCAAGGTAGAGTTGAGTATTCCAGGGCCACGCACTCTTCTAATAAGTAAGATTTTTTCCTTTTGCTTCTGAAAACTGATTTTTACCCTCTGAGGAATGCATGATCTACAGCCTTTGAGAAAAGTAAATTATTGGTAAGAAATCTTTCCCCTTCCCTCTCAAACTCTCCAGAAAAACAACTCTTCCAGCTAGTTCTGTAGGGAAACCCACCAAAGTTTAAAGGAAGGGGTAATTTCTGATAAAACAGGGGAAGCTTCCCATTAAGTTTTATGAGGTTGCTATAATTTTATAAAAGTTGACGGAGGTAGTATGTGAAAAATCAAATTCTTTTTAAAATGGTTTTAGGTCATTAACCATTTCTTCAACAAATTGAGTTGCTGTCATGTAGAAATTACTATTCTAGGCACTAGGGATACAGAATGATGAAGACAGACAAGGCACCTCCCTGCCTTGTAGAAATTACATTTTAGTTGGGAAAATTGGCAGAAGCTTACTAAAATAGAATGAAAGATAAGATTCAATGTAGCAAATTCAAATAGCATGGCCTGATAGAGAATGACAAATATACTACTTTTGATTAAGTGGGCAGGGAAGTTTTCAGATCCTTAATTGCAGACCAACTCCAGCTGGCAAGGGAAAAGCAGAGAAAGAGGAAAGGTGAAGAAATGAAAATGTGAAATGAGTCATGGATAATATATAATTTAAGTTACATTTGGCAACAAGTAATAGAAAACCCAACAAAGAGTGCTTTCAACAGATGTAAGCTTTATTTCATGTACCAATATTTTTGGTGGTTGGAAGTCCTGAGCTTTAACATTAGCTGATCAGTGTCATCAAAGATATAGACTGGCTTTTCTCCTATTCTGCCGTTTTTAACATGGGACATTTATCCAAATAATCGTTAATAAAGGTGCTGTTCATCTAGTTATCATGTCTACACTAGTAAGAATTGGGAAAGAAGAAGGGGATTTAAAAACAGTTCCTAGAAGCCTTACCTGCTGTGACCTCATTGGTCACCAGTTTTCTTTTTTAAACCATGCAGGGCATTTTGACAACATCTAGTAAAGTCGAAAGTGCACTTAGTCTATAATTAAGCAATTCAGCTTCCAGATACATACTTACGCTCTTAGCATATCAATTATACCTCTTTTTACTTGTTACCCTTGAGTTTGTAATATACATTTACAACTAATCCAAGTCCACTTTCAACTAACACTGTACCATTTCATGTGTGGTATTTCTTAATAACAAAATAACCCTAATTCCTTCCTTGTATCTTTGCTGTCATTAACTTTATTTATATATAAGGGTACATTTAGATATAAAAATACATAATCAATTACATTGTTGCTATTTATTATTTTGAATGAACTGTTATCTGTCAAATCCATTAAGAATAATAAAAATAAAGAATTTTATTTCACCTTCACTTATTTATTTATTTTATTTTTAAAAAGATTTTATTTAATTATTTGGCAGAGAAAGACAAGTGAGAGAGAGGGAACACAAGCAGGGGAAAATGGAAGAGGGAGAAGCAGGCTTCCTTTGAGCAGGGAGCCCAATGTGGAGCTCGATCCCAGAACCCTGGGATCATGACCTGAGCCAAAGACAGACAATGACTGAGCCACCCAAGTGTCCCTCACCTTCACTTATTTACATTTGAATTTCTGTTTATTATTTTCTGTCTCTCTAAAGAACTTTTAACATTTCTTGCAAGACAGGCCTACTGGCAATAAATTTCCTCAATTTATGTTTACCTGAAAAAGTTTTTATTTCTCCTTCACTCTTGAAGGATAATTTCACAGGGTATAGGATTCTAGGTTGATGGGTTCCCCCCCCCCCCCAGCACTTCTAGTATTTCATTCCAATTTTGCTTGAATGGTTCTGATAAAAAGTCGAATGTAATTCTTAGCCTTCTTCTACTATAGGTAACATTATTGTTTCCTTTTATTTTTTTCTGGGTTTTTTTTATTTAACTTTGAGTTTTTTGTTATTTGAAAATAATGTGCTGAGGTGTCATTTTGGGGGACATTTTTCATACTTAATCTTCTCTGAACTTCCTTTATATGTGGTTTGGTATTTGACTTTTAATATGGGGGTATTCTTAGTTGTTATTATTTAAAATATTTCTTCTATTTTTTTCTTTATTCTCATCCTGATATGCCAATTACATGTATATTACACCTTTTTTAGTTGTCTCACAGCCCTTGAATATTCTGTTTTGTGTTTTTCAGTCTTTGTTCTCTTCGCTTTTCAGTTTTCAAGAATTCTGTTTATATAGCCTCTGGCTGATATTCTTTCTTCAGTTGTGCTGATATCTGATAAGTTCATCAAAGGCATTTTAATTTCTATTATAGCATTTTTTTATATCTAGCATTGTTGAGGAGTTTGTTCTTCGAATGTCCATCTCTGATTACATTGCCCATGTGTTCTTGTTTACTACTACTTCATTCGACAGATTCCATATCATAATTAGTCAGTTATTTTAAATTTTGTCTGATAGTTCCAATATTCCTGTCATATATAGTTCTGATGTTTACTTTGTCTCTTCAGATTATGTGAGCTTTTTTTTTCCTTTTGATATGCCCTATAACTTTTTCTTGATAGCTGGACATGATGTACTATAAAAAGAACTATTGTAAATAGGCCTTTAGTAATGTGGTTGTGAGATATGAGGGGAAAGGATGCAAAGTATTCTGTAATCCTAATCAGGTCTAGTCTTTTAGTTAGCCTGTGGCTCTGGACTATGAACTTCACAAGTATATCTCATATTTTTTTTTCCCCTCTCACCTTGGGCAGAATAAGATGGCTATAGTAGGCACTAGTTGAGTATTTCTTTTCTTCATGTGGAAGGGTAGAGCTGACTGGAATTGGTATTTCCCTTTCCCCAGGTCAGTTAGGGCCTAATAGGCAAGGTCTGGTTAGTCAAGGTCTGTTAACTAATTTGAGGCCTTGTTATGAAAAACAAAATGTTCCAATGTAGAGATTTCCCCCACAGTCTGGAAGTAGAGTGTTCCTATGGAACCTTTTGTAAGCCTTAATCTGTAAAGTGAAGATTATCCCCCACTTTCTCAAAGTTTGTATTACACCACTTTGCTTTCACAAAAGACTTGCATTAGTATAGTAATGGCTGTTTTTTGTTTGTTTGTTTGTTTTTGTAAAATTGAAAACCCTCATTGGATTTCTTTCAATTAGTGAAAACAGGTAGTAATGTAGGTCTTTTGTAAAAGTGAACTAGCTTAAGAACATTTAGAAAGCACAGATAGTTGTATTTCAGAATGGTTTCTTTTCCCCTCCCCCTTCTGGAAGAAATAGATTTTCCTCAGACATTTTCTAAGGGAACCTGGTGGAGTTTTTGCAGGTAAATCTCAGTATATAGTGGGGAACTACTTATGACTTCCTCCTGGAGCTGTATACTCTCAGAGCTTTAACTCTCAATTTTTAACTGTGCCTCTACCAGCGCAATTACAGTTCAGGTTTTACCACCTTGGCTCTGGTTCCCAAGGTGACTTCTGCTCATGAGTCTCTACCCCAGGAAGCCATGGCTGCCTATATTCACTTGTAGGTTTCCTCTGTCTTAGGGCAGCAGTATGTTCTGTCTCCATACCCCGCCCCCACACTTTATGGATATAAGGAGGGTTGTCAATTTTTCAGTTTGCACAGCTTTTTACTTGTTAGGAGAGAGTGGAATGGCAATTCCCAGTCTCTTTACTTGTGGAACTAGAATGTAAATGGTATTTTAGTTTTCCTCACGGGGCTTGTTAGCCAAAAATGCCTTTCCAGCCATTTATACCATGTAGGCATTCTGAGCAAACTGCTTACTTGGGCCTAGTCCTGTCCTAAAGCCCTCCTAAGAGAAGGAAGGAACAGGAATATAGATTATATACTTGAGAAGTTTTTTATGAAAGGAAAGAGGACTTAGATGTTTTCAAATCTTTAAACTTGAAGTATTTTCTGTATGCATTATATAATCTAAATAATTCTAAAGACCATAGAAGAGCTAAAGTTACCAGGTTTTGTGACAATGGACCAGGATTCTTCTACAGGCAGGTTTCCCTATGGTGTATTGCAAGAAACTGGGAAAGCCGGGGAGACCCTCAATAATATTTAAACTAAAAAAAATAATAACATTTAAACTAAAGTTTTTTGTAGGTATGTAATGCTTCACTCTTGCGTAGGGAAGTTATGGGACAGGTGTGTGTTTTGTGGAAATATAGAATTATCTTATGCTCTTCTGTTTCTTTGAGACTCCAACGCCCTTATTGCTTTTTTCTTCACTGAAATTTGTCAACTGTTTTTGACCCTAAGGGCAAACATCTCTGTTGGGATACAGGGTGGAAATGTCAGGAATTCTGACATGAAACACAAGATGAAGCATTCATGTTTTGTGAAAGCATCTGGGTAGACTGCTTTGTGATCAACTCTTGGGCAATGCCTTTGTTGACTCTGGGCTTAAATACTTTGTAGAGATCCTAAAGAACAAAGAAGAATCATTTTAAGAGGCTGTGGTTTTCTCTGCTCTGATTTCTCAAATAACTCTTTTCTTTGCTTTCTTCTACTATAATTTGGCACAGTTTCTGGTATACTGGTGAAATCTTGCCTTGGCTTTTTAATTAACGTGTCATTTCAAAAATTTTGTGTATACTTTATTAACTATAATTTTTAAAAATACAATAATTACAATGGCGTTGAGGTTTTTTTTTTTTTTTTACTTAGATTCAAATTAGCTAACGTATAGTGTAGTATTGGTTTCTAGAGTAGAATTTAGTGATTCATTACTTAAATAACACCAGTGCTCATCCTGACAAGTGCCCTCTTTAATGCCCATAACCCATTTAGCGTATCTCTCCCATCCATCACTGTGTCATTCTTAAAAGTACATACATTATATTAATTATGTGTATGGGGAGAGGTGGGAGATACATATTGCCACTTCAGAAGGGATCTTGAGATGGAGATAGTTAGGTAAGTGCACATACTCAATTTGCGATATTGAACCAAACATGGTAACTAAATTTAAAGCATTGTAATTAAGGCCAGTTGTTCAGTTAAGATACTGTCTTCCCTAAAATGAACAGTTCTTTAAAATAAGAACTGGCTGTAATCTCTGTTTTCTAGAGTTACTTTTGAGAGTTTAACTTTCATTATTTGTCTGAAATCTTTACAAGGGAACTGTGACTCTTGGCTTGTTGGTTGGTGCTCATTTCTATCCATTAGCTTTGATTTCTTAAGAATGGGTATCAACAGTTGTAGAAAAGACCAAAAGAATATTAGATTCCAGGATTAATAGACTCAAGACTCCAGGTTAATCTTAACGAGTCAGTTAATGGATTGACTCATTTCAGAACTGAGAAATACCTTTTTATCTCTAAAGTTTTAGATTTATTTAACATTTTATATGAACATTTTAGATAACAAATATTTATTATAAAATGATGCTTTATATTTTTCTTAATTCTCAAGATACCCAGTGTCTATGAATAGTAATAGATACATTGCTGAAAAATTATAAGTTGGAATATTGACCGGGTTTAAATTTCATTTCTGTACTGTATATTAAATTCTCAGTTGAGGCTTCATATTAGAAAAACCAGGTATAACAGGGTACTCATAGTAATATAAAAAACAGTAATTTAAACATACTAAGAAAGTATTGGTACCAAGTTATAATTGGATTTCAAATGATAATCTAATTGCTCTTATCAGTATCTAAAGTTCCTGCTACTATATGTGTCCTTATGTTTCATTTTTTATTTTTTAGGTCTCTTTTATTCAAAACCTTGTATTTTGTGTAGAAAGAGTTTACCGTGTACCTGACTTTGGTGTCTGGGAAAGAGGAAGCAAATATAACAATGGCAGCACAGAGCTACATTCAAGGTAACTTGGTGATTCTTGAGTTTTTAAAAAAAATTTAAATGTGTGGAATTTGAATAAAAATCAAAGTATTAGATTGCAACTATCGTTTCTATGTTAACTTTCATCTCTTTTTTTCCTATATATGATGCAGATGAAATTCACTTAAAATTAAAGCAAGAGACTACTCTCAGGGCCCAGAAACAGATGGAAGAAAAAAAGCAGGATATCTTTCCCAACTTCCCGTTGTTTCGGTACATGCATATTGGCCTCCAGTCCAAGGCTTGGCCTTCCTGCTCAACCAATTATTTCTCTTTTTTTCTTCTTGAAATGATACCATTTGAAAGATCAAATACATTAAAATTGCCAAATACCAAATGTATATTCATTGCACATGAAATTTCCTTCCATATTGTAGAGCTGGCCTAACCAGATACCCACATCCTTCATACAAAACTTAACGTTTACTGTTTTCTGTAGGAGATGTGATCAACATCTTGCATTCTGGTTTAGTGGGGTTCATAAACAACAATAGCTTATGACTGATGTTAGTGGTGTATGAATTTCCTTTACTCTTTAAGGTTAGGGAAATAGCTTTAGTGACTGACTGCACCTTTTACTGAAAAGTTTAGCTCTACTGCACCAAAAATAAAATATCTAGGAATAAAGTTAACCCAGGAAGTTAAAGAGCTGTACTCCAAAAACTATAAAACATTGATGAAAGAAAGTGAAAATGACCCAAACAAATGGAAAGATATTCTATGCTCGTGGATTGAAAGAACCAGTATTATTATACGGCTCATACTATCCAAAGCAATCTACAGATTTAATGCAATCCCTATCAAAATTCTAATGAAACTTTTCACAGAACTAGAACATTAATCCTAAAATCTGTATGGAACCACAAAAGACCCCCAATAGCCAAAGCAATCTTGAGAAATATGATCAAAGCTAGTGATATCACAATTGCATATTTCAAGATATGCTACAAAGCTATGTAATCAAAACAGTATAGAACTGGCACAAAAATAGACATAGATCAATGGAACAGAATAGAGGGCCCAGAAGTAACCCATACTTATATGTTTAGTTAACCTGCAACAAAGGAGGCAAAATTATACAATGGGGAAAAGATAGCCTCTTCAACAAATAGTATTGGGAAAACTGAATAGCTACATGTGAAAGAATGAAACTGGACCAGTTTCTTATACTCTACACAAAAGTAGACTCAAACTGGATTAAAGCCCTGAATGTGAGTCCTAAAACCATGACATCCCTAGAAGAAAACCTAGACAGGAATTATTTTGACATTAGTCACAGAAATATTTTTCTCCTCAGGTAAGGGAACCAAAACCAAAATCAAATTATTGGGACTACACCAAAATAAAAAGCTTTTTACAGTGAAGAAAATCATCAACAAAAAAGGCAACCTACTGAATGGGAGAAGGTATTGCAAATGGCATATCTGTTGAGGGGTTAATATCCAAGATATATAAATAATTTATACAGTTCCACTTCAAATAAACAAAGAATGTGATTTTAAAAATGGGCCGAGTACCAGAATAGACATTTTCTCAAAAAAAAAAAAAAAAAAAACCCACAGAGACAAACAGAAACATGAAAAGGTGGTCATCAGGGAAATACAAATTAAAAGCACAATGAGATATAATCCCACATCTGTCAGAATGGCTACATCATAAACACAAGAAATAAGTGTCAATGAGGATGTAGAGAAAAAGGAAACTTTCTGTGCTGTTGGTGGGAATGCAACAATTATAGTATAGAGGTTCCTCAAAAAATTAAAAATAGAATTACTATATGATCTAGTAATTCTGCTATTGGGTATTTACCCAAAGAAAGCAAAAACACTAATTTGAAAAGATACGTACACTCCTATGTTTACTGCCGCAGTGTGTAATACAGCCAAGATATGGAAGCAACCCAAGTGTCCCATCAATAGATGTATGAATAAAAAAGATTATATCACATAGGATGTGATATCTATATATATTCCATTATATCTGTATAATGGAATATTACTCAGCCATAAAATAGAATGAGATCTTGCTATCTGTAACAGTATGGATGGACCTAGAAAGTATAATTCTAAGTGAAATAAGTCAGTCAGAGAAAGACAGATACCAAAGACAAATATGATATCCCTCATATGTGTAATTTATAAAACAAAACATTGACAAAAAGAGACCAAAAAAACCAGAGAACGAACTTGGGGTTGCCAGAGGAAAGGTTGGGGGATGGGTCAAATAAAGGGGATTAAGAATTCACATATCTTCTAATTTTTTTTTTTTTTTTTTAAGTAGGCTCTACATCCAATATGGGGCTTGAATTTATGCCCCTGAGTTTAGGAGCCTCATGCTCTACTGACTGAGCCAGCTAGGTGTCCCAAGAGTATATGTTTGTTTGTTTCTTTGTTTCTTTCTTTCTTTTTTAAGAGGGAGAGTGGGAGTTGAGGAAGTGGAGGGAGAGACTATTAAGCAGACTTCATGCCCAGCATGGAGCTTAGTGCAGTGTTGGATCTCACAACTCTGAGGTCACTACTTAAGTGGAAATCAAAAGTCAAGACACTTAACTGACTGAGCCACCCAGGTGCCCCAAGAATATACATGTCTTGAGCATTTAGTAATGTATAGAATTGTTGAGTCATTGTGTTGTACACCTGAAACTAAAATAACACTATACGTTAATTATACTTGAATTTTAAAAAAAAGTATCATACAATTAATTAGGCTTCTCAATTTCACACTAAAAGATTTAAGATTTAAAGGTTATCAACTATAGTTTAGATCATTGGGACTTAAATGAACTGTAGAAACAGATTAGGAATCATTAGTTAAAAAGATATACTTTTTTGAATAGAACGACTAATCATACACAAAAAAATTAAGCTGATCTAAGATACTTAGTAAACTAAAAATTGGCTCCAGATCACTAGCTGTATATCCTCATGCCTCAGTTTCCTCATCTACAAAATGAACCAACAACAGTTTCTACTTTATAAAGTTGTTGTAATGATCGAGTTAACATATACAAATCATTTGAATACCTAAGCAGAAGTAAGCATTAGAATGCAAGAGTACTTACACATTTCAGAGTATGTTAATAACAAATATTGAAACAAAGAAGATTTTTCTATTAACTTGAGGAAACTACTTTATACACATTTTTCTATAAGTTTATGATTTATATGAGGCATTTTGAAATATAGAGCAGGATAGTAGCAATCAGGAAAGAAGTCAGTGGAGTAGAAAAATGATTTATGGGAAGTTCATTTCAGGCATTAAGCAAATTCTGGAAAATACTAAAAATAGGAAAATAAATAGAAAGTTCTATTTCAGCTATCATTCAAATTAAGTTCTTAACATTCCAGATTATCAGTCAAATTGCAAGAAAGTAGATCTAATTAGAAAAGGTGATTTTTAAAAATTATGGACATTGGGGAGGGTATGTGATTTGGTGAGTGCTGTGAAGTGTGTAAACCTGGTGATTCACAGACCTGTACCCCTGGGGATAAAAATATATGTTTATAAAAAATAAAAAATTAAAAAAAAATCTATCTTCTTTTCAGTATTTCTGATTTGTCAGTACCCTTCCCTGCTTTTTAATAACCATTTAGTATATTCCATTGTGAACCCACTGACATTCTCAGTATATAATATTTGGAGTAAGGGTTTTTCTGTTTATTGTTTTCTGTTTACTGTAGTAAACTCAGGACGAACCTTGGGTAAAGGTTACCATTAACCCAAAAAATGAGGGTATTGGAATGTCCCCCGTGAAAAAACAGAGAGGCTCCAACAAGTTTGCATGTAACAGAGGTGCCAGACTTTTAAATTGAATCATTAAGGATTTTATTTCAAGACTCAGAAGATTATTATGTGATGTTCTTTGCTATGCATGCAAAGTCAGTCTTAATTTGTGGCAGGTCAGTTTTATTCAAATGGATGGGAAATTGAAGTTTGCCTTTTAGATTTGGATAGTGGGTTTTACACATTTAACATTGATTTCCCAATTTTCTATGGTGTATTACTTTACAATTCCCCAAAAGAACTTTAAGCATTTTTTCCCCCAAACATTTCTGAACTCCGATCTCTACAAGCATGTTTTGGATGTGTTATGTCTGGTGCCAAAAGGGTGTTTTGAAACTGCAGGAGATCTGAGCCTCATGGCATTTATGGGCTCAGTAATGGCAATGGTGGTAGGAGGCTGGTAGCCTGCACTTACACATAGGTAGTAGAATGTAGAGCTGCTACTAGACAGGGACACTTCATCTATCCCAGAACTATCTGTTCTAGTTGGATGTGACCTTTACTGCTTAATACAATATCTTTGTTATATCCAAAGCTGTTCTCAGGATGTTTCAGACATCCTGAAATTCTGTACCCCTTAAATAGTATATGATAATTGCTCCCATAAGTAAGTATTCATACTGTCCTTTGTCTTCTAACTTACTTTTCCTCTCTTCATCTCTGTGCTATACAGTCTTTCAGCAGGAGTCAGTAAAAGAGCACAATCTGACTAGTTCCTTGGTGCTTACTAAAGTCTTGGCCAGAGTGACTGGCTTGATTAAGTGTTTCTTCTTTCCTTGCCTCATTGCACACATCCCTTCTAAGCTGCACCTTGATCAAAGAAGATTTCTGCCTCTGGGCCCACAATATGCATGCTGTAGTATTCTGAGGTCAGAGGCTCCCTCTTCAGCATCCAAGCTCAGCTGTTACTCAATAATTGAAATCTCTGGTACTGTACAGTTACAGAATATTTTTTATTTAGGCCACATCAGGAGCATATTACTGCCTTTTATACAGAAGAAAGTTAAAGGTTAGAAGGTTTTGTGCTTCTCCCCCTACACACACCTTAAATAATACAAATCACAGTAGAGCTAGAACTGGATTCCAGGTGTTTGGCCTCCAAATGGAAAGTTGTTTCAACTATATCTTGTTGTAATTTAAAGTCTTAAAAAGTTTCCTAAAGTTTGAAGTAACAGCAGGGTGTGCAATCTTGGTGAAATTTTGGAAAGTTTTAAGGATATCTTTAAGTAATCATTAAAGTTTGATTCAGCTTAATGCTTTGGTTAGTCCCTTGCCGATCTGCCCTTTTCAGCTCCAGGTTTGCTGGTATCTATTTTAGTTCAAATTCTTTAATTATTTAGTATTTCTTAGATAAACCCCAAAGTATTTTGTAAAAAGTGATCTCATTACATTTATCTGAACCCCATTCTTGCAGCAACCTCACCTTTTTCGAGGGCTTTAATAAAAGGGTCTATTGCTCTAAGCTTACAATGAATCTTTTTTAAAACATTTCCTAAGTAACCATTCCCAGTTTTCTGGTCTTTCTATTGACCCTATTTTCCTCAAGCAATATGTTCCTTTCAGTTTCTGCTAAGGTGTCTGGAACCATACCAGATAATTCTCTTTTCTCCTGTTCAGTCTCAGTCTTTGAGCAAGTTCCTATACATTTAAATATCCTCTTCTTTGATTTAATTATATTTTCCTCCATATATAATTTTGGTACATATTTATTGTAGCACTAATTCTTAACCCCCAAAGTTAAATATCCAAGTAGTCTTCTCAACCTTTTTAAGTTTATTTATGTATTTTTATCTTAATATTTTCCCCTCTTCCCCCTTAATACTTTCCCCTCTTAATATCTTCCCCTCTTAATATTTCCCCTCTTTATATAAGGACACTCCAACTCCTCAGGCTACCTTTAAACTCTTCAAACCAAAACTCTGTTTTGGAGATGAGAGGAGTCCTCTGTAAGATATGGTTGAATCTCAAACCTAACCTTGAATTGTTTTGGTTATTGGGAAGCACAAAGGAATACGCAAGCATTTAATGAATTAGTAATGTAGATATACCCTAATGGAAAGATAAGTTTCTGAACATTGACTCCTAAAGAGAACTTTACATTTAACAGCATAATTTCCTTTTTTTCATTTTGTTAAATCTTGTATTTGCGATATAAAGGAGACCATAGAAGCAAAAATTTAAATCATTTTTTTCAAGGTTTTTTTTTTTTTTTAATGGTTTTAAGTTCTAATCTCTTGGCTTCTCCAATAAAGAAAGCGATCATTAAAATATCAGGTAAGTAGTTATCGTAACACCACTTAGTTTAAGATGCATTTAGTGTCCATTTTTAGTTCTTGTTATTCGAAGTTAGCCTTTTTCAGTCATTTTTGGTTTTCCAGTCACTGAGTTATGAAAGAAGCAACTATCCATCCACTGTGCTTCATTTTATGAATTTTTACTGTACAAAACAATTCATGAACATCCAGTACAGCCTCAGTTTTTGGATTCCATGGTTGGTTGTAAATCACTTAGTCCAAACCTATCCTTTTTTCTAGTAAAACTTGATTTATGTAACAAATCACATTACTATAACAAATCGCATCACAATATCCCAAGAAATGTTGCTTTTAGCCCTTTTGAATGAATGTTGAGGTAACACCTTGTAAGAACAAACTGATGTATGTTCTATTGGCAATAGTCCCCTAATATTAATATATTCATTAGCTAACCATAGAATAATTTTCAGAGAGTATCTTGTGCCAGTAAAATATTTTTAATTCTTACAACATAATGTATTCTATTTTCCAATAAAATGTAAATCACATTAGGAATATGTTTGTGTTTCTGAATAACTTGCTTTTGCCAGAGATTCAAATAACCAGTGGTTGATACATTAATGTATTTGTTAATTTCAATTAAGTCGAATTATTTAACCAATTGCATCAGGAAAGCAGGTTAAAATGGACAAAAGTCAACATTTACTGTATTCCAGGCACAATGTCTTTTTCTTTTGTAATGATTTATTAAGATAATTTCCAAATTCATCTCTTAGCTGCTTTTATGTACAATTGTTAAAGACAGAACCTTGGGCTGGCTACATTATGCATTTCCTTTAGTACAGAGTTTCCTTTTTAATACCCTTTTGAATAAGTTATTTTCTCTCACTTCTCAAAATACTGCAAACAATCTTAATAACACATATACCTCACTGTAAGGAGGAGTTTCTGGTATTACCAAGGTTAGATGCATGTAAGTGCTTGTGCATTAAACCACCACATATTCCACATATACTTGGACAGAATTTCTTTAGGTTCCAGGCTTTGTCATTTCTCTAAAATGTCTTTGGATATGAAAAGAGACCACTGCCCTTGTCTTGAGTATACCAGCAGTACCATGTGAAATATTATGGAATTTGTTTAACTGGTGGAAGCAACAAGTACTTCCTTTACTGGTGTTGAAATGCTAGACTGTAGATTTGAGTCAGGTGGACAATATCTTAAACCCAGATTATTAGCTCAATTGTTCTTGAAAACTAAGGTAAAATGGTCAGCATCGATTTTAGTGAAGACATACAAAAATGTGAAGATATCCTGTGATCAATGTAATCTAATAAAAAATCCAAGTGTCTTTTTGCAGAAATTGACAAGCTGATCCTAAAATTCATATGGAAATGCAAGGGATTCAGCCTAGCTAAAACAGCCTTGAGAAAGAACAAAGTTTGTTTCACACTTTCCATTTCAAAATTTACTACAGTACTATGCTTATTATATGTAGAGTAATTGCCACAATAATTAAATACTGTGATACTGGCTTAAGAACAGATACAGAGATTAATAGAATAGAATTGACAATTCAGAAATAAGTCCATACCTTTATGGTAGTTGATTTTGGTGAAGGTGCAAAGACAATTCAGTGGAGAAAGGATAATTTTTTTTTTCAGCAAATGGTGCTGGGACAACTGGATATCTACATGTGAAAGAATGAATTTGGAACCCTACTTCACACCATATACAAAAACTAATTTCACAGACCTGTACCCCTGAATCAAATAATACATTATATTTTAATAAAAAAAACTAATTGGAAATGGATCAAAGACCTGTATGTAAGAGCTGAAACTGTAAAACTCCTAGAAGAAAATAGAGTTGTAAATCATTGTGACCTTGGATTAGACAAGAGTACACTTTAGATGTAACACCTAAAGCACATGCAACCAACAACAACAAAATGTACTCTCTACAGGTTTTTGTGTGAACACAAGTTTTCATTTATCTGGGATGAATGCCCAGTAAGTAGTACAGTTCGTAGGAAGTTGCCTTTTAGATTTCAAAGAAACTACAAGACTGTTTGCCAGATCCCTGTATCATTGTACTTTCCCACCAGCAATGTATGAGTAATACAATTTTGTCTCCATCTTTGCCAGCATTTGGTGTTACCATTATTTTTTTTTATTATTTTAGGCACTCTGATTGGTTTATACTGGTATTTCATTGTGATTTTAATTTGCATTTCCTAGTGGATAATGAATGATGTTTAATCTCTTCATGTGCTTAGTTGCTATCTGTAAATCCTCTTCAGTGAAATGTCTCTTCTTGCTTTTTGCTCATTTTTACTTGGGTTTTTTCTTTATTGTTATTTCTTGATGTTTTTAATTCTAGATAGCAGTCCTTTGTCAGATACATATATTTTGCAAATATATTCTCCCTACTATAGCTTGTCTTTGTATCCTCTTAACAGAGTCTAAACAGAGCAAAAACTTCTAATTTTGATGAGATTGAATTTATCAATTTTTCCTTTTTTGGGTTGTACCTTTTGTATAAAGTCAGAAAACTTTTTGCCTGACTCTAGATCCTTAAGATTTTCTTCAACAACTTGTTTTCCAAAAGTTACAATTTTATGTCTTATATTTAAGTTTATGATCCATTTTGAGTTAATCTTGTTTGATGAGACTAAGGTTGAAGTTCTTAATCCTTTTTTCCTTTTTTACCTAAGAATGTCCAATTGTTCAGCATCATTTGCCTTTGTTAAAAAGATTATCATTCCGGGATGCCTGTGTGGATCAGTAGGTTAAGCCCCTGCCTTCGGCCCAGGTCGTGATCTTAGGGTCCTGGGATTGAGCCCCACATCAGGTCCTCAGCTCAGCAGGGAGACTGCTTCCCCCTCTCTCTCTGCCTGCCTCTCTGCCTACTTGTGATCTCTTTCTCTCTCTCTCTCTCTCTCTCTGTCAAATAAATAAATAAATAAATCTTAAAAAATAAAATAATTTTTTTAAAAAGACCATCATTCCTCCATTGAAATGCCTTTGTGCTCCTATTAAAAATAAAGTGGGCATATGTGTCAGTCTCTTCCTGGGTTCTATGTGTTTATCCTGCCACGAATACTACAAAGACTTGATGTGATCTTGTGATTTTTCTTCTTTAGCCTGTTAATTTTTTGGTGAATTACATTGATTGATTTTTGATTGTTGAACCTGCCTTGTGTCCCTGGGATCAACTCCACTTGGTTAGTTATGGTCAGGGTAATTCATTTTATATGTTGCTAAATTCTTTTTTGTAACACACACACACACACACACACACCTCCCCACACACACACATATGAGGGATGATGGTGTATAATTGTTTTTTGTGTATTGCCTTTGTCTGGTTTTAGTATTACAGTAATGCTAGCTTCGTAAAATAAAACCCAAAGTACTTTCTTTCCTGTTTTCTGGAAGAGAGTGTATAGAATTGGTTTTAACTTTTTTTTTTAAATGTTTGATAAAATTCTCTAATCAAATCAGCTAGGCTTGGACATTTATTATTTTTTTGGCCATTTTGAAATTATGGATTAAATATCCTTAAAAGTTATGAGGATATTCAAATGATTTATTTCATATTGGGAAGTAATAGTAGTTAATGCTTTTCTGGGAATTGATTGATTTTTTTTGGTAAGCTGTCAATTTTATGTATGTAGAATTATTTGTAGTGTTTTCTTATTACCCTTTTGATGTTCTGCTATGTCTGTAATGATATTTCCTTTTTTATTCCTAATATTCGTCATTTCTATTGTTTTATTTCTCTGACAGTCCTGCTAGTGATTTATCAGCTTTTCATTAGCTTTTTAAAGAATCAGTTGTTTCATAAATTTTATTATTTTCTATTTTTAATGTCATTGATTTCTGCTCTCATTTCTCTATATTTTTTGGTTTGCTTTGGGTTTATTTTGCTCTTTTCCAGGTTCTTTATGTTAGAACTTAGATAATTAATTTGAGGCTTTTTTTCCCTTTTTTCTAGGATATGCATTTAGTGTTATAAATTTCTCTCTCAACATTGCTTTACCTTTGCCACACAACCTTTGGTTTTCTATTTTCCTTTTCACGTTAAGTATATTTTTAAAATTTTACCTGAGACTTCCTCTTTGACCTATGTGAATTGTGTAGATGGGCATATATTGTTTTGTTACAAGTGTTGATAGATTTTCCTGTTGTCTTTCTATTGTTGATCCTAGTGTGATGCCATTGTAGTCAGAGAACATGTTATGATTTCAGTTCTTTTATATTTTTCTCATGGCAGAGAAAGAGAGAGAAAGGAAAATCTCTGGTATCTCTTCTTATAGGGATACTAATGCCATCATGAAGGCCACATCCTCATGACCTCATCTAAACCAGATTATTTTCTTTTTTTTTTTTTTTCCCCCCCACCCATCCTAAACCATATTATTTTCTAAAGGCCTCATCTTCAAATATATAAAAGTGAACATTGGGGCCTTAATGTATGTGTTTTGGGGGGACATAATTTGGTCCATAGCAATAAGGTTAGAAAAATATTGATTAGATTCTGCTGGCTAAAGGTTCTTCTCTATCTTTGCTGATTTTATGTCTAGTCATTCTACTAATTGTTGAGAGAGGAGTGTTGAGTCCCCAACTATATATGTGGGTTTGTCTATATGTCCTTTTAGTTCTGTCAGTTTTGCTTCATGTATGGTGCAGCTCATTTATTTGATGCATGCACATTTAAGATTGCTATGTCTCCTGTTGAATTGACCATTTAATTATTATATAATATCCCTCTCTGTCTCCAGTAATTTTCTTTGCTCTGCTGTCAACTTTATCTGATGTTAAATAGTCACTCTTGCTTTTTTTTTTTCCTTTTGGTCACTCTTGCTTTTTTTAAATTATTGTTTGCGTGATATTTCTCTTTTTATCCTTTTACTTTCAGTCTGCCTATATTGTTAGAATTCAGTTGAGTTTTTTATGGATGATATATCATTGGGTCATGGTTATTTTTATTTTTTTGTTGTTTTTTAAAAGATATTATTTATTTATTTGAGAGAGAGCAAAAGCAAGCACAAGTGGAGGTGGGGGAGGGACAGGAGGAGAGGGAGAAGCAAACCTCCTGCTCAGCAGGGAGCCCAAAGTGGGATTCAGTCCCAGGGGTCTGAACTAAATGCTGATGCTTCACCAACTGAGCCACCCAGGCACCCCGGATCATATATTTTTAAAAAAGATTTTATTTATCTATTTATTTGACAGATAGAGATCACAAGTAGGCAGAGAGGCAGGCAGAGAGAGAGGAGGAAGTAGGCACCCTGCTGAGCAGAGAGCCTGATGTGGGCCTTGATCCCAGGACTCTGAGATTTTTGATTGTTTTTTTTTTGGGATCATGACCTGAGCTAAAGGCAGAGACTTTAACCCACTGAGCCACCGAGGTGCCTCCCAGATCATATTTTTAAATCAACTCTACCAATCTTTCTTTTAATTGGTATAGTTAGATCTTACTGATGTGTTTGGGGTTAAATCTGCCATTTTATTTCTGTTTTGTGTTTATTCTCTCTGTTTTTCATTTCTGTTTTTCTTCTACCTTCCTGTAAGTTCTTGAACATTTTTTAGAATTCCATTTTGATTTATGTATATTGGATTTGAATGTATCTTTTTGTGTAGCTTTTTAGTGGTTGCTGTAGGTATTACATTATTTATACACAACAGGTCAAGCTTACTGATATCATCATTGTACCAGTTGGAGGGAAATAGAGAATTACTTTTGCCCATCTGTAATATCTTAAGTATTTCCTCTCCAATATGTTTACAACCACAGTTTCACAACTTTTGCTGTAATTATTACACATAATTTATAAAATGTAAGAGGATAAGAAAAGCCTGTTATATTTACCCATATTTTGCTTACCACATTCTTTCTTCCTTTTGGGTTGTTCCAAGGCTGTTGTTTTCTTTCCCTCTTTCTATCATTTCCTTTCTATTTTGAGAACTTATTTTAGTCACACTTTTAGAGTAGATCTGCTAGTGACATATCTCTTATTTTTCTTCTTTCTGAGAATGTCTTGCTCAGATAGATAAATTGATAGGTAAACGAATGTATTTACCCATATAAGATCCCGAGTTGACAGTTCATTTCTTTCAATGTTTAAAAACTTTCATGGCACATCCTTTTAGCCTTCATGGTTTCTAATGAGTCACTGTTACTCAGTTGTTTTTCCTCCTATAGGTCAGGTGTTTTTCTCTGGCTACTTTCAAGATTTTTTTTTTAATAAGATTTTTAATTTTTAAGTAATCTCCACAACCAGCCTGGGACTTGAACTCAGAACCCTGAGATCAAGAGTTGTTCACTCCACCCACTGAGCCAACCAGGCACCCCTTTTTAATATTTTTAATGTGTATTAGTTTTCAAGACTTATGGTGTTTCCTAGCATGGAAATTTTTATTTTATTCTGTTTGAGTTAGCTGCTTGAATCTGTAGCTTTAGTCTTTTGCTAATTGGGAAGTTTTCGGCCATTATTTCAGGTACTTTTTTTAGCCCTGTCCTTTCTCCTCTCTCCTTCGGGGAGTTCAATGATATGAATGTTAGATGTCCCACAGGTCCCTGAGGCTCTCTTCATTTTTCTTTTTCTTTTTTTATTTTTTAACAGTCTGTTTTCTCTCTTTTGCTTTGTTTTATCTTTTAATTTAGTTATTTTTTCTTCTTTTTTTTTTTCCTTCCTGCCATCAATCCTGTCTATTGAGCTTTTTGCTTTGATTATTTTATTTTTCAATTCTAATATTGAATTGAAATTGCTGAGACTATCTGTTTCTTAGCTGGGGCTTTCTGTCTTTTCATATGTTTCACTCATATTTATGATTGCTCAATGAAGCGTTTTTTATCATGGTTGCTTTAAAATTTTGTCCCATAATTCTAACATCTTTTTCATCTCAGTGTTAGGATTTATTGATTGTCTTTTTTATTCAGTTTGAGATCTTTCTGTTTTTAGATATGATGAGTAATTTTTTTATTGAGACATATACATTTGGGTATTATAAGACCCTGAATCTTGTTTTTTTAACTTTTTATTTTAACTGTATTTTATTGATACCACTCTGGTAATGGCAGGGGACAGGAACATCACTGTATTATTGCCAGGTGAGAATGTATTGCCAGGTTTTTTGTTGACACCCAAGATGGAGATTCTTTGTTACTTCTGGGTATGGATGGGATGTATAGTTCTCCGATAGGCTTCCACTGATAACCTGTCTAGCTGGAAAGGATACGAAAGGGTGTAGTCTCCTTACAGCTGGACATTAGTGAAAGTCGTGACTCTCCAGTGGACCTCCTCTGATGCCGTCCAAGCAAGACAAGGAGGTTCATTTCATTACTGATGGGTAGGAGTAGAAATCTAGACTCTCTATATAATCTTCACAGTATGAGGGGGGAAGCCTTCTTACTACCTGTTGGGAATGAAAAGTCTTGGCTTCCTCCTTGGACTTATGTGACACCATCAGAGCTGGGAGGGTTGGTGAATGGGTATGGTTCTTCATTATAGACTTAGAATGTAAAAGTCTAGGTTTTCTACTCAATCTTTATAGAACTGGATGGGGCTAAGTCTACAATTTTTTTCTGAATGGTTATTGTCTAAAAGTTTTTGCTAGGCTTCTCTTTTCCTGGTTCTTTGGCTAAAGAGAACAGGCTTTTGTTGGGGCTTTTTGTATATGCACCTAATGGCATTCCTAGTTGTTGGCTTCTTTAAGTCCATTATATATGAGACAAAAAAGTATTGTTCCTAGAATCTTGAGGTTCTTAGCCCTCTGCCTTATTTCCATTTTCTGAGCCTTTTTATGTTTGCTTGAAAAGTGTCCAAGGTTTTTAGTTGTGTTTAGTGAGAGGAATTAGGGAAAGTTATGTCTACTCCACCTTTCCATCCACATATTTCAAAATAAGTTTTCCACCTTTTTTCCATTCTTTCAAAATAAGTTTCCCTATCCTGTAATTAAAGTAGTGCTTACTTGAGGACATTTCATGTAAACAACTCATAGAAAATGGGGATAATTGTGACATAAATAGCTTAGAACAGTGGTTCTCAATTTCAAACACATCCAAGCACCTAGAGGTCTTTTATTTTTATTTTTTAAAAGGATTTTATTGATTTATTTGACAGAGAGAGAGATCACAAGCAGGCAGAGAGGCAGGCAGAGAGAGGGGGAAGCAGGCTTCCCACTGAGCAGAGACCCCAATGCAGGCCTCAATCCCAGGACCATGGGATCATGACCTGAGCCTAAGGCAGAGGCTTAACCCACTGACCCACCCAAGCGCCCCACACCTAGAGGGCTTTTAAAATTTTATTTTTTAATGTTTTTTACTTTACTTTTCTTTTTTTTTTTTTTTTAAGATTTTATTTATTTATTTGACAGAGATCACAAGTAGGCAGAGAGGCAGGCAGAGAGAGAGAGGGAAGCAGGCTCCCTGCGGAGCAGAGAGCCCGATGCGGGGCTCGATCCCAGGACCCTGAGATCATGACCCGAGCCGAAGGCAGCAGCCCAACCCACTGAGCCACCCAGGCGCCCCCCTAGAGGGCTTTTAAACACTAATTGTTGGATTCCACTCCCAGAGAGGAGTGAGAACTGACATTTCTAATAAGTTCCCAGAGAATGCTACTGCTTTGGGGACCATACTTTTGAAATAACTGCTTTAAAGAAATGCTTAGATGATGATAGACCATTATTTTCAAAAGATATTAATGGCATATGTTATTGCTTTAAGTAAAAACAACAAAATTACAGTAAGTGCAATAAACTAGATATTTGATCTAAAATATTTAAAGGTTAACATTTATGAGATGGCATTGTCACCTTTTCTTCAATTTTTCTTTTTTGTGCTTTTATTTTAAAGACTTTATTTATTTGTCAGAGAGAGAGAGAGAGAGCTTACAAGCAGGGAGAGCAGCAGGCAGAGGGAGAAGCAGACTCCCCACTGAGCAAATGTGGGACTCCATCCCAGGACTGTGAGGTCATAACCTGAGCCAAAGGCAGATGCTTAACTGACTGAGACATCCAGAATCCCAACAGTGTCACATTTTTAATGAAATTGGGATTTTTCCATTTTTCAGCACTATTGTATATGGCATTTGAGAGGCCAAAGGAGTACACATTTTATGCAAAGAGAAGAATATGGCAAAAAATGAGAGGTGTGGTGATCAAGTTGTTCTTTGAGTATAAAATAATGCCCATTTTATTGTACCCTAAGCTAAGAGTGTTTGAGTGGGTATATTAAGCTCTTACTAAACTCTGGTAAGTGTATGACATATAAGATCTTTTTTAAGCCTCGGTGTTGATGGCAGGAAAGCTCTGTTAAATTGATCTGAACTAATGATGCCCAACCTGGTTATTATTGAGTACATGTCATCATAATACTTTAAAGTTCATCTTTTTTTTTCCCTTGTGTTAGTGAATATAAATGATACTGGGATTAAAACTACTCCCATCAATAGTATGACTATTTGTCTAGATCAAGGTGAACTTAGAAATATTTTCCCCAGAAGATCACTAACCATAAAAAAGAAAAATTGAAATAGTGAAATGTCAGATTAGAGTCTCTTAGACATTATTTTTCTCATGGAAGTTGTTATAAGTGTTAATAAAGAAACTTACTTGTGAATATTCATTAGATAATCGTTCTTATTTTGTAGCCAGATATCAGAATTCTAAAGGATTCTCTTTTCTCTTTTAGCTCTGTTGGCTTAGCAAAAGCAGCTCTAGAAGCAGTTAATGGATTCAACCTCTTTGGCAATCAGGTAAAATAAAACAAAACAAAACAGGAATATCAACAACAAATTGATTATTTTGTTGAATTGCATGATTAATTAATTTGGTCATTTATCAGGTCATTCCTTATGATCAAAGAATGTCTGAAATTTATGTAGCAGCTCATGGTTGATCAGCCTTTCCTTTGAATATGATTTTCCAGTTAAATCATATTTTTCTAACTAAAAAACATTGCTTAATTTAAAAATACCTTTTGAAAAAGAATTCTCATTTTCTTTGTTCAGTAACTTTTCCCCCAAATCTCTTATTGCACTTTCACATTTTTATTTCTCTCTCTCTCTCTCTCTCTCTTTTAAGTAAGCTCTATGTCCATCATGGGGCTCAAACTCAGAACCCCAAGATCAAGTGTTGTACGCTCTAACGACTGAGCCAGCCGAGCACCCCGTTTTCACGTTTTTAAATATTCTTGATATTACAAATCATATATTTTCGGTGTCAGTTCCCATGTTGATTTCAGTATGATATATATCAATGTATATCTCACTCAGAGGGGAATTTGCGTAATTTGTGCAGCCAAAGAATTGGAAACTTAATCCTAGCTTAATCCTCAGCTAGCTGTAATTTTATGTTTAATTCTCTTTTTCTTTGGGATAAAAAGGAAATCCCGAGGGTTGGCTTAAATTTTCATAAGATGTTTAACCAATTTCTACACCTAATCAAGTGACCATGGACTGATTTGTCAATGGAAGGCAATAATATGTAGGAATACAGGTTACTTTTCTCAATCAAGGAGTAGGCTAATTTTCTTTAGCAATCTCTGGATTTTTAAGATGGGAGGGTAAAGGAAGTTTCCAGCTGATACTATGATTAACCCTAAGCTATTAAAATGCTAAGTCAGTGGAGATACATTTTAGGAACTTACTCAGATCAGCAAAATGTCACATGGTTTCTGTTATGGCAGTTGTAATTTAATTACAGGTCTTGAATTTAATAAAGGTTCAAGTTGGCATATGGCAAAAAGGAGTGACATTGTTTTTCGAGTCAGGAAATAGGATCATTGTCTGCTCTGTACCCCTACCAGTGAGCTCTATAACTTTGATACTAGGATCTAACATAGAAGGTTTTCATACAATTAAAAAACAATTAGTTTATTTATTCTAATTACAAGATGGGATTGGGAGGGAGACCAACCATAAGTGACTCTTAATCTCACAAAACAAACTGAGGGTTGCTGGGGGGAGGGGGTTTGGGAGAAGGGGGTGGTATTATGGACATTGGGGAGGGTATGTGTTTTGGTGAGTGCTGTGAAGTGTGTAAACCTGGTGATTCACAGACCTGTACCCCTGGGGATAAAAATATATGTTTATAAAAAATAAAAAATTATATTAAAAAAAAACAATTAGTTTAGTGCTTGACAAAGATTAAACCCTCAGTAAGTGTTATCTCTCATTACTATTAATGGATTAATGGTAATTCTAAAGAAAGGACATGAGGAGATTGGACTGAAAAACCTCTAGAGGGTGTCTCAAAGAGATGGAGAAGACGCATGGACTAAGCCAGTAGTGTTACAGCAACAGTCTGAAAAGATGCAGGTCTTGCTTTTCTGTTCTCCATAGCCTACCAAATAGTGGCTGAGTAGAGTTGTATGGTTCGATGTTATGAAGTAGTGGTCAGCTCTTTTTTTGCAGCTGTGCCATCTCCTTTGGTATACTGGAATCTTAGCATATGTAGCTTATGTATCTTGTATATACCCCCTCCACCTATTCAGATACCCATACACATAATTGCACCTTTCCCAACTCCCTATCTCTCAGGGCTCTGCCTTCAGCCTGCTTTTCCCAGAAAGCTCTCAGAAATCTCTTAGCCATAACTTTAAAAGCACTGACCTGCTTTTTTATGCATTCTGATTTTGAGTTTTAAGTATATTGCCGGTATCGTTACCCAGCCATAATTTCTCAATCTTGACTGTGCATTGGAGTTATCTGAGGAACTTAACCAATACTGATGTGTGGGCTTTAGCTGTAGAGATTTGAATTGGTCTGGAGGAGGCCTGGGTATTGAAGTTTTCCTGTACTGCCCAGAAATTCTAATGCACAGCCAAGGATGAGAACAACTGCTCTAAGCAAGTTCATTCTTTTTTTTTTTTTTTTTTAATTTTTTATTTTTTATAAATATATTTTTATCCCAAGGGGTACAGGTCTGTGAATCACCAGGTTTACACACTTCACAGCACTCACCAAATCACATACCCTCCCCAATGTCCATAATCCCACCC